>NC_092196.1:8040191-8399566 GCF_043641665.1 Enoplosus armatus | reverse complement strand
TTTGTGTAAAGAATGACGTATTTATTGCCAACATTGGAGCCTGAGTGCCTTGGGCTGTTGAAAAAAAAATCTCAGCACATTCATTATGATTTGCAGAGTGTTCTTGTGTTTATTTTCTTGTAAATGAATTTTCAAAAGAGGTGTTTCCTTGCAACACTCTGAATGAGGTTGGATCAGATTGTTTATTGTAAAATGCAATTCATTGATGATAATGGCGCATTTTGCAGATGTTTGTACTTCAATGGGAATGTTCTCTGTACAGTAACAGCATGTCTTAACTTCTGTAAATGCTGCGTCAGCATCTATGATCTTTGCTTTTACTATCCTACTTCTGGGTTGAGATTTTATACTGTATTGTTATATGCTTAAAGCATGGCAACACCGACAGATGAAAAAAAGTTCTAGTTTTTGTAATAAATTGTGATACTTGAATCATATACAGGTGTAAACATATTTATTTGAGACATTTGAAACGTTGCACACTCTTTATGACATCAATGAAATGTGCTCTCAACTGGACTCATGGGGGCGCTACAATGAAAGGTCTACATTTTACCAGTGTAAGAATCAACAACTCCTAAATCCTTAACCTGCTCTCCTGAGCGTGCATGGTGAATTTGCCAATTGGACCATTATATTTGGCTGCTTTAATCCATATTTTTACACTAACAATGGATCAGGGGACTATTTGCATGTGAACTTGCTAGTTTTCTCAGGAGATGGTGGAGACCAAAACCAGAGCTAAGTCAGTCATTATGGACTTACATCCACCAGGCGGACAGAAACACGACTGCAAATGACTGAAAATATTGCTCCATTTCTGCTGGATGTGTAAATAGGCAACAGCTCTACTGTCCAATCAACACAATACATATAGTTCATTTATCGGGTGATACCCGTCTACCTGTCAACAGTACAGCAACTTTAAATCAACTGTCAAGAAAAGCAAAACAAAACCTTCATTATCCCATTAAAAATCTTCCCTGAGGCCAACGGACAGTAAAAATAATGTGAAAAATGATTTTACCCACTATGGCTTCTTCTTTTGTCAACCAATTTTCACGTCTCTTCTCTCTCTCTGGTAACATCAATGTACCCAACAATACTTTGTTACTACAAAACAGTACTCAACAGTAACTCTAAGTTATGAGCCAATACATTTCAGACTGGATGTGACCTCATTTAGGTAATATGTTAGGTGGCTTATTCTCACAAGGTCCTCACCATTTATTCTTACACAACAGGCTACATAATTGTGGTGAAATCATACTTGGTCTCATCTAAATAATGGCTACTAAAAATCCCATAGCATAGTGTAAGCCATGAATTTCAAATAGAATATTGCCATAACTCATTATGCATCCATTACTTTCAAAAGCTCACATCTAATGTTTATCTAATGTCTAAAGCTAATGCTCATATCATTAGTGAAAATACCCTGTTCAATGTCATTGTAACAGAAACATGTCTGCATGTGGGATTTTAACTTTACAACCGGCATCCAGAGAGGATGAAGACAGTGAAAACACCATCTTTCTTTAGTGAAGAACCTCAAGATGTTGAGGAGCACAATGGGGACACCAACATCTTAACTAAACATAAATCACTTCTGCAAAGGAGAACAGAAACACAAATACATATGCACAGAATGTACGTACACACATTTTTACACGCTATATTGTAAACACATTTCTGTCAACAAAAGGTTGCCGTTGAGGTCATACATCTCAGGGTATGCATTTTCTCTGCGAATGAATCACAGCTGACGCCGCTCGCTTTAGAGGGTGCAGGGTCTGAAGGTCCTCCCTTTATTGTTAGCGTGGGTCGTTCGGTCCCACCGCAGTCAGGTCATGTGTCCCACAAATTGGTTTCCATTCTCTGCCTCTGAGGCAGGGGTATGCCTTTACATCAATAGGGTTTTCCCCAGACACCAGACAAACTTCAGCTCGTACCTATTGCGCAGCCATTACAGACAGCTATTGTGACACATCTGGGGTTGGATTTCAGTGCAAATTCTTTCTGTTGAGAACCCCAAGTCACACACAAACACAGGAACACACATATGACACACACACAGTATGATCTCTTCCTGAGTGGCCACTGGAGGCCTAGGAAGAAATCGACTTCCTCCACCACATCCACCTGGCCTTGTTGACCTACAGAGCACGTGTCCGAATCAGGTTTTTTCTCTTAACCTAAATCTTGCCCCAGATCTTGTCAGGTATATTTTTAGTGCAGCCAGATAATAGCCAGCCTGTTGACCTCTCCCCAGTGTTCCTCAGCCCTAATTGGTTTGTGCCTGCATGCACTCTGATTCAAATTGGCTTAGAGGAAAGGTCATGCAGATATGAGGTGATTTATGTCTGCCACATCTGGCTCCTCTTATTTCACTTTTTGTCTGCATGGCACCTGACGTAAATTTATCACATTGACTGTTTTTCCATGAAGCACTGTCTACGTTACTGTCCTTGAAATGACACGGAGGTATTGCAGACACAACTGAGCTATTTTAATGAAGTGACAATGTGGATAACAAGCCTTTACCTCATTCAGGAGACCATGTATTTGCTGCATGTAATATCATCATGCAGTAACCAGCATCCCATTCATGATTTGGAGCTAGATTAGCCAGTAAATTGCTGCTTAAAATATAGGTAAACATCCAGTTGTTTTCATACATTTTATTTCCAACCATTCCGGTTCACACTGAACAGAAAAATGAACATAACAAGCTCAGCGTGAGCCCTGTACGAAGTAACACAGAAATACAAAGCTCGACTAAGAGTGAGTATACAGTCATGCTAGTAGCTCTGTGAGGCTGTACTGCACCGTGGGTCTTGGGGCAGAAAGGAGTGTTATTAGTTTTGCAAGTATTTGGTGAGAAACCAAATTGATTCATGACCTTTCATTTAGCGTCGTAATCAGGCCAAATTTTCAAAGTTAATCCAATTCCTCCTCTGGGGACCATGAATGTGTGTACCAAATTTCATTGTAATCCATCCAATAGTTTGAGATATTTTACTACAAAACAAAGATGTCAACTTCATGGTGGCACTAGAGGAAAAGGACTTCACCAAAGTCATTAGGATTCATCCTCTGGGAACCATAATTGCACACAATAGATATTTCGGTCTCTATCCATAGAGCTATGCTACTAGCATGGCTAACAATGTAATTTATCTATCTCATGAAGAAAATGTTGAACCGATGACATTTGAACATTATGAACAAAAATTAACTGATACATGTAGATACAATGAGAATTAAAGGGCATCTTAAATATCAAGTGTGTTTTAGGTTTTGGGAAGTATTTGGGAATAAAAGTTGTGTAAAGCCTTTGGTGTCTCAAGTGATGTCACTTGAGTCAGCATCAGTTGGGTTTTAAAAGAAAATCTGGGCTGTGGCATTTGACAGAAGTGAGTTTAATAGACCTCTGTAGCCCGCTCCTCATCTCTGCTTGAGACTAAAGGCTCGAGGCTACATTAGCCGCTTTTAGCATAACACACATGAAACTCTGACCAAACTGTCGGTGGTCAAGTTGCATTGTGGGTAAGATAAGCGAGAGGTTTTAATGTGAAAAGTATCTAGCAGTAATGTTTGTCGAATGTATTTGAACAGCTTTGACTACTGACAAAGCAAGTGCTAACAGACCATTACAAGTGACTAAGAGATCCTGCCTCCTGTATTCAAAAGCCACTGTGGGACAGTAGAAAATATCCCCCACCAAAAGACTGCTTACTGTGCTTTATAAGACAAACGCATGAAATGTCTCATCAAGTGGCTGATGAAAAATTCATGACAAGAGAATAGGAAAACAAACAAAAACTCTATGTGGGCGTGAGAGAGATTTTACTGTCCCACTGATGCTGAATAAGAGCTGTTTTTGCTGAAAAAATATGATATTGGTGACACAGGCAATCTGTTGATAAATGTTGTTCAGAGAAATGCATTTTTAATGGAAAAAAGATTATCCGCACAAATAGGAAAACTGATATTCGAGAGTTTGACTGTATCATTTGCACAAACCATCACTATCCTTTTATTGGATCAGGTGGTGCTCGCTGCAGAAATGCTGAGACATGTTTTTACTTTTCAGGATTTTTAGCATTTGATAGTTCAGAGTGGAGAGTGAGGGGAACAAGATTTATAAAATAGTGCCTTGGATTCAGTCTCTCACAAAACACCAGGACATCTTTTGTTTCACACAATGTTCTTTTCTACCCAAATCTGATCCAATTTTCATCTCCTAGGTGCCATGAGCGATATCTTAATGCTCCACTTAAATGTCATTATACTAAAACTCTTTTTATTCATTTGTAATTATTTAAACATTTATAATTGGCATAATACAGCAGACTAATTGTTTTGAATATGCTTTAAATGCTGCCAATGGAGGGCCAGTGGTTGTTTGGCAGGAACACAAAAGGAGTTTGGCTTGCATGGTGAGAGAGAATTCATGAGACACACAGTCATCCATACTTGTCCTTAATCTCAGAGCTACTGCTGCAGCTGTCAGGGTGGTGCTCAACCCTCCGTGCCACTGAATGAATAATTGATTTCCTCCCGACATGGGAAATTCCCCTTCCAGTGTATCACCCCACAAGCCTCAGTCCAAATATATGCAAAAAATGTCCTTCAATGCAATCACAAAACCATACTAGTCTTTCTTTAATGCTTCCTTGAAGTGTTTGTATGAGTCGGTATCTAATTACTTCTCGGGGGGGAGATTATTTTGGATTGTTTTTTAAATGTAACAACAATAATTGCACTTTTGGTTTGTTACATACTGTGTGACAGGTACCGTTTTGTCTGCTGGAGATTCATTATGATTATCAATTCCACATGTGGAAAGGTCAATAATTATTCACACATATCACAGCAATAGCCTAATTATTCTAACATTCATATATACGTTAAATAGCCGAACCTAGACCATATACGGACCCAGGGCTAACTACTAATGTTGTGTTATTGATTTGTTTTTCACTGCTCGGGGCCAATAAACTGGTAACAATGACAGCAGAGCGTATGGTAGATGTACTACCGTGAAAACACTCGCTTCACCACGTATCCACTCCTCAGCTGAGTATCTTTGCACAAATCAAGAGCTTGTCCACTGTTCCCAACATGGACTCTGCATCCAGCACCCTGGCATAATCTTAATCGCTGAGCAGTGTGATACCATCATAATTAGAGCAAACCATCCAGTTACTTTAATTTCAAAAAAATGGGAACCACCACCTCCGTCGGCCTGTCCACGACCTCCATTTACAACAAAAACCAAAACACCTCAACACCAGCCCATTATTATTAGAATCAGAGGTGAGACTTGGGAGTCTAAACTTGTGTGGTCAGAACATCTCTTTGGACCACACTTTCTCTTGTCTGAGGGGTGGCAGAGCAGATTAATGGTACGTTCCTACACTTCCTGGCGGCCTTCCTTCCCTTGGCTCAGTGCCCCTCTCTGCAGCTCGTTACTTGTTGCCTCTGCACACTGAAGGGTAAGGTTTGCCTTTTTACCTCTCCAATGGTGAGATTCAAATTAGGATTATGGGTAGAAGAGATTATTCTTCAGTGTTTGGGGGTAGCGTGGCTTGCTGCATCTATTGTGGGGCCAGCACTGATAACAATACACAGAAAAGCATGGCATTTCAATGTATTGGTAAGTAATATACATAGTTTAGACTGAATTATGTCCCATCTACAGTCTGACAGAGACACTGCATTGTTTCTGCGATGCCATCATAAATTGCCAGATTTGGTGAAATCTTTCCTTTGTTTGCCACCTTTGTTAATTCACTTCCACAGTGTGAGATGCAAAGTGGGAAATATCGAAGCCAGCTTAAAAACATCCCACATACCAATGTTGATGCCAACACCAATAATATCTACCATATATCTGACTTGATATGAATGCTGCATAATTCTCTCTCTCTCCCTCTCCCTCTCTCCCTCTCTCTCTCTCTCTCTGCTGCCATGGCTGGGCTTTATCCACAGGCGTCTTGTGACAGAAGCCAGCACAACAGGAATATTTTTCATGAAGCTGCCACAATCCCTGCACCCTCTGGGAGCAATGCCAGGGGCTATTTTCCATAATCAGGTCAATCACAAACAGCCACCACAGAGCCCTCCATCCCTTACTGATGTCCCACACACACACACCAGGTACAGTAGAGCGTGGAGGTCTGAGTAATCACCAAGAGCGTGGCATCAGCACTGAGGCGAGCAGTGACGGAGGAAACACAGGTGTCCTCACCTAACCTGACAGAGCAGGTGCACCATGAGGCAGCAAAGTCAAATTCTACTGGGTTTTTTTTGGGGTTTTTTTTAAAGACGACCTCAACAATAACTTTGTGCCCAGTACTAAAAGTGAGTACAGAAACCAGAAAACAATTCAATAAAAAATAATCTGTTGCAATAAGATGAAATATTGCAATAACTTTGTTGTGTCAACGCAACTTTACATGACTGCAAGTTGTGTTGGAGGATATACTTTGTTCAAAAGAACGATAAAAAGTGGTGAAGTTCAGTATAATACAAGTGAAGGACGGCGCTCCAAAGCTTTTAATTGACTGAGCTGCTAAATAGTAATCCAAACATTCCAGAGGTGTGTACTGTACTGTACCGCACGCATTAATGAAAAGGTGGCAGCACAAATGAACAGATGGAATTTCTGTCAAGGTAAACTCAGTCTACACTTAATAGCTTCAGTATTCAATAAAGTTTATCCAGCAAAACAACTGAAGGTCATGGATTGTTGGTATATTCAGTAAAAGCAAATATCTGTGTCTGCAAACCCCTTTTGTATTCATTTTCTTTTTTTAAAGCAGAATGGCAATGCACATTTAAAAAAAATTATTTTGGAGAGAGGTTTAATATGCGACTCCAAACCCGTCCCTGCAAAAAAGTGTTTCAAAGGATTGTATGCTCAGCACAAAAAGGCAAGGACAACACATAAAAAGGATCTATTTATCAGAGATTTAAGGTGCACCACTTTAGGTGATTGTATCGCATTGGCCAAGTTGACGGCCCACCAGGAACTCCCATAATTTCAGACAGCTGTTTGTCTATTGTCCCATACCAGTACCCAGCATACAATTCAACATACTGGAGATGGTGCTGTGTTAGTGCTCAGTGATATTGTGCCTCACAATAACAATAACATTCTTGGACAATGAAAATAAACTGGAAAACTTGAAGTTGAAGGTGACTAAAAGCAAAATGCACAAATAAAGCAGAGATGCAGAAAATGAAATTCAATTGATAAGATACTGTATAAGAAATAAAACCCATGTCAGAATGAGTTCAGTGCATGTATGTGTTTTCAGGTATGTGGAAGAGTAAAATACGGTGATGCTGCCCCACAACAGCCCAAACTACCACAGCCTCCCAGAACATAGAAGAGCTCTTGATCCAGCTGAAGACAACTTGTGAGTTTATACAAAACATTGGGCAGAAAGTTGTTCATGGTCAAAGTAGAGGTTCACAGGCTGGAGATGGAGAAAGCCTTAGAGAACTAACGATGCTACCAGAACAACTTGACAAGGCAGAAAGAAGAAGGCTACAATGATGGAAAACAAAACCACCTCCCTTTCTCAAACATGTTTCTACAGGTTCAGAAAATGGAACGACTACAGGCTCAAAGCTGCTTTGAAATATGTTTAAAAAGAAAAAAAGGACATAAGAAAGACAGAAAAACAGATCTCAGCCTTTACGACATGTGAACATGACCAGATCAGGGTTGCCAGGAATGAAGCAAATGACAGGATGAGAGTTAGCTTTGAAAAGACCTAAAAGTGGTCAAGGCACAGTATGCCACCAAGCTGAAGGTAAAGCATCAGCAGGGCCGACGGACGAGGAAATCCAGTGGTTTGCCAATGAAGGGAATCACGATGTAAGACTGGGCTGTCTCAAGAGTATTACAGAGGGTGACATGACCAAGTTTTAAAGAATCAGGGCAAGATGCAGGAAGTCTGTAGGGCATCAACTAAAGCCAAGGCCTAAGGGCTATATAAAAGGTTCAGAGAAGAGAGATCTTCTCTTTATGAAGATCAGCACTTGGTTGATGTACAGCAGCAGTTTGCTGTCTTTGACATCAAAATCTAAGAGCACACATAAGAGAAGCTGTTTTTGCTTTCATGATTCCCTTCTCATTTTGCAAAACATAATGAAGATCCTGGTCACTGCTAACTCCCACTGTAGGCCTAAAGACGGTGTAGACAGCAACAAATCTCCAACACACGTTGGTTCACCAGCTGCAATAGAGTGTTTCTGCCTGAAATTGTGAGAATAGACGCACGTTAGTTAAGCATATCAGTAGAGTGTGTGTACAGCACTACTATAGCTGTAATGTTGGAAATATACAAAAACTCCTCTGTGTAAGCGTCTAAATTCATCTGTTCATCGCAGACCTGATGAAGGGGTTGTCAGCTCTCTTTGTGAACAATGGCTGTGTTTGTGGATAATTGTTGGTTGATTCAACATGGAAAACAGCTCAATGCATCTAATTTCAGAACTGCCAACAGCCAGTACAGACATTACAGGATTATTTCATCATGAAAATCCACAACAAAATAAAAACACCTTTATATTTCTGCTGCCATGACCAACTATGACTGTAAGACAGCGTCAAATAAGTTAAAGGACGAGAAGACAGGCTGACAGCAGCAGAGAAGAGAGGCAAAGACAGCTGGCTTATTACTGGAGGAAGAAAAGAAAGACTGGAAATCAAGAGCTGGCTCTATTGACCAATCATTAGGCTCATGTTTGATGATGTTGTTGATATCAAATCTATCCCTGCCTTTGTATGCAAAGTAAATGAAAAGGCCTGTAAACGACACGTCTTCTAAGAGAGGAGGCTTACAGACCATTTCACTGTATTATTAGCACTATTAGTCACTAACATCCATTACCAGTGATCATTCACGATTATGGACTTCGGACGCATCACAGTCTTTTCTGTTGACCTGATGCAACCGGCCCTGTCACGCTGGGATACGAGCCACACAATGGGACTGCGTCATCTCCCTCCATACCCCATGAATAATCCATGACCTCAGAGGCACCGGGAGCAGCTCTGGATACTCTGTGAGAGGTTTTCACTAAAACAAACTGTCAAAACAAGACACAAGTGTTTACATGCACTCGACAGCAGGTGAGAAAACTTACACGGCAGCAACACCCTTGGGTGTTTCACTCAACTGAGTTTTTTTTTTGGGGGGGGGGTTAATTACATTTTTCTACTGTATTTGTGTTCTTAACTTAACAAATGAGAGTCGGTGTGTTGTTCAAGGACATTCAAGGAAGGACGAACACATAAGCCGATGCAAATGTTTCGTGCTTCATTTCATGGCAAAAGACACACCTTGGGGTGGATTCACACGGGCTCACACTTGTGCTATGAAATATATTTCCTGGCGTGAAATTAAGAAAATCAACTAAACGATCAATTGTTGCAGCTCCATAGTACACTTTGTCCGACTTCCTCCACAAACCTGTGACCTTTGGGCTATTACATAGTGTCGGTAACCACCAAACCCTAAAGCCACAAAGCCTATATTTTTTTTCAATTTAGTCTGTCATGATTCTAATTCACTCTAATGAGCAGATGAAGGCAGGAAAACACTCCCCTTCAAGTCCATCAGAGTGTAAACACAGGTAAGTTATTCTCCAAATCACCTGCGAGAAGAAGTCCATGACCTTGACTTTGTTCTTGCTGTGAGGAGATAACCACTGAGACGCTGCACCACCTACAGGTTACCAACTGTAACTGCTTATACAATAGTTGACACAGACTGTGGATAAAAAAAACAAAAAGTGCCTTCCCTCATATAGTCTTTTCTGACAGGGAGACTATAATAGCACAGTCATCTGCTTCACCTGGTGTAGAACATTCCTCTGGCAATGACTGTCCCATCTTTCCTCCACAATCTGCAGCACAGCACTGCAGCGCTAGGCAGGTTCACATACCAACTCCCTATAGCACACTTAATGAGCAACCTGCAGAGTGGGTGTCTCTGTTTCTGTGTGAGTATATCACAACTTTTTACAACTTGCCTCCTCCTCCAATCCTTTCACATATTTCCTGGCTGCTTGTCTACACCCACATTGTCATCCCGGGGTGCTGAAACACTCATCGTGTATCCATGACAGAGGCAGCCTCATTCAGAATGAATGAATGTGTAGTGTAGTGTGTATATTGGTTAAAAAAACAAAATGTAGTCATCAAAAAATATTGTCACTCTCGTTGGCTTGGAGTTACTCGGAGCTAAGTTCATAGTGTAAGTGAAAGTTACAGACTAAAATGCTGGTTTAGTAAGCCATCATTCAGCTGCACATATGGTAAAGACAGAGGAAGTCACTTCTGTTAAAGGTATAGTTCGGCATTTTGGGAAATAATGTATTTTACTGAGAGTTAGATGAGAAGAATGATATCAACAAAATTCACCTACCAGTACGTCTAAAGGTCACCGATTAACACATTATATATCTTGTTGAATTGGTACAAAAGCCATTGGACTATTTCTTGGGCCGGGAGCAGAAATGTCCTGGAGTCTCTGCTGGTTGCTTGGTAACTGCTGCTGCTCCTGGCACATAGCCCCCCGTAAAACATGTTTATACTTCTGTTTTTGTGCAGATTAAACAAACAAGATATAACATGTCTAGTGAGCTTTAGCAGGTAGGCAAATGTTGTTACCTTTGGACGGAGCCAGGCTAGCTTGCTGTTTCCAGTCTTTATGCTAAGCTAAGCTAACAGGCTGCTGGCTGTAGCTTCATAATTAGTTTGAGAGTGGTATCAATCTTGCAGCAAGAAAGCAAACAAGAGTATTTTCCAAAACGTCAAACTATTCCTTTAATTCAGACATGCAGCAACTCACATAAATAAACAGAAAAGTATTAGCTTAACAAAGGAGTTGCCTTCATGCACTGCTCTTCAGCTCTTGTACCTAAAATAAAAAGTAATAAAAAGAAACATGTCTATGTACTCTTTTAGTTGAAGACAGAATCAAAGAAAAAAACAGCATTAAAACATCTTAAGCAGCATATTCTCTCTGATCATACTCCACAAAATAATGAATCACTGTATCTTTACTCAAACTGGACTGTCTGACTGGGCTGTCTTTTCCTAATTTGTCCAAGTGTTTGAGGACGTTATGACTGACTGATCTTCTTTTAAAACACATAACTTCCTCTTAATCACTGCTGGGCGTTGAGATGAAAAGATCCATTTCTGTGCAAATAGACCAAGTAGATCATGTCAAGCTAATTGACAGAGGAGACTACATGGAGGATCACCATTACACTAATGAACAACAGCCATTAAAGTGGCAGTGATATAATCTGTCTTCAATTAATTGCTGTTACCACGGAGGGCAGAAACCTCTTAAGTGACCATGTGTCAGCTCTCACTGCGAGCCTCGCCGTGCTAATGTCGGAGATGTTTCTGTCGAGGTATCTAGCTTCTGAACTGATGTATGAACGCAGCATAAATTGAGAAAAGATGCAACTCAAATAGATCATTAACCGACTGCTACAGCAAACCACATAGTATGTTCAGGACAGCATAACAGAAAGCCAATTGATTGTCTGGTGAGACTTTATATTGTGGGAAATGGAGGATGAGCAGAATCTATGTATATGCCACCATAAGTTAGCCCTCAGGGACGTGTGACAGGAGGAGAGGAGAGGTTACAAAAGCTCTCTGTAGAATAAAGGAGACTGGCATGAAATGGTGCTTTGGGACTGCAGGATAACAGTAGCCCACCACCATTAACTGAGTCTAACCTTTAAGCACATAAAAAATCTGCAGTATCCTTTAATAAAACTCACACACTCAGTTTTGCCCTTTCCTGCTGCAACCTCTGTCTGGGTCCTCCATTCAGGGCAAGTGGCTTTGTCAAGGAAATGTTAATAAAGTTGGGTTTCGTTAGAGTCTGCCCCTCGGGTTCCCCTTCGTGTCCCCGTGTTGTGCTGAATATGGGAAGTGGCGTTTGGACAGTACAGGTTTCAGCGCAATTAGGGTCCCTCTGTGACAGCAGCAGAGCAGGGGACACACACAGTGGACTAATGAAGAAAATGGCCTTTGGTGAGGATGTAAGTGAGGGTGCTTATGTGTCCAGTAATGTTGTAGTATGTAAATGCAAGCTATTTTTCATAGTGTAGCTTTAGTGTGCTATAGTCTCCCTCTGCACAAGGTGACCGCCAGCTAACTGCATCGACAGCAGCACCCTGCAAAGAGTCAAACTTCAAGTCTCTCAGGAGGAGCCACGTCTCTTCAGGAGCCAACAATTACATGTCAATCATGGGCAGCTGCAGTCCAGTGATGGGCTTTACCACTAATATAAATGCTGAAGTTACTGATGTGGAAAACTTGTATCTCTGGTCAATCTTCACTTTGATGAATAGAAGAATAAACTTGATGAGCCGATATAAGTTTCATACCACATGCTGCTCAAATGTAAATATCTTCTGTTTTCAAGTCTTCTGTAATAGTAAACTGAATATATTTTGTTTGGACAGTTTGTCAAAAAAAACAACAACATATTAAAGTTGCTTATAATGCTTTGGTAACTTGTGATGTACATTTTATAGACTAAACAATTAATCAATAAAATAAAGGGCAGATCAATCAATAATGAAAATAATTAGTTGCAGCCCCTTATGCAATTTAGGTAAATTATACTTTATGAAATATGTGATGGATCATAGCCTATGTGCATTTAACTACATTAATTCAGCTAGCTTCTTATAGTTTTTCAATAGCCTTGGCACTGGTTTATTTAAAATATACATCATTTTTAATGTATGCTAATGTATGCCTTTTCTATCAGTCTCAACAGTCTGTGTGTTTACTTCAGCTGTGATGCAGCAGTCTCCGTCTATACAGGTGCTATGATAAAGTTTATGTTAAAATGATTGTACATTGAGGCGCCCCGGTAGCTCACCTGGTAGGCTGAGTCCTTACCGCAGTGCATGCCATCCCCTCTCTCTCTCTCTCCTGCCTTTCCTGTCTCTCTTCAGCTGTCATTATCTATTAAAGGCAAAAATAATAATATTAGTAATAATAGTACTTCATAATACTGTCAGAAGAGCTGGGAAACATACTCACTTGAGCTCAAATGCAAGAGACACCGACCTTTGCTTAAAAAAGAAACTACTACATAGTCAAGCTAGCAGCAGTTAACTGCACTCTGTGGTGAAAGGCACAAAGTTTAGGACTTCAGGACAACAAGCATACGCAAATCAAGTATCCACAAAGCCAGCAGCTGTGCTGTTTTGACCAGCACTGCCTGAATTTAATAACACAATGGGTCAAAGACATTGTGATTAAGTAAAATTAAGAGGTCACTGAAAACAATACTGGGGGTAGCTTGTTTACCACAATAAAAATAACTGACTTGTATAACTGGCCTCAGGACATCGGTTCTCGAATGTCTCAGAACTTACTTGAGTTCAGAGAGCAATTCATTGTGTGGAATATACTCAATTGCTTAATGGGCACCTTGTTTTCTTATGTGAAGCCGCACACAGATTCAAGGTTCCTTTCACTGCAGCAAAAGAACTTCATTTTAAGTCTGGAGAAAAAGACATGGGAAGATGTAGCACTAAATGTTCAGGCTTTCTCAGCTGCCGCCCCAAAATCAAGACATTCCCTCTTATTCCATTTGATCAAGCTGAAGCTTTCAAGATTCAACCAAAAACATTTTAGCCTACTGGCTTTTGGCCATTTTGACTTTCATGTTTGCTCCATAGGCCAGGTACTGTATGCCACATGTATCTGTAAGTACTGGTTGTTTGCGTTTACATTTTTTGGAGAAAGATGGTTGATGTATCCAACTGTTATTAATAATACAATACGATACATATGGATATCAAATAAGTCTTTACTGTGAATGGGATTTCACTGTGACGCATGCACACAGATGACAGTGTGTCTGCTCCATGCTAAGATGAGTCAGTGTTGTAAAAGATGTAATTGAAGTGTGTGTTTTGGAGCATCTGATATGACAGCTGCTGAGGAGATTGGATGTATTAAATACTAATAATAAGGTGCTTGTAACTTGATAGTGAGTGGAGCGAGTGACATATTAGTAGCGAGAGCTTGCAGTGGTGGTATGTAAAAGGTACATTCTGAAAAAGCCTGAGCGACTTTACAGAATAAACTTAGACTGGTTGTGGGATTAAATGATAAAATACTGTACAGAGTGTTACTGTACAAATCTTACACAATCCTTGACTCTGAATCCCAAATGTGTTTGAATCCTGCAGCGGTTTGCCTGACAGACCACAAAAATGTGGTGGCAAATAATCCTGTGTGTGATACTGGCAGAGCAGTGGTTTACCATAATCCCTGGACATTGGCTCTACCCCCAGGCCAGTGTGGAGGGGCCAGGGTCTAATCCAAGGTCACTTTATCAACCATGTCAGTCCAAGCGCATCATTATGTTACATAATGCTCATTTTTGGGGTAATAAGTGATTAAAACTGCAGGAAAAGTGCTGTTAAGAGTCACGTTTTGCTTCTTACTTTGTTTGGAAGGGTCCTTAAGGATTACATTACCGAAAGAAATGGTGTGCAGGGAAGCTAAATCTATTTATTGCAAAACTGATGAATAAAAAATAGAAACAAATCTTCCTAGAGATTTTCTGTCAGAGTCAAACCACATAGGAGAGCCTGAACAAAGATCAAAAGACTGCATCGCAAAAAATAGACATAGGAAACAAGCAACACAAACATAAAAATATTGTTAAAGTATACTGTGTATGTGGATACAAAAGCAGTACTCGCAGTACCTATATAAAGTACATTGTGGGAACACTATACACAGGATTGTATTGTAAACGGTATTGCCAAGTCTGATAGTCAATGACAAAACCATCCTTTCATATATCAAATACTCCATAATAACTGCGATTTGCTTGTTTTTGATATTAGGTCCAACTTAATGTTAATGTACATTCATTACAACCTACATTACTAGATTCTACAACGTGTTCATGAAGTACTCCTAAAGATAGTTATATTTTATAATATACATCACTTTTAACTGACCAGCATACCTCAACTAGGAGTTTTGTACTGAATGTTTCCTTTTTCAAATTACAAATAACAGTATTCTAAAATTTGTTTTGTCTAGAAATTATTTCCCGCAGTGTCTGTTCAATCAGAAAGAGATCCAAAGGAGGCATAATCTTTAAAAAAAAACCTCCTTCTCTTCATCATCCTCCTTTCTTTCCTCAAACAGCAACACATTTCAACCAACAGCCTGCTGTTAATGAGAACATGCAGTTGCTTTTAGCTCAGCTTTGATGTGCATAATACAAAATGCTAACAAGATTGTACCCCGTTAACCCCTGCTTCCTCTCAGCTTATTCAATACTAAATTGCTTCGCGGCTGATTCAATTTTTCAAAGTTTCACCAATAACATATTTATGAACATGTCAGCGATGGCCATATGACGTAAATGGACAGCGCCTTGCAGTGTGATTAGCATTTACTAAAGCAGGAGGCAAAGCAGCATGATGCATATATTGGATTTTTCCTGCATCCATTATGGGATGCTAATTTGTTTTCCTTCCAACCAACTGCTGGTATACAGTTGCTACTGTAAAGTTGCCCTCAATAGTCATATTTTCATTTTATATTTAAGCTCCTTAACCTGCATGACTGGCTCCTACTGCACCTGAATAAAATACATGTATGTGAACAAATATGTAAAGGTTTTCTTTGAAAGCATCACGGTTATTAGAGCTTCTCTTACAATGAATGTATATATATTAAGCTCATATGATCAAACTCTTTTTTCTTTTGCTCGGTACTACTGTAGAAAAAATCAATAGTGTGTGAAACCTACGATAAGCAAGGCTGACTGTACTGCCTACAGTAATCTCTGTTGCTGTGACTCACTAAATGTTCCATTATTTATGCCTATATGTGCCCTTCTCAGTACTTATGACATCCAGCCATGAAGGAAAGCTCATAACAGAAATTGTTTGTATGGTGAGGAGTAAAATACATAAAGAAACAGCTGATTTTATTTCCCTTTACAAGTGTGGACTGAATGGACGAAGAGCTCATGGCCCAAAAAAACTCTTCTGTAATGGAAGCATCACAATTCTATAAATCACAAGAGGGCCAAACACTTCACATTTAGACGAATGGTAGCACAGTTCTGGGAAGCACACATACTAAACAACTGTGTTAATAAACACTTCATTGGGCCCTTCATCAATTCAGGCCATCTAAAGTTGTGTTCCTTTATGCTGCACCCTCTCTCCACATGACAAATGGGCGCTGAGCTTTAACAAATTAATCTAGTCTGCAGATGAGAGGGAGTTGGTACATAATGAATCACACTGCCACCCACAAAGCAGACTCATACAAACGTGTGCACACAGACACAGTGGATTTTAGAAAACACACTCACACACATAAAAAGAGCAATGGGGTGTCCTTGGGGAGAGGGCCAACATGGCTGCTGTGGCTCTCATTCAATAGATGAAAAAAATGGCCACATATATTTATTTGCTCCCCAACAACTAAATTGATAGTGTTATTTTAACTCTGAATAACAGGTTCATTATTGTTGTACAAATGTCTCGGGTTGGTCTGACCTGGGTTTTGTTGAGGATGTAGAATAATATTATATTAGATGAGTACAGTCCGTCTATCCTGCGGATAATTAAGGTGTGTATGTGTGTGTGAGGGTTCATTGATATTGCTAACACTCCATGTCCCTGATGATGCCTTTTTTCCTCGGTCCTCAAAGGACGCTCAAACATGGTCTTTTAGCCTTCTGAGTGATAGACCTGATGACAAAAGCTATCAGGCTTAAACTTGTCAAGACTGCATCACTGAGTAGAGTGAGGCGGCAATTCATCCCAACGATGTGGATATTTAAAGACACGGCCTGCTAGGTGAGTAAGTCGTTGAGTCAGTGAGTGTGTGTGTGTGTGTGTGTGTGTAAGAGTGAGTGTGTGTGTCTGGGAAGAATTAGTGTCAGCAGCGGCATTCTGATATTAATATGCTGAACTGGAGAAACTGGTTATTATCCTCTAAAGCTTCCAGAGAAGCAATATGCTTAAGTTACTGGGCAGAGGTAAACTGGTCCCTCATTACAAGATCCTTTCTGTATAACAAGTGCTGCAACATCAAGCTAAGGTAAATCTTGCATGTTGTCTGCCCCTTATAAACCCCATACGGTGAGAACATCCAAGTCCATATTATAACAAGGAGGATACTAAAAACACACGTCTGTATGCACACTGTAACTGTCTAAACACTTTAAACGTCACAATATTATACTCTGTAAGAGGGCGAACAAGTCCAGAGTGCATACTTGTTTTCTGCTTCCACAACTGTAACCACTGGTTTCTCTAGCAAATACACAGGGACCGTCACTGTCAGTGGTTTCTGAAGCTTGAGAAAAGCACTCATCTCCAATCTGGATGTCTAATTTTCACCAGAAGGTTCTCCTATAAACAAAGTTGGACAGATTTCCTTATATATAATAAACATATGCCCACAAACCGACAGACACAATGACACTACAGCTGCAGTCCAACATCCCAAACATAAACCATCATATATGACAAAGAAAAGCATTAAATCCTTACATGGAATCTGGAACCAAAAAATTCTTAGCAATTTTGTGTGAAAAGCAACTGAATTTATTTATCAATCATTAAAAAAGTTGCTGGTTCAACTAATCGTTTGAGCTTTAAATGGCACAAACACACATAAAAATGTACGCAGCTTAGTGCCTCTGACATTTCAGCCTCTAATCATTACAGCAGCAGTTGCAGAAGCATAGTTAACATGACAAATGCTTGGTTCAAATTTACCACTTGAATGTATAACCATGCTTCACCTACACACCTACGCTGATCATCCACTATTATGGTAAATGAACACTAAGATGAGTCAATATCTTACATAAACTTGAATTTTCATGATTGTTGTCGAGGTAGAATTGAAATTCACCCTCTTTCCTTGTTTCCAGTTGTCACTTCATCTGAGGTCTATTCAGACTCAGAGCCATTGTTCTTTTGTCACAAAAGGCTCTGATGCAATATTATTCTCAAGGCTCCCTGAATGGAGAGGGTGGCGCTGACAGCTTTCATCTGTAAATCACTCAGCGGCTCGGTTCTTCTTACGTACAAGAGCTGAACACATCAGTGCTTCACTCTCTGGTTTGTGGTGGGAAACATCAAATATGCACAAATGGGAAAAAAAAAAAAAACATTACTGACAACACCCCCGTCTCATTTACGCTTTGATCTGGAGCAAACAGCGGCTTTGCTTCAGTCTCTCAGATGCTATAGCACAATATGTGGAAAATCACACACACAGGCGCAAACATGTACAACCAATCAGGAAATGAAGTATGCGCAGGATAAATACACCACTGCTTTCAAGGTATTCACCGTTTCTTAATCAAATTGTGAATATAATGTGGCTTTCTTTTTCTCCACTAGAGAATGTGTCAAGTGTATAAAAATACGTTATTTCTTATTTCCCTCTGGTGTACTGGATTTATTATTATTATTCTTGTCTGGTAACAGACAAATGGAGGCAATTTATGAGCCAAACCTGAATGATGAAAACACGTCAGATACTAGACATCAGCTAAAATAAATGTTGTGATATAGCTCAGCTTTTACTGGTCTTTTATCACCTTAGCCTGGCCCTAAAGGTGTAGTATATATGTATTTTGTAATTTGACGAGATAAGTGAAATAAAG
Source organism: Enoplosus armatus (assembly GCF_043641665.1). Classification (NCBI taxonomy): domain Eukaryota; kingdom Metazoa; phylum Chordata; class Actinopteri; order Centrarchiformes; family Enoplosidae; genus Enoplosus; species Enoplosus armatus. The sequence continues at coordinate 8,380,823 of NC_092196.1, read as the reverse complement.
AATCCCAATACCTGTGTGGTCATCATATCCACATGACTAACCGTACCAAACAGAAGGAAATGCTACTGCAACTACAAAATGGCTTCAAGAAGGAGACACGGCTAACAAGAATCAAACTTCAAGTCATTGCGGTACTACTGGCTTTGTAGAGATTAAACGTAGTACTAGCGCTGAACAATAGCAGCATTACCTTAATTATCCGGTCAAATCACTTCTACTTGGTTTATTACATGAACATTCATGAAGACACTTATTTCGTACTTTACCCCTTCTGTCCCTGCTGTCCATCTATGTACACAAACATCACAATCACTAATTACATTGGCAATCAGAACATCCAGCGTTAATGCCATTAGTGCATGTGAGATCAAGCAGACAAAGCAGATGCCACATGAGAGCAGGATCAGTGGCTCAGTCAGAATCTGGGATTCAACAGAAACTCTCTTCCCTGCTCCGCTCGGCTTTAAATCTTTATCCATTCCTTAAAACCTGTCATCCTGCAGAGCATTCCTGCACCGGAGCTTCTTTTAATAACCACCCTCTTTATCTCCGTCTCATGTCTCTTCCTATGCCTCCATGCTGCACACAACTCACCTCTAATGATACCTGCAATGTATAGGAATATACCAGTGTATTGTATCTGGACCAATTATCTGAGTTGGTAGGTGGATAAAAATGGGTTTTCCAAGTAAGAGCCTGGCTAGAGCTATTTTCCCCGCATAGTTAGCGATGCTATTGATTAGTGGAATAGCACACTGATAGAGAGGCACAGCACAGTGTGAGAAACATGAGAGGGCCAGCAAGTCAATAAAAACACATTAGGTTTACACTCAATGTTTACTGCACAACAGTATTGAAATTGTTTTGGCACTGGGACCCTGGTGGACTGTTTGACGGTACCTGAGATAATAACAGCTCTCATTGTGATTAACAACTTTATAGGAAATCGGTAAAGTAATGAAAATGGGGGGCAAAAACTGGGCTGAGCAATTAACTAACCAAACAAATAATAACCCAAACCAGGCAGAGCTCAGGCACATGGGAACCAGATAATGACATGGAGTTGTAAAACAACATCTGGAAGAAGTATATACGACAGGTCTGACTGACAGGTGTATTATTGCAAATCCAATTGAACTACACTAAACAGGTGAAGTCTGGATGGCCAATCAATGTTATACCAACTGCGTCCACCTTTTTTATTTCCTCTACGGCAGCTCTAATGTTCAGCTACACTGCAGTGCAAGCCATTCAAAAAGCTGCTTATAACAGTGCCCACGACCACCACTGTGCGTAATTGAACCCCGGTCCTGCTAATTTGTGCCGCAGGAGTGAAAAGCCATAAATCACCTTTGCCCTGCTCTTTATCTTTGAAAGTTCAACCCACTGGCTCAGAGGTACAACTCAGTCTACAGACCTCAGAGGAAGTTTGAGGATGACAGCGTGGGAGATTTAAAGTGCAACTTTGTTGTATGAATCAGTGCCAATAAAATACTTACTTACCAGTTTCCACTCATACTTAGATGTAGATTCAGTGCAGGAAAGTGCAAGACTATGGGGAACAACATTTTTGTGGAAAGTATTTTTGTAAATACTAGCTACCTACAGAGTACAGTGCTGGGAAACAAAACTAAGGGTCAGGAAAAACGGTGTTAACAACACTGATATTCTGTGGAACCTATTTCCCCCCGGGGATCAATAAAGTATTTCTGATTCTGATTATTATGGTGTAATGTATTTCACAGTTATATATACAGTAAGGGGATTTGAGAAAATCTCTCCAAAGTCGTCCTTTTGGTAACATAACAAATATTTTATAAATGTGCATAAATAAATAAATAAATATGTTCTTCAGTAACCCCTCCATCTGAGCTTTGAGAGATTTTCTCAAAGCCCCTTTCTCTGACTTAATGCACTCCTACAGTTTTGGTAGCATATTGTATCTGTGAAATATGTGTACAATAATAACTTCATAGTTTCTGCAGAATATCAGTGTTGTTAACACCATTTTCCCCAAACTATACCCCCGTAGATAGTACATATACCAGAGTATAGCATAGTTCATTTCTCACTTTCCACTAAAATGCCCAGTTGTTAGTCACTGTATCTATGTAAGTACCACTAGGAACCGGTAAGTACTTTATTGGTAACTGATTCATATACCGTTATAAAATGAACCGTGAATGTTCACATCCATAAAAGCTAGTTCGATTTATATGCTTAATATGTTACGTTTAGTATTAAATGGTCTTCACAGCTTAGAGCAAAAAACATCTTGGTCCCAAAGACTGTTTCACTAACATTAACTCATCACAGTACACCTGCACATAATCACAACACACAAAATTAGCTTTCAGTTTGAATTAGAAAAGGGCAAAGCTGGAGGACAAATTACCAATGAAAGTCAAATCAAAAGCAACATTTTGTCGACTTTGTTGTAGCAAATGGCAATCTGCTGGTGTAATCACTTGAAAAAGCCCTACAATGCGCCTAAGATGTGTTTGAATCATGCGGCCTGAGAGTCTCTCGCTGATGTCTTCTTCATACCAAAACATGACAGTGGCAGCATGCACTGTAATTGATTCAGTAAGGAGTAGACACGTGTACCGCGGCAACCCTCTGTTCCAGCTAACAACAAACAACAGTTATGAAAGTGATATTTTTATATCCAACTGCAGCGATCTGAACAGGTTCAGTGTCACAGCAATATGCGGCTCCTGGTTATCAAACATGGCAGGTAAACAAAACGCTGCGGTACGACACAACACAACTAAAATAATTGAGAAACAGGGCCTGACTCACATGTTACAGTAGAATAAGACAGGACCTCACAGGCCACAGAAAACTATTCAAACTGAAATTACATTTTAGTGGTGCAGCCCCGCGGGAGTGTGAGAATGAAATTCTGCACATATCCAGCACTCACCTAAGGCGAATGACTGGAATGATTTTGTACTGCTGCACAGGTAATGAGTACTGAATTGAGAGAAGATACAAGCAGTTAAAAACCTAATGGATAATTTCCAAATGTGTCATAGAGGTGGGAAAGGTGAGAGAGGGGAGAGTCGGGCTGAAATGATCACAGCATGGAAGGATCATGAAAGGAAATCACAGGAGCTATTAGGCAGCCCTGTCAATGATGAGTACACGTGTAATATATGGCATGACTCACCTAACGAGAAATTGCATTTTAACACTATGAAGTCTTCCTCTGTCACTCAGTCTGAGATAGAAACTCTTGGCTTACATTCAAGGCCTCAGATTCTTTAGTTACACCTTTCCCTGCTGAATAATCCCATCTCAGCCTGAAACCTTTGATCCACAGGCAGAAAGAATTCAAATGTAAGAAAGCGTTTGATCCGGACATGGTGACTGATCACATAGAAGCAAGGGGCGGAACAAAGGACTATCAACTTCTGTCACTGTATGATGACAGTCACTTTACAAGACATCGTACAAGTTGTGTGCTACTTAGGAGTGTCACAGAGACCCGAGAGCTTGATCTAAAATACAATTATCATTTAAATGGCATGTCGTCAAGAGTTTACAGGGGTTGTGAACTGCTCAATCAGCTCTACAAAGTGAACGGACAGGCTTGAGGTCATCCTCTCATCATGCTCTCACTCCCTGCCTCGCCCTCTTTCTCTCTCTTGCATGTACTTTAAATAATACAACAGACCACAATTTAGAAATTCAAATTAAGGTTATCCACTTAAACTCCTCTCAATGACAGAAATGCTTGAAGCGTGCAACATATTTTCTGGCCTATTAAATAACTAAAACATGATCTATGTAAGAAACACTACCAGTTTGAATTACTTTTAAAGCTTTAATCTGTATTGTTTTGCAATGAGTGGAGGATTCTTATATCTGTATATCTGTATGGTGTCGTGGTAAAATGTTAAATCTGGCACATCTGCATGGTGCCAAATTTTCTCTACACACTTCCATTATATGTTGATGAGGTCTTGGTTGATAATGCCAGTCATGTAAATAATATATTTGCATTCAACGGCCTCTCTTCGCAGCCCTCTGCAACATTTACAACATTAAAAACACTTCTTGTCTGTATACATAATAAATGAGATGCATCTAAGAATTTCGCCAACAGCCATTTCCACTTCTAACATAATACTTTTACTGTTGTGTCTGAATAAGACATAACAACAACAGATGCAAAACTCTGCAGGATTCCTTGTTTAATCATATGACACGGGTCCAAACAAAAGCGCCGCCTCCACATATGGTGACTGCCACATACACCCACACACACACACAAAACGCTGTCTGATATGAGTTAGGAGTGGAGTCAAGGTAGATTATATACACATTGCGAGCAAGTAAACATTTACTGCCCATTCCTTAAACTCTCCAGCAGGCTGAATTTACTGTAGGGCCTAAACAATATACAGTGTGTTGTCATCCTGTTTAATTATCTGTCCATTCACTTTCTTGCTGCTTCGTTCATGTGTGTGTTGTCGTGGCAAAGACAGACAACTTCTAATCATCCAAAGTGGATATGGCCATGAGGTATCCTTGCTAAATCTCTACAGCTGGTTGTAAAAAGCAATGGGGAGCATCTCTCCTGTTTGCCAATCCAGCCAAACAGTTGTGACGTTTGAGAAATGTCATGAGAGTTAACAATATCCAGAGCCTTCAAGCATTATAATGAAGAAAAACTGGACAACCAGAACGAGGAAAGACACCGGTTGAGTCTGCCACTGTGTCAAAATGTCAGAACATTACTTGTATTTTATTTACAAGGTCACCCCTCACAGCTCTTTGAAACATGGGATCTTTACAAGCCAGTTCACTAGGTTTAATGCGCTTTAATGCACTTGTAAGCCCGCTAGCTCTCTCTAACATTACTTCATTTGGAAAAGAAGTTAAATTGACATACCCACAGCTTCTTTACTAGGCTCTGGATGTGGCCCCACATTTAACTGCGAATTGCCTTACGTGAAGAGGCCATAAATCTTGAGGGTGTACAAGGTAATAACGGGTTCCTTTAATGAATCACATTTTTCAGTACCTTAATAACAGGTAGTTCAGGATATGTTTATAGTGTCGGGGTCTCTTGAGAAAGACATTGCTTAGTCACTGAATATCATCTAAGCACACAAGCATGTCAGTCGTCAGAAAAGCTGTCTAAGGTGGGATTTCTGCCAGCAGGCTACTGACTGAAGCTGTCCAAACATATTCATCACCGCATTTTATCACATCAGGCCTGTGCTTTCTGTTTCCTACAAGATCTCCCTGAATCATATGATCTACTTCTGTTGCTATTTGTTGGCTTGAGAGCCGATGCTGAAAATACTTTAAAAAAACACATAATAAAATATCATGTGAAGAGTTTTATGTGCATATGAGATCAAAATGAATGGTGCCAATAACAGTCAAGATGCATCCTCTGACACACACAGCCATATTTCCATCCCACTGGGTTTAGTGGTTTGCCTTACCCTGCCCAGTAAGACCACTGCCACAACAACAGCTGGTTTTGACAATCAAAGACCTCTGAAATCAATTGCATTGTCTACTCTGTATTGAAGCGCTAATGATCCACAGAACAAAAGACTTGCACTATATTTCAGCACAGATGGGATGTTGTGGTGCCAAAGCAAGTGGCACAAATTGGCGCTCACACTCAGGGTTTCATCCACGCAGGATTGTGTGTCTTCACGCAACAAGTATGTAATAGGCTTAACAGATCACAGCTGAAAGATCCTTGGTCCTGAGACTAAGCCAGTCTTGAAGGCAATTATAACCACAATGCCTTCACACCTCACGGCAGAAGGACGGACAGAGAGAAGATGAGCCGGTGAGGGGGGGGGGGGGGGGTAAAAACCTTCATCGCTGTCACACATCCCCTGTGAATCTCTGCGACTGTCAGCCTTGCGTGGCAGCGATGAGGGAAAATTGTCCATTTCAATATCCAAACAAGAAATTGAAAGGCAACAAACCTGGTTAACACACCAGCCTATAATCATTTTGGGCCTGACAGGTGATGAGTTTCCCTCAGGCACATACAATAGGCAGACCTGTCAAGGTCCATATCTCATCTCTGCTGCCTGTCAAAGCCATTTTCCCCAACTGCCCAGCAGGACAGTCAAAAACATTTTCTACAGCCCAAACCTGTCCCTATAGTTAATAAATGTAAAACTGACACAGACTTAAACATGCAGCAGCAGAGTATACTGGAAGATAAGGGAATAATTCGACATTTTGGGATATACGCTTAGATGATAAGATCGATACCACTCTCATGTCTGTATGGTAAATATGCAGCGTGAGCAAGCAGTCAGTTAGCTTAGCTTAGCATAAAGTATCCCACTGTGATTGTACCTTGTATGATTGCATGTGAAAAAACAAAATTGATTGATTGAAGGCTATTTCTTGGTTCTGAGAAGTTGCCAGGCAACCAGCAGAGAGTCCAGGAAGTTACTGCTCCTGGCAAAGAAATAGTCTGTTATGGAGCTTTTTTTCCTATCTTTATTTATAAGAGCCTGGTCTTTCAATTTTAAAGCATGACTTATTGATTTCATGTTCAGGTTTTTTAATGCTCTCCCTAAAAACCCTGCCCTCATACTCAAGTAGCCCCTGCTTGCACTTGGTTTTGCTTCTGCTCAAACTGTATGTTTTCACCCAGATATATTGTTGCTTGCATAGGTTTCCAGCGCTTCAGCTTCAGCCCAGGCTGCTTCTGTGCGCTCATTGTGGGCGCGTCCCGTACGGTTCATCTTTAACTGGGTTCCACTCCCGCCCTGCTCCCTCTAGTAGGGGACATTTGTCACCAGTGTGCAGAGCCAGATTGGCGGATTCCTCCCGTTTCCAGTCTTTGTGCTAAGCTAAGGGACTTGGCTGATGGCTGTATCCTTACATTTAAAACAGACAGATATGACAGTGGTATCGATCTTCATATCTAACTCTCGACAAGAAAACAAGCCGTCGTATTCCCCAAAATGTCCAACTGCTGCTTTAACTCATGGTTCAAACTTTAATAACGTGCTGCATCTTAATCAGCACTAAACGAATCAGGTGTGAAAATAGCACATTTTGAGCCTTTATATGGTGTTTATCTACTTCATCAGCCACACAGCATCCTTGCTACAGAAGCTGTCCTATTTCTTCATAACTTGAGCCAGATGGAGTTACAGCCACAGTGTGTGCCAGTTTGGACCAATCAGCCACTCTGTCTCCTCCACCAGCTTTAATGTTGTGCAATCAGACTCAAAATGATAATGACCTTACTGTCGCCAGAGAATAGAGGTGTCCCTTTATGGTGAGAATAGTTTATTTTAATTTACACAACACAATGAAGCAGGTAGTTCAAACTAGGCAGGAAGACTCGCAGACAGAGAGGTGTAGTGCCAGCATGCATCTAGGGATCGCTTATGGGCCCGGCTTACATTAACTACCACATAACGTTAGAGAGAGACAGAAAGAGAGAGCAGCAGATACCACTGCCAGAACACATTCTCTACATACACCAGTTTGGCTGTGTTTCATCTGCTCTCCTTCTCTGCTTCACTGTATCTGTAAAGGGTGAACAGAAAAGATTAGTCGAATAATCGATTTGTAGATTTTCTTCAATTTTTTGAACATTTTAGGGTTTGAAGTGCTGCTTAAGGAAAACAAGGAAGTTGGTGACGTCACCCTGAATTGTGATGGCCATTTTTCAATATTTTACAACATCTTACATTTATTGAGAAAATAATTGGTAGCTGCAGCCCTCGTGTTGTCTTCAAATTACTTGTTTTGTTCGCCAAACAGTCCAAAACGTAAAGCTTACAGATTCACCTCATTGATTCATGAACAGAACAAGCATAAAAGCTGAGGAACAGAAAAACTAGCACTTAATTGTTTAGTCCTCTATGTAATGTTTAAAAATTGTGATAAATGCTATTCATAATTTCTTCCAGGCCACTGTGATGCCTTCAATTTGCTTGTCCCACAAACAGTCCAAAACCTAAATATATTCAGTTTAATATCATATATGAAGAAGAAAACAGCAAATGCTCATATTTGAGAAGCTGGGACCAGAGACGGTTTGGCATTTTTGCTTGAAAAATGACTGAATTAATAAATTGACTAATCACTGCAGCTCTAGTTGAGTGTGTGCATACATGGAGGGGTGGTGGTATGGAGACAAGTACTTTCAGTGCAAGTCAGGCTCCAACCAAACAGCCCCCTCACACTTGAGTATACTCACTCCTCTACAGAGCTTGAATGGATGACAAGGGACTAGCAGGCAAGATGGCAGCCAGTCCCATGAGAAGCCCAGGAGCTCTCCAAAATCTACACTTTCCTCAATCGTCCTGCTCCCCTTGTCCCAAATCCTACCTTCACGTCTTTATCTCACTCTCTCCATCTGTCTATCTCTGTCTTTGCTCTCTCGCGCTCACTCTATTCTTTATTTAGTAGACACCCACATCATTCAAGTGTATGGGGGATTCCTGCCAGCCCCTCTGACTGCCAATAAGGCCAACCTGTGTTCGTTGAGGGGTGGTGAGGCTTGGCAGGTAAGTAGAGCGAAGATGGATGCCTTAAATGCCGCCCTTTATTTTCTGCTGGCAGACACAGTCGTCCAGGTAATCACTACAGACTTCCTACTATGTACTACCCATGATTACATCTCACGTGAACTAATACTGAGGCGAATGGACCAGCTGGAAGTAGGAAGGTGTTACCTGTTACTTGGATAATAGACATGGTAACGCCTAGTATGTCACTCTTCCTGTGACACTGTCAGTAAGTTCAGCTCCTTATATACAGCGGTTTAGAATATATATGTATTTTCACAGCAGGAAAAGTCATCAAGTGTAATTAATACCATTAACGAGGGCTCTGGTCCATTAATCAGTCAGTCAGTGAGTCAACAAGCACAAGGGCAAGGCCCTGAAAACGGTAAAGCTAAATGGAGTGCAGCCCTCATTAATGTTTAATAATCAATTAATTAATTACAGCTGCGGGTTTCCTACTATGACATGTGAGAATGCCTGTCATGAAAGAGGCCCATGGACTGTGTGAAAATCTCATACAATAGCCAACCAAAAAACTGAAAATATTAGACCAAGTGCTAAGCTCCTGATTACCAACAGTTTAATACAAATATCATTACAAAAACACAATAATTGTACTGTTTACGTAGCCTAATCAGTTATATTCCTAAACTTGCATTTAGCTAGTTTTATCTATTTTGTGGTAACAGCGAAGATAACATTTAATTTAGCCATTACAAATTACTGTGGCAAGACTCACTAGTAGATAATCTAGACTAGTCTAACCTAGCTAGTATTTGTCAATCAATGCAGGCTCTAATTGCAAAATGGCACATCTTCAGCTTTCGATTTTACACATCAAAATAAATGTTGACAGGTGGAAGCCTGTAGCTTAGCATGATAGCACCTAGCGTTAGCTAACTTAGCTATCTGTTAGCCCCAGTTGTACGGTGGCCTTATCATCGTTCGTAAACTGAAGAGTGTTGAATTTCGTTTGAGTTAACGGTCTTTTGACAACACTTACCACTGTTTGGTAGTTTGAATTTTTCCAGATTCCTCAAAGACTTCTATCCAGCTGAAACATAAAAATATTCCGTCTTCTTCTTCTACCTCTGCTTCTTCTTCTTCGATTTTCTGACGGTTATAATCCGTTTGCAAGGAGACATGTTAATTAAGACCTTTTCAGCCACTTCGACAAAATAATGAAAGCCGGTGTGACATACATTCTAGCTCATATTACTATGTATCAACAAAACGGATGTTTTTACAAAGTGATTAATCTTCATCTTCAATCTTATCTATTCATTTAAACAAATGTTATTTCTGACTGGTTAGGCCTATTTCCTGACTGTCATCATCAGTTGAGCACTGAACACAGATCAGAATCAGAAATACTTGATCCCGGGGGGGAAATTATACACCCAAGACCATATTGTGTTTTTGGCAGGTCTAGGCTATGCATAAAGATTGAAATGTATTAATGTAACCTCCTTTCTAAAATGTTGCCCCTTCCGACCTTGACATGTTACTTTTTGTGTCTGCTGGCTCTCATAACTGAATTGAATTACCTGCAGAAGATATGTTGGATTCATTGGTTAAACCTCTCTTCAAGTGATTAATCTTGTGTGATTATACACCATGGATACATGTGTGTTACCACTGTAACATTTAAGGAGGGCAGGCCCATACTGACCTGCACAGTTCAGTGCCCAAGAAAACACCAGAGAAATAAAACCAGGTCTGATGTTGGGAAACCGATAAAAACAACATACGACTTAAGCAGAGCCTTGACAGTTCTTTGCAAATGAGGGCAGTGCTCAAATTGGCCTAAATTGAAGGTAGATTGATGGTCTCACAGAGAAAATCAATGTTAGAAGATATGAGGGCTAGTGTGAAGCATCAGAGATAAATAGACATGACTGGATCTATTTGTTTGTGGACATATTAATCAGGCCCAGCAGTACATCAAGTCAGAAAATGAATTTCAACCCAGCCGATATGAGATTAGTTAAATAGACAGGTCCACAACTCAGATGGAGGAGGCATTAAGCATTTAATGCTTTTCAGGTTGCACACATCACCGTGAAACAAGGCCTCTATTCAAGCTGCACATTTGTACACACAAACAATCCTGGACAAAGTTTCTCTTCCAGTGTGTCGAGCCTCCTAAAAATAATTTAGTGCCCACTAATCCAGAGCTCTCCTTTTCAATTAGTGGGAAGGTCAGGATTGTCAGAGGGAAGCAAATGAAACACAAGCTTAGATTTTAATGAGGATCTCCACTACGGTGAGACTCTTACTGTGATCAAACCAAGTCAGAAAATGTTCCGTGCAGTATTTGATGGGCTGATAGTTTTGTGGTTTTGACCCTTTGTATTTTAGCTGATCATTCAACCTTGGCATAAGAGAAAGGGTCCCCCTCGTCAGCTCTTTCAAGTAGATTCAAAGGACTATGTTGATACAGTGAAGTGGCGCATGAATCATCATTTTAAAAAAGTACAACCTCTCTACCTTTTCCAATTTATGAGATGTAAATACAAAAAAGAAACACCACCAAAAATCTGTCCCATGTTGACAATCCCCATGCCTGCCTCTGGTGTTTCTGAGAGAAGATGATTCATTATCATGTACATATTCCCAGTGCAGGCTGGGATGTTTATGTCTGTAACAAGAAGTCTGAGACTAATTCAGCAGCGTATTATCAAGGCAGTCCTCCTCATTTGCCTCCTTGCCTGCTGTTCTCACCAACGAATTAAGAGATTTAGTGTTACTGGTCGCAGTTTTATTCAAAATGGGATTTTAATATGACTGCTTCTCCAGACTTGCACACCATCGGTCAGCCAGCAGCTTATCAAAAGAGAGCCGTTTCTTGCAGGGATATAGCAGGGATTTAATCTGCAGGCCTGTTTCTTTAGAGACAAATTCCAGATAATCTTGTTATAATACAGCGATGAGATGTCAAAATGTTGCAAATGCAGGAGGAGGAATTGATATCTCTTCTCCTGAGAGACGGCAGTGCAAAAGTTGAGTCAAGCCTTTCATTGAGTGGTTGATAACAAAACTTTTTAGAGAGCTAGAAATAATATCCACATGTTTAATAACAGAATTGAATCCTGAAATACAAGCTGCATAACTCATTAAAGCACCAGTTTTGTGTTTTATTTATCAAAGAAACAAATACATTAATTCCATGGTTGATACATTTATCCATCCGTTTTGAGGAAAAGGATGAAAAACACTCACTGGACATCCATGATCCTCAGAGGATGAATACTAATGACTTTGGTGATCATCGGACTTCTGAAATGTCTCAACTATTGGATTGATTGCCATAAAATTTGGTACAGATATTCATGTCCCCCTCAGGATGGGTCAGGATTGTAATAACTTTGGTGATCCCTTCACTTTTCATCAGGTCGCCTTTTCAAAGACGTTCTTGCACGCCAATGTGTCAAATAATTTGGTTTATGACTGAATATTTGCAAAATGAAAGACATTCCCAGCAGCCTCATCTGTACTGCTAATTAGCAAATGTTAGTATGATAACACGCTAACCATTGCACCTGCTAACCATTAGCATGTTAGCATTGTCATTGTGAGGTTGACATTAGCATTTAGCTTAAAGCACCGCTGGGCCTTATGTGCATTGACAATATAACAGCATATCCAAACAAAAATAAGTTTTGTGACAATCAACACAGTTTTTGTTGAGACTCTGGTGTGTTTTTAGACTAATTCTCTGATCAATTTGGGGCGGTGGCTGTAACCATACCTATCGCAGTTTCACCTTCTGACCAGTAGTCCTCTGATACAGTTTGTGACCATAAATCATATCAGTGCTTTGTGGCTGTAGGTCAGCTGTCATCCCTCCTTCACAAAGTATTTCAGGTCAACCAAACAGGTGGACACATTATAATGTGACACGTTATTTAGGAGTAATTGATTGACTTACCAAACTTTGTTGTTACCTGCATAACAGACCTTGTTTTTCAAGCCTGTGAATGCCAGCCAAATAATTCAGCCTTAAATCACATAACTGCTCAAGAAGAAGAGGTTTTAATAGCAAAATTAGGCGCATCAGGAGAAAGAGGTGCTGCTATTTATGCCAACAATGTGTGTCTTGGGAGGTCATTAGAGCAAGCTGAGTAATTCAGTAAATAAGCTCCTGGCAGAGTCAGTGCACTTCCTCTTTCTAACAACCCCGACATGCCAGCAGGAAGTCAGGCTCCCGGTCAATCAACCCCTCAGAAAACTCAATCCACCTGACTCTGAGCTGTGTTGGGATAAGCAGGAACATGACACAAGTTAGCAAACCAAGAAAAAAAAAAAAAGAAGAAGAACACAGGGAAATTCAATTAAGCTTGAGCTGGAAGCATCTGATAAGTTTATGGAAATTAAAGTTTTATGTAAATCAGTTGTCTGCCTGGCCCTGTGCCAGATCACAAGGGGCTGCACTATATTGCATTCAAATTAGCTGCCTCAGAAAACATTGCATGAAATCTACAGAGGGCACTGCATATTTTAAGAGATTTCATCATCTGCTCACTCTTAACATCTCACCTAGTGCTGTAAAAATGATAAACAACCCATCTCTACAACTATTCAAAATGACTACCCCACTACAGCTCTGCTGCTGCAGCCATTGTTTCCCTCAAATCCATTCACACAAGGTAACATCAGTATTCATTTCTTTCTTTTCTATTCTTTATTTAAACAATTCTCCTTCCGATTTCTGAAGACGACCAGACAAAAGCGTGAGAGTGACACCGTATGCACCAAGTACACTGCAGTCTGAGAGCAGCTCCAGTCAAAGAGTGCAATGACATCTTGTGGACAATGAAAGTAACTTCAGGGACAGACGCAGCACCGTGCAGATACTTTTACTAAGGCATCTCCTTTTGCATTCATTGATCCAGCAGATGCTCCTCTGTAATGGCACTTATGGACACACATCCACTGTAACTACAAATCAGATACTTGACATTTAACACTGTGCATTGCATTTGTTATACTGTGCAATACTATTCTTCACACAAAATAAAAACAAGTCAGTCATCATATGGACAGAAAACAATGAAAATGTACTAATTCACTATAATTATAATAATAATAATAATAATAACAATAACAATAACATTAATAATTATTTCCATAACACTTCCCACACCTTCAAGTGTCGGATCAAATTGTAATTTAAGTGTATGAGTAAAAACACCCTCTTTTTGGAGGCTGAAGGCACAGTCAGAGTAAGATGTCAGTAGGGGTGAGGTCACTGCTGTCTTTGACACCTGCTGGGCAGATGCTACCTTGAGATGGTGGAGCTGGCATGTGATTGGCTAGAGGAAGTAGTGGCAGCACTGAGCTGAGAGAAACCACTATGACTAGACTCCAGACTGGTCATGGATCCCCTAGAAGACAACAGAAAAAGACAGAAAAGAAATGTTAATTCTCAGGCTCAACCAACTACAGGTCGCATGTGTACATGTATAACAGCTATAAAAAAAAAAGGAATCATCATTTCCAGAAATATCACAACATTGATTTTTGATGAACCCACATATGAGCAATGCAGCCTGTGAGTAAGACAGCTTCAGTATGATACAAAGAAAACATGAGACTGACCAGAGGAAAATAAACTCACCTGAAGTCATGGGAGGCCAGCACCTCGGTGTAGTACATGATCTTACACTTGTGGGAGGAGACCTGCAGCGAGGCCAGGACATCGTCCACACGAGGCAGGCTGGAGGCGGAGCAGGCTGGGGAGCTGTGGAAGCGCCACTGGAGGATGTAGAAGCCGGGCCAGCGCGTTACGTGGGAGCCCTGTTTGAACAGAGGAAAGCTGCAGGGTCAATTTGAGACTTTGATGCAACAGAAAAGCAAACAAGGACAAAGAAAGTTTAGATGAAACTGCTTAAAGAAGAACAATCTCCACTATCTTTTCTCTGACCTGTACACTCTCTCCCTCCCTGCAGGTGAGGGCTTTCTCCACCATGCTGTAGTCCTGGCCCAGCACCCAGCTCCTGTCTATCAGCTGAGCATTAACGGCCCCAAGGGACGTGATGCCATGGGCTCCGAGGGTATCTTTCTTAGGAGGCTGTGGGGCCCTCTTGGAATGGTAGATGTTGAAAATCACATCTCCTTTAGACACGTCAAAATCCCAGGTGATGACGGAGGAGGCCTCTGTGATCTCGATCAGCATCTGCAGGAGGATGTAAGGAAATTGGAAACACAGAACGGCAGACAGCAGGCCATTAATCACACGTTTCTCTTCTGCTGCAAGCCTGCAATGCAGATTTCTTCCAGCTGGTGGCACCCTAATCCAAAGTATTAAATCCAGTATACACATAAATTGGAAATGTACAGAAATACCCCCTTGTTCTCACCTTTTACACACTATCAGCACACATAAGGTGGCCCCACTATTTGATACATGTGGATTTACAAGCTGAGACTCCTACCTCATATGGGGCCCCCTTGAAAATACTGGCACTCTTATAGATGGAGTCAGTCAACAGGCGGTTTTCCTCACTCTCCAGCTCCTCTGCTGTCCTGTACAGAGATTTGGGGACCATACCTCCCTCAGGGATGTCACACTGGAGAGGGCAGAAGCAAAAAACCAATGACAACAAGATACAACTCACATTAATATAAGTTTTTATGTGTAAATGTCTCTGATTGTTTGCAAATAGAGGGAGTCACTTGATACACATGCAGGTGATGGACTGAAACCACTTAAACCTGACGCTAAAGTGACTATTGCACACTAAAGGAGGCATAGCACACATTATTTCACCGTGACTAAACCTCACCATGCTGTCCCCTCCCAAGAAGTCGGGGATGATTTCTTTGTCGATGTAGTCCACCAATCCTACTGGACCCTGGTAGTCGTTTCCGGCATAAACTAGGAACTTCTTTCGGGTATTCTCATCAATCAGGGGGCTGACCTGAAAACAAGACATCAGGAGTCATCAGAGAACTGCAACAGCAGGTTCACACATTGTGAACTATAAAAATCAGTCCATGAATATTTGAATTATTCATGCTTAAGAAATAAAACAGGCTGGCTGGTTGATGGTGTTGCTAAGCATCCGCATTTGTACTTTATATTGATTTTATCGTCATAACAGCTCACTGTCTAACTATTTATAATTTAATTTTCTATTTGTTGATAAATAGTTATATCTTTCACTTCTCCAGCTAGAAACTGTTACAGCCCATACTTAAAATCCCCTCATGTAATGCCTCAGCTGTGTACTGCTTTATTACTTTTATTATTGTTGTTCTTGTATTACTACTTATCTTTATTTCTTTGCTGAATGCCATTACTCTTCTACAAACTATGCCAATGAATACTGCTGGAGCAATAATCTAATTTCCCCCATGAGGATCTGCATATTGCATGGTGATAATTAACTTCCTCTCCATTTCTTCTTTATCATTTGCTGATATTCACAACGTTGCACCCAGCTATTAAGAATTCCTATCAGCAGGAATATCTGCGCCTGTACTGTACAACTTCATCCATTCTCCCACAATCAGATGATTCATTAAAAACACATTAGCAGCTGAAAATGTAAGTGCAGGCATTTGTTCTCACCAGGGTCCAGAGCACTGGAAAAACTCTGGGAGCCCTCAGTATGAGCAGGCGACCCAGAGTCTCGGGGTAGTTGGCCTCCACCACCTCGATGATCCTCAGCAGAGCCTTGACACCTGGTCTCCACAGGTGACGCATGTTTAGACCCTCCAGATCCACCAGGCAAGTCCAGCAGCTGACCGACACATTCACATACACATTACATGACTACATAAGCATGTGTTAGCTGTTAACCAATGAGAAACTGACAGAAGATAGATTCATTACTATCTAGGCACCTAATGGGTCGACCGAAGACTCTGGTGTTTTCTTCACAACGCCTCAGTCCCTCCTCATTGATGGACAGGACCTGGGTCACATTCATCAAGTTGTAGCATTAATGTAACTGATGTAATTTAAATGGAAATGTCTATGAAATCTTGTGCTTGTGTAGTCATGTCACCTGTCGAAGTAGCGCCTCTTCTCCCAAGGCTCGTACTAAGCCCTTGGTGTCCATTTGCCCCAGACGCAGGACATACAGAGGACGGCCGTCTAACACACACACACACACACACACACACACACAAATTGTACTACAGAGTAAAATCAATAGGCAGAATGAGTCAGATCCTTTCGTAGTAATGACTTTCACTACACTTAGGACCCCCCCCCCGTCGCCTACTTAAAGGTGGTATTTACTCAAGGTATCAATTTAGCATGTGAACATTCAAAGGGCACTTCCTGTGTTCAAGTCCTGGTGGATCAGCTGAGCTGTTAAAAGCAATGACTAATTTTCAAAAACGGGAGCTTCAACAGATGGTGCTCAGACTTTACAGTCAATAATTAACAGGCCGTTTCAACCCATGTGGACTTTATAAATACAGAGGACTAAATCCCTCTGCCTTTTTTATCTTTACATTCACTGATAAGCGTTCACTTTCAATGTTGACCAACCACAGCACAGTAACAGTGAGCAGTGACATAAAGTGAAAATGAGATGAACTTAAGATAAAGTAGGCAGGTAGCCAGTATTGTTCACACCGTACCTCTGTCGTGGTGGTGCCAGCCTCCAGTGTAATAGTCCTGAAGCAGTTGTGGGCGCTCCCATGTGTCTAACAGGAAGTCCACCTGGTGTTGCTTCCTCCAGGTGAGCGACTGGCACAAGAGCTCCCGGGCCTTGTCCAGGTTGAAGTCTCTGGCCCTCAAGAAGCGCAGCACATGCTGATCCTTTGGAATCTGTACAACAACAGGGGTCAAACCTCCAATGCAAAGCAATGTTAAAAATTGCTGATAAATGCGAAGACATTTCTTGACCTTTTAGTTAATGTATGCTTGTTATTTTCTATCTGTAATCTGCAGCACATGTGGGCGGCAAAACTGACTTCAAGTGTGGAAGCAAGAGCTGAGTCTAGATTGTGTGAGCGTCTAGAAATAAATGTGTATTTTACATAATAGCAGAGACGGCTCTGTAGTCAAACAAAACTGTGTCTGTGTATATGTGACCTTGGCCTTGTGGTTTTCTTGGAGCCACTGGCGCAGTCGAATAAGACAGCTCTCCTGCAGAGGTGTTAAATCACCTAGGTAACGTCTGATGTAGTCAGCATCCAACTTGTCTACAGGCCAAAACACATGTACAGTGTAAAATTAGCACATATCGCATGCATGCAGTGTAGTTTCAACATGAGCAAACATTATAAAATAAGTTGTTTCTGAAAGCTTTTTTTGTTTCAACATTTATTGTTGTCACTATTGTTAGAAATAGTGCCAAAGAGGGTGTTTAGCCTGGTGTGTAACACACAATTAGTGAGATTAAAACTCGGCCATAGTGTTTTAAATTCACAGGGACAATAACATATTCAGCTTTTAAAATACCATTAAATCATTAATTATTTTATTGTTATCACTTACAGACTTAAATCCCCCAATTAACTGTTACTCAAGGACATCACTGGAAAAGATGTAGCTAGTTATTTCTGTAAATAGCTCAATCCTTTCAGTGAATGTATGTAGTGTGAGCCCGTTATTATTAACAATGTGAATGACACATATCTTTTAACTCTCACTATCATTGCACTTGTGTTGATTGCTATTCCATACTTAATTGCGATTAATGAGTAAACACTGACCGTCAGGGGAGCCAGCCACCAGCTCTGTGGGACAGGCCGTGTCTTTACTGTCCATCCCATTCTTAGCACTGTTCACTGGGATGGCTCTGGCAGTGGAGGGCAGCAGCAGCTGGAGCCTGGCAGCGGCAGAGCCAGAGACAGCAGGCGGGGTCCAACGAGGTATGTAAGTAACTCCTTCTTCCTCCAGCTCTCGGAGGTAGTATTCAATAATTTCCTTACCCTGCAACATCGGAAGGAGACAAGACTTCAGGTTAATGTGACTCATCACAGATCTCAGATACTGTAGGCAAATGCAATTTAACACCACATCCACAATTTTAGGTAGATTTTTTACAAATGTGAAAGTCAATTCAAAGATGCAAACCTTTTTAATGCTGGTAGCATACTGTTTCATAGCTATCTTCTCTGCTGTGCTCTCAAAGCCAAAGAAGGACTTAATATCCAGACTGGCTGTCTGTTCGAAGCACGTCCAGTCCTCATTCTCGGGGTGAACCTATAGATCGGGATAATGAATGTATGAAAGTATTTTTAGGTGATGCAAAGCAATGACAGCATTTCATCAAGTCATAATCAGATGTTCAGAGGACATCGCACAGCTCAGCTCATATGATGTATTATAAGTGACTCTACATACTGAAGTACATTTTAAAATGAATGCATCATATACAGCAGATATGATGTTGCTGGTGGGGGTTATGTTGTGTTTTCAGAGGGCTAGGTATTATTAAGAGCCACTTAAGCACATACAGTATCTATATTTGGTGTTATACAAGTTCTATTATTATTTCAGTTTATGTACATTTTGAATAGTGTATTATTGGAGGACTAAGTTAAGATTATGTTTGTATTTGCTATTATTCTGTCTAGAATACAGGTATATCAGATAGCGCTGTAAGGCAGTGTTTAGTGTGCGTGGGTAGAAAAGGTTTAGGACAATTGAAACAAGCTTTTGACCATGTGACCATTTAAGTAGGAATAGAACATCGGGTAATGGACCGGACTGAGATGCAAATTTGGATATAAATCACCTTCCGTGATGTTGTAATCCATCTTCAAATATATACCCGCATTCAACCTCCTGGAGTTGTGAGTACATTCTTGGTTTTCACAAGAAAGTTGGAATGAATTTAGTGGAAACACGAGTCAAAACTGAGACAGACTAAGGTTTGCAGACTAAGTGGCCTTAAACTGGAACTTAAAGCATGGTAAAACGGCTGCTTCAATTGGAGTGAGTCAAGCTACATTGACTTTAAAAACTCCACCTGTTGAATGTTTAATGTATTTGCCACACTATAAGAGGATCACTTAATAATTAATGCACTGAATAGAAAAGCCAGAGTTTTACTGGCATGCACACGCAGCAGCGGGGATCTTGCCTACGACTTCTTTTTTGCACTAGGCATTGTAAAAGTGTTAAACAGAAACAATAAAACAAGCACAACAACAAAGAAATAAAAGTGTCATAGAGGCTCTCTGAGGCTCACCGTGTAGTTGCAGCACTCACGGACAACGACTCTGCTGGAAAAGGTCTCGTTGTGGACCTCAATGTGGAGCGTCCTGTCTCTGCGATTCAGAGTGTTCTTCTGGATGAAGTACAGGTAGTCGACACCAGCAATCTACATGCAAAAGCAAACAAAAATCTGATGGTTCACACCAAAACATTTCTTGGTCTTGACAAACTTTCCTATGTCTGTTCTTCAAAGCAAATCATCTGATTATAGCAACTGTTACGAGTGCTGAATGGCCAAAGGTCAGAGGAGATGTACCCGTTTAAGAAGCCGCGGGGCATCAATGTCGATCACACAGCGTCTCTCAGTTACCAGCGTGGATCCATCCTTGCTTTGGCTCTCGCTGATGATCTCACTGTCCACAAACACCGGGATCAGGGGGCACTTTGGGAACCTCCTCGAATAGGCCTGAGAGGGGGAAAACAAATCACATGTGAAAGATTTATAAAAGTAAATTGGTAAAAGAAATGTGCAGATTCTCTAGTCTCGATGTTGCATTGTTCTAGGTCTTTCCTGCTTATTTAGTTGTATTTTTTTGCACAACAATGGTACGCCCGGCTCTGTTCGTTCTGTTCACACTGGTGTTTTGCTTTTGTCCTGCCCACCATGAGGCAGCTCCCTGATTGTTCAGGAAAGGCTGCTTTGAATGGACCCTTTACAAGAGTGTCACTTGTATTTGTCATAAGAGTAAACTGTGCTGTAATGATAATGACTGACTAAATAGTACAGTACATGTTTTACAGCAGCTCATTTCTGTGTTGGGTTAAGATGCATTTAAGAGTTTAGTGGCTTTAACAGTTTATATAAATACATATTAAAATGTAATGTTTTTTGCATAGCAGCAGCCTGCAGCGGTGGCAGCTTTTACAAGCAGTGACTGCTTTGTGTTTTACTGCCCGCAGCACACTGTATGACCATCTGTCCAAGCCAATTTCACCAGGGCTCACCTGTCAATATGGACTGAGTCGCTGAGAGGCTGTTTCATGATATGCAAAAATAGCCCTTAGACTGTGTAACTAGTCGCTGTGCAGTTTCTAACTATTGACAAGTAACCAAGGGCAGGGAAGGAACTAGACCATCACAGTATAGACAGCTGGCTGTTTAATGTTTTAGAGTAGCCATAAATGAGTTCACCACGGGGTAGAAAACTATCGCTAATACTCTTGAGGTACTCTGAGCCCTAGATGTGGAAATATAATTTGCAATAATTCAGCCCAGATGCCTGGGACTCAAGGGATTTTAAATGTTTGAAGAGCTAAGCTGACTTTACTAGTCAACTACTTGACATGCAGTTAAAAGGAACAAATAATAGACTAATTTTTAATTTTCTCTCTCTAAATTCAAACTTAAGTGCAGGTCTTTCAGCATCACACACACACACAGCTTGTATTGAAAGAGTACAGCCAATGAGGAATCTAATCAATAAGATGGCATTACTCACTGAGCAAATGAATGGGAAAGGTTTCCTTGGTAAATAAGCAGCATTGACTAGTGTTGTGTAACACACAAACACATAGACACTGTGCAGCAAAAACAATACGTTTCACTGATTGCGG
The DNA here is from genome assembly GCF_043641665.1 of Enoplosus armatus. NCBI lineage: Eukaryota > Metazoa > Chordata > Actinopteri > Centrarchiformes > Enoplosidae > Enoplosus > Enoplosus armatus. The sequence continues at coordinate 8,359,559 of NC_092196.1, read as the reverse complement.
ACAAATTGAAATCTTTGTCCTACCTATTCCTCTCGGAGCTATAAGCATAAAGGCATAATGGGAGCACAAAAGATAAAAGATGGGCAGAATGTGTTAGCGGAACTGTCAATGGGCCCAGAAGACTTGTGTAACTTCAGAAAATAACATTTTTCTACCATCATATTTCACATTAGCAAGCCAATAACAGTGGCTGTGAGGCAAAAAACTGCTTTATTTCCTTTGGTTATATTGATTAAATGCAATTCTATTTGTGTCAACCATGTAGGTAGCTTAGTGTATATACATCCAAACCAATGTAGTGCATTTCTATCACATAAAGACAGAGAAAGCCATAAAGACGTGTCATGGAAGGTTAAATATTCAGCACCGTGATCAGGACTGGAGTAATAACCTGGAGTGCCAGTGGCAGGATCAGCCAGGGGACTAATGAGAAGGCCCAGAGATAAATGGGAGCGGAGGAGGTGGTAGACTATTCACTGGGCTCTCTCCTTTATGCGGTTCGAGGCCTGGATCATTTCATCAGAGCTGTTATTTACTTTTCACAAAAGGCCTATTTTTGAGATCCTTTTCAATGACGTGCGGTGATGCGAGAGGGATTTCAGAGAGAGACGTTTCATGGGAGATGAAGCTTGTGTAGGTGTTGACTTTGGGCGACTGTTGGGTGAAGGAGTTACAGTCCGCAGAGCAAAGTGTCACTGCAGCATCACGGTCTTTAACCCGCTCTGAGGATATTGCATAAGTCTTTGGCTTAATATGTAACTGCAGAGAACAAGAAACAGACTGTAGAAGTAGGTGAAAACAGACAGCTTCCCATGGAAGTGCACACTTCTTTTAATTTTGTCCTTCTTCTGCTTCACACCGAGTTCCTGTTCTTACATTCATTTAAAGCACTGAGTTGTAGGTTGTCGGTGAAGAAAGCAACATGTGAGTACCATAAGGAGAAATCTTCCACTCAAGGGGGAAAGCAAGTTTATCATACGGAGAATAAATGTTTAGAAATTGGGATCTCTTTTGCTATTTCAGTGGTTTGCCATGGTATGTTGAATACTGCTGCACTAAATCTTCTGCTGACTCACTTTGTTGTGGCCACTTCATAGTGTTACGTCATCCCTGAAATTCAAGGTATATATTATGTTGCCGATTTTTTTTTTTTTTTTTTCAATTGTAGCAATCATACAAAAGAACTCAAGGACTGATCTTCTATAAGCATCATATTGTAATGAAAAGAAAGCAACTGCAACAACAGGACAATACAAAAGTCAGGTTTTAAGAAGCTACAGATGCTTCAATAATGACGTGTAATTTTTACCAACATTTTCTGCATAAATGCATCTAGGGTCAGTTAAAGAGGCTAAACATATAAAATGGTCAGGCTGGCATTGAATCAAGTAGAAAGAAACTTTGTTCTGCTTTAGTTTTTAAGTTTAAAGTTTAATAAGCAGCTTTCTGTGCCACAGCCTCAGGAGAGAAGGGGGCGTACAGTATATTTAGTCCACTCTCTCAACACACAGCATTTACTGCAAGTTAAGTGTATATCAAGAGTGAGACAGATGACCCTGGGAGGCAGACAAGGCTGCTGACGTTTTGTAGGTTTCTGAAAGTGTTTGGTCTCCTGTAAATTACCACGACTGAGACCTGGAATCCAGTGAAAAGGCATTTTATTATATACCTTTAATGTTTAATAAGAGCAAAAGTAGAAGCTATTTAAAGAGAGCAAAGGCCAGAGCCTCAGTTTGAAAGTCCTCTGTCACCCCCCAGTTTACTTATGTAAGATCCTGCAAGTAACGCAGCTCATATCCACTGCTGGACGTGCACACACCACTCACCGCCATTATCAACTCAAATGGATGCTTGTAGACCCGAACAGGGGACTGGTACTCCTGCACCATGGCGGAAACTCTGTTAGACAACCACAAAGACACTGACATGACACAGCAATACCAACATTAAAAAAAGAAGAAGCATGACAGTGATTTAGGTGCCTGTTATAAAAGGTCCATATCAGCTGAACGGGGGTCAGTGTGAGGACTGGAAGACCAGGAGCTTTCACATGGCCCTCATTTGATGCTCAGCTGCACATTTGGGTTAAACCGTAGTCGGTGCAGTAAAGAAGAAGTTTTTTTTGGAACCACCAGATGTTGGCATCCTTACATAACATCAGGCACAGAGAGGGATAAAGCCCGTCTGTAACAGTGTGAAAAGTATACGTGCAGATACTGTCGACAAACGGCCTGAACAGCGAACAGAAAGACGAAGTGGACTTACAGCAGCCTTCAGTCCTCTCCGGTGAATGCAGGATGCCTCACGGTCGCTGTCAAACTCTCTGCGTGTTCTCCATACTGTCAGCTGGGGGGATAAAGTGGACTTTCTCGCATTGTAAACTGCAAAAGGAGAAAGACAGTGGCGTCCGTCCGTCCGTCTGTAGCGCAGACTGTTAACTCCGCCTTTCACAGACAAACAGGAAGTCACTGTCACACTTTTTTTTTTTTTTTTTACCTCCAGAAGTTCTAGTATCTGACGTTTTATTGTGAAGGGCCCACACACTGCTTTACATTTCTAACTCAAATGTATCGACCAAAATTCATTTAGTACTTTTTTACAGCAGACTGATAGTTTGAGGTCGTACATTAAAGAAAATTCGGAATCTTTTAATATGAGCATAATTGTAATAATTACGATTGCACGTTTTAATTTGCTGTAATCAATTACAGCTGAGCAGTTATAAGTTATATGTTTGCATTTGACATATTAGTCGTTATTCTAATGATTTTGCTCAGTAGAGCCAATCATTAGGCCTCCCGGGCACAGGCCCTAGGTGTCTCCTCAATCTGTCCATGGTGTCAAGGTCTTCCTAAAATGGAAATGAAGATTTTAATTGATAATGACATCAGTGATTGACTTTAGACTCAAGGAATTTACGTTTGACTTATTGAAGCCTAATTAATTTTACATGAGTGTATAGCTTCAACCCAGCTGCTTGCGTCCGCCATCTGTTCTTCACCTTGCAGGTGTTAGAGCTGCAATATAATGGCTTTTCTGTTTATTTTTCTCAAAATACACTTTTTTTCCCCTCTTCATTCAATTGTTGTCCTGACTGTGCCTTCCTGATTCTCTGTCATACAAGTGTGTGAGTACATTTTTTATGGATTTATTCTGCAAAAGGTACTGTATCACAATGATCTTTCAGTTCTGTCCTTTACACAGTTATAGTGAATACTGATTGGCAGCTCTGTAATGCCAGCTTTGTATTGTATCCAGGAACATTATTTTGTAGAGGTGTTTGCTGCCTCTTTACAGCCTCACATTAGCTGGTTCAGGGAGATGCAGCTGGTCCCCACATTGAGGCTCCTGAAGCAGCATCTGGGGGGGGGGGGGGGGGGGGGTTCAAAGCTTCTGGATCTGGCAGCCTACAAAAGGTAGTGGAGTCCAGCAGGGGACTTCCTGAGAGGGGGAAGTGGAGTTCAGATGATAAGCTCTTTTTCCTAATCAGCCTCAAGCACAGAGAATAATGTTGCCATGCAACATTATATAGTGCAACTGAGCAGTCATTCGGGTCTTTCTCTGAAAATACTTCACAAAAGATGTGAGATTTGGGTTCATTTCTCAGTCAGGCTTGTGGCTGTCAGTTGTGGCAACAAACCATATGGCTGTTGTTCTGGCTATTTGACCTTATTTAAGTTTTGTTTTTCACAATTGAGCTGCAATTTTAATGGCGATGGACAAATAAACTCAAACCACCTTCATCATCATAGTAACAAAAAAGGCTGACTTCAGGCTTACATCAAGACGGATCCTTTCCTGCAAGCCTTTCTCAAAATGTCATCCCTTTTTCCTGAGAGGTTGAGTTTGGTTATTTTCACTGAGGATATAAAAGTTGGGGTGTCATTTCCATTTAATTTCGACTCTATGATGACAAAAGTGATTACTTTGAAACTGACATCCCGCCTAGTCGAAGTATATCACAAACACAGTGACTCATCTGCTCCTTCTGATTAAAATAATCACCTCCATGCTCAGTTGTTTGTGATAATTGTAGTCTAGCAAAGGAAAATATGAACACTGAAGTTTACTGGCCGCCTCCTTTCAGCTCGGCTCAGCTCTCTGAGCTCATCATCCTATTTAGAATCCTCTTAGCGCTCCTGTCTAATTAACTCTAATAATGACTAAAGCATATTGGATGTATTTCTCTCCTGAACGCTGCCCAGACTGCACAATGACTCCGCACACCTCAGGCACTGTTGAGCTGAAACCTCTGACAATAAATCTCATGGAGATTATGCAGCCACACAGCTTCTTTTCTTTCCCTCATGCAACGGTAATCCAGAGCATAAATAAACCTCTTTTCATCAGCTGTTCAGCCACAGTAATAAAAGAATAATGTGCACAGAAAGTAGGATCTGTTAAATAAAATGGTGCATTATTGTACCAACATTACAAGCATTGACTCATAAATAAAAGGACTATATGACATCCAGTCAGTGTCCCTTTGGATGTAACTTTTTAAGTCAAATGTGACTTAGTGATACAGACGATGAGGTTGCGTGTGGCTGTTCAGCTCAAGTGATTACAGTTTCATATAGCTCCTGAAACTTTGCCGGTTTCCTCCTCTGTTTCTCCGGGGAATGCACCTTAGGGAAGAAGTCAAGTTGAATTGGAATTGAAATGGAGGCCATCACAGAAAAATATAAAAAAGAAATAGACCGAGCTTTGAGGAAATGATTTTCAGATGAACTCAGAATTTATTCAGAAGCAACAGAATTTAGCACTGTGAATTAGATCATTTGAAATTCAATTCCAGTTCCCTCTTCCTATTCCTACCCAACACCATCCTCGATGAAGTGTGTGTGTGTGTGTGTGTGTGTGTGTGTGTGTGTGTGTGTGTGTGTGTGTGTGTGTGTGTGTGTGTGTGTCTGTATATGAGTGTGAGAAGAACAGGCAGTGAAGATATTCCAGGACAGATCACAACCAGTGTAACTTGTACTCCTGCAGTTGCCAGGAGGTACATGGATAGCTCAATTAATTAACTCAGCTAATATCACAAATATGACTGAAGTTATGATTTGATTAAAATATATATACACATATTTGTGTTAAGGTGGAAAATAAACAGCCAAATAGGATTACAAATTGTGCTTGCGCTTTAGAAAATCTACAATAACTAGTTGCTGCCCATCAACCAACGAGTCAGTTCACCCTCTGTTGCAATTGACAATGCAAACTAACAAAAGAGCACAGAAGTTGATATAGTTAGCCAAATGTAATGGATAAATGGTGGAAACTGTTAATGTAATGGATAAACAGTAGAAATAGTGAGCTAAAAGCAATAGACAAACAGTTGAACAGCTAAAACAGTATTGAATAAACATTTGAAATAGCTTAAAGTAAAGGATACAAGTTGAAATGGGTAGCTAAAAGAAGATAAACTGTTAAACTAAAAGTAATGGATAAAGATCTTTGATTGATCTGTGTCCTCTGCTTATTGTAGCATATATATACACAACGTGTAGCAAAGTTTAGAAGGTAGAGACACAGAAAATCTAATTCAGCATCACATTGCTGGTAAAAGATTGGTTGTTTCATTTGGTTTCATTTCTTGTTGAAGTAAAAGGATCCAACAACGAAAGTTAACAAATCTTTTATTGTCGACATAGCATGGCAAATCACATTAATTCGGCATGTCATGAATTTAAACTGTCTGAGATGAAATGTGTTGAATGACGAGTAAAAGCGAAAGCCTGCTTGATTAGCTTTCAATGAGACTTAATGGGTGCAAAACTCTATCTACTAGTACTTTTCTTTGTTTGTTTTACATTGTTTGTTTTACATTGGATTGTTTATTATGCTATTACTGGACTGTAATATTTACTCATAAAAAAAGGATGAACAAAATATTAATGAATCCTTCAAGCAAACATCTACAAAGAGAGTGAGATATACATTTCCCCAATGAAAACTCTTTCATCTGCGGTAATGAACAGTTGATCTGACGATTTGCAAGCTGGTCAGATGAGACAGCAACACACTTAGTGCAACAGCGTAAAGGTCAAACTACAAGGAGTGAGCATGGGAAGCTTATTAGGCTTATTAGTGATTCAACCCGTGACAGCTCCTGAGAGGGATTTGTTTATTGTTTGAGTGGGACAGTTGCAGGTCAGGTAGGATGACAGTTGCAGTAATACCAGGCAAGGTAAACACGGGACGTAATGATCAGATTCACTGTTTCCTATTTTCTTTCTCACATCTCTCACAAAGGTGGTTGTTGTTCATTAACTGTCCACTTGAGGTCCTCAGTCCATTACCAATAACTGGAAGAAAAAAAATGAACAGGACATTGAATGTAATGTGTTATATGTAAATAATGAGGGTTGAAGTAGGTAAGTGAAAGGTGACATTATGTATATTGGTAAAAACATATACCAGGATACTCTTCATACCTCTTTGAGTGCCGTGGACAACTTCCCTCCCTGAAGCTGGGAATCAAGCTGACACACCAGACTAAAACATCTACTCCTGGGCTTCCTCCATAAGCACAGCCTGCAGCTCCACTCTCACTCTCCAATGTCAGGTTTATATTAAAATTCAGAGCACCTGCAGAATATCTCTGACGTGCTGCGTAGTCTAAGATACTGTGTTTTTAATACCAAAGGTTGTATTATTATTCTGGGACTCCCAGCTTGTGTGAAGGCCTGTCATAGACTGAAGGTCAAAACAAACCCACTTAAATAATAATGGTGTGTATACTGTATGTTTGAATGTCCAGGTGGACATATTTTTAATTGCAGAGTTGAGAATACAGAATCTGCTCTGTGAGTTATGCTGTCTGAACTGTGAGGGATTTCTTGTTATTGGGTGTCTTATTGAAGTGGGAAGAAATCGTGTAACTCTTTGATTCAACTGGTGCAATATAAAAGCAATGCCTGAGATGTTCTACTTGTGTTTTTTAACAGCGAAATGATTTCCTCCCCTGGTCTCCTCCACCCACACACACTAACCCTGTGGTGTATAAGCACCATGCTTGCTGCTCAGTACACTCATGAATCTAATCTTAAAGCATGCTGGCGAGCAAGGAAGGAAAAACAAACCAACACGAGGAGAAGATTTGTTCTTGGCTGATAGAAATAGATTATTGTTTTTCCCTGATTAAGACTGGACTTGCTGTAGAGTCATGTCAATCCTAGATAATTGTACTGATACTGAATTTACACCCAGGAGGAACAGCAGAAAGACATTCATTAAGATAACACATTTGTGTACAAAGTAGGGGTTATTTTTTACCTTGACATTCTTCAGAAATCAGAGGATATTGTGATGATGAATTCTGTCAGGAGTTATATCTCCCCTCTTACAGAAAGTGGCATGACTGCCACCTCTTGTTGTCACTTTTTTTCAGCAGTGTCAAACGTCCAGCCCTCCACACATCAGCATGGTCACGCTCTCCAATAACTGTGGCACTGCAGCTGCAAAGGGTAATGAAATACATCCCACCCCCTCTGTAAAAACCCCACATCAAACGGTGCCAGCTTCTATTACACCCCTAAAGATCACATTTGAAACAGAAAAGAGGAATGAAGTGTGATTTATGAAATCCCATGCCTCTAATCTAAGAGGAAAAATAGATTCTTGAAGTGCACACTTGTTCAAAGAAACATCAAGCGGAGCCAGAAAACTTAAAATTAGCCTTCTAAAATCACTGTAAGACAGAAAATCACATTATTGCCTGGGAGCGGGCGAAAATAATTACATCTGAGAGCAATACATTCCAACACTGGATTAAAGAGGATATGGAGAAAAGGAAACAGACCCAGCAGACGGTGAAACAAGATGAGGGAGGCAGCCAGCTATCCCACACATGCAACACCGTCCTCACAAAACTACAACAGATGCCACACTCATGCCTTCTCCCAAACATATTAGCCCTGGACGCATACTTCTCCACAACACCTGTGACATTTCTGCAGAAAGGCTGCAGACTTCGGAGCATGCCAAAACTGTCAAGGTTAAAAAATTCTCCCCAATTTGTCCGTATGCTACAAAAGGCACATGGCTAGTAGAGCAATGCTAATAGGTGTTTGCTTCAATCATAGAGGTGCTGTGCCGGCAGCTAAAGTTGCCAAAAAACATTTGGTATCTATAGAGTTGGCAGCTGCAGCGAGTTCTTATTTAGGTGTAATGATGAAAATTGCAAATTAGTAAATCTATGATGTGCCGGTTTTCTGATATCAAGACAGACTGCAAGACTCTGGACTCTGAGGCGCAACATGACAAATTACTCTTCCCTCAATTCTGCTCAGAATCAATCATCATGATGTATGCTTCCAGTGCCCTTTCATATTCAAATGAGGAAGATGTTGGAGCGCGCAGAGTCCGGGCAGCTGGGGAAAGAAAAACCCACTCAGGAGATTTAAAGAAGGGATCATCATCTCATATCAGTCATCTTGTCTCGGCTCTGTTGCTACGTCCCGACGTCCGTCAATCGTTTAATGGAGATTTTCACCTCGTTAACTGGGAAAGACCATGTTGTGTTCATGTTCAGGTGGTCATCAGTTAACTGGGAAGTATCACAGGCAAGGTATAAATCATTGAAGCCAGGCATAAATTCTTGTTAACTGCCTGGATGTTTTATTAATCACATGGCATTACACATAAGCTTATTTGGATATAATTACCATTAAACTGGACTTACAGGAATAATTCGACTTTCTGGGAAATATGCTTATTTGCTATCCTGCAGAGAGTTAGATGAGAGAAAATCGATACCACTCTCATGTCTGTATGCTACAGCCAGGAGACAGTTAGCGTAGCTTAGCATAAAGACTGGAAACATGTGAAATCAGCTGACCTGGCTCCGTCCAAAGGAAACCAGGGATTGAATTTCAAAAAAGCAGATTTCTTGTTTAACTGAACACAAATAATAAACTTGTAAGGCATCATGTGAAATGGCTTTATATTAAATTGACTGACAGTGAATTGATTTAAATTAACTTGAAGCTATAATTTCAAAATATGGCTTTTCTTGCATGGTCTATTGTAATTGATACTTATTCAGCTTCCCGACACACACCTCTGGGCAGGAGTGTGTTTTATTCACTGCGTTTGGCAGCTGGAAGGCATCGCTTCCCCCACGGCTGCCGCTAGCTGCTTAACAGCCTTATTCTCTTTTCATACTCTGGCATTTTCAGTAAAGATATCACCACGCAGTATATTGCATAAGACGTCCACATATATACTGTGTCAACATTTATTCTTCTGTATGAGCAGACAGCGTGTGTGGGAGACGACGCGACGCGGTGTGTGCTGCTCTCAGCTGCTGACTTTCTCTGAATACATCCAGCTTCACAGGTGATGTTAGAGTCCTCAGGTGTGCAGAGATCCAGAGGTTTTTGGTAACTTGCTGTCACGTGATCGTGGTGACATGTAATTAGCAATAGCTGTGTCCGTCAGTGTGCGGGGGGGGGGGGGGGGGGGGCTTAACTAGCTCAAATGAGATCAATTAAGGTGGAAGACTGTAGCAGGGAGACGTGACAGTGACATGCCAGTCTGATTTATTTGTCCACACACACTTATACACACACCCCTGCTTCATTTTAGTGTCACTCTCTGCTGCACGGGGAATAATTATCGTGCCATTACGTAGATCTAGCAGCTCAGGAAACAATTCTCTGTAATTACATTGTCAACCTGTATGAAATGACTTGCTTGTGCATGTGGCATAAGTGATTGGGATTAGTAACTACGGCAGCATCTTTTATTAGATTTCTCAAAATAGCTGATGTACAATGCAGATCATTTCAGCAACTCTGAAAAAACTGGCACTACAATAATTTCTCTCTTAAAGAAATAGTACTGACTGTCTGGAGAAACTGTGAGGAAGACTCAACGTTTCCTGCGAGCATCCTCTGTTGCTAGTGTCTTTTCATTTGGAGAGTTTAAAGACAACCGCACACAGAGGTCAGACACACCAACAAACACAACACTCTCCATTATACAAACCTTTACTGAGTCACGGATTAATCCACAGCAACAGACAGGAAGTCAGGGGAATTGATTAGCCAAGCGTTGAATCATTTATCAAACATCGTCTTTTGCTAACAGTGAGCTGAGGTACTCATCTGAAGCGTTCCAGGGTGAAAGAACATCTTTAATCATGGGTAAACATCTTAATGATTTACCAGACAGGATGTGCGTTTTGGCACAAGGCCATTTGCCGCTTAAGGGACGTCATCTGTGGCAGGGCCGCCGCAAACGAAGCCGGGCAAAGCTGACAGAAACGGCATCTCAAATGCTCCAGATGAACACAGAGATATATATATATACAAGGCTACACAGGAAAAGCCTGGGGTCAAAATCATGCTCATGTATAGATTTACAGTCATTATTACTGTGGAATGAGAGCTAAAGCACTTCACTGTAACAGGGACACGTGCCGCAGTTAGTGAACTGAAATGTTTTTCATGAGCTGCATCAATCTGCAAATGGAAATAATTGACTTTGAATTTTGTCTGACAGTTAACTTGTTAACTGGATAGGTCTCCATCCTGGGATAAAATGAGGACTCAGGGAACTAACTTAGTCAGTATAGTCAATAGTCAATTTAGGGCCAGCCCTATAAAGCAACTTCAGATGGTGGATTTTGGAGCAATCCAACTTCCTCTACAATTTTAGGTACGTAATAAAACTGCCTGATGGGTTGCTCCAGCTTTTAATGACAATGTATGATCATTAACCAGCATTCTCAGGATCTTCCTTGCGCGCCAGGACCTGCAGTGTTTTTGTTTGCACTTGGGCATTTTTGACCACTGTGACCCTTTAAGTACAAGGATTCATAGACTATCCCTTCACTTGTCCAGCTTCAGGGACCAACTATAACTTTTAATGCAGGTGCAGCAGTTTCTCTCTCTCTCTCTCTCTCTGCAGTTGATCTTTGAGAACATACTGTGCAGACCCTACCACCCGGAGTCTCTATCTTCCTCCCCTCTGCAGCCCTCTCACCTCCTGTATCAATCTATACTTCACTAAATAACTCATAAGAACATGCAGCATGCTGGCTGTAAAACTGCACAACACCTTTGATCTCACCAAAAACTTTTACATCAAGGTCCTAACAACACTGATCTAAGAAAACATGTTTTTCTCCGACTTCTGTAGAGAGCTCTGGCCTTTCACAGTATATGCTTGGTATGGCGTTTGTAGAAGATCGCTTTGAAGTTGCCCAGAGAAGCCCTAATAAAAACTGTCATATACACATGCTGCATTTTCCTTTTCTGTCATCTCTCTTCCTCTTCACTCTTTCCAGACTCTTCTAATAAAACCAGCCACCGGCCTCTAATCCATCTGCCTTGATTATTTTTCAATCATTTGTCTTCTCATCTCTGTCTTCTTTGCCTCTGATTCATTTTCTGAGCAGGATGGTCATTCTTTTTCCACCTCTCTCCCATACACCCAATTCCTCTCACACCTTCTCCATCACTTGTATTATAGCTTGACAGTCCACTCAGACAGAAGGGTCACCGGGGCGGATGGACTGTCGAGGGATGAGGATCTCTCTCTCTCTCTCATCTCTCTTCCTTCACTCTCTCAGCCTTCCTTATTTGTCAGGACTGAAGGTATGCAGTCACCAAGCCTCTCGCTGTGCCCCTCTCTTCAGTCAAAAGCTGCCACTTCATGTCCACACAAGGCTGTGGAGGATTGGTTCCTATATGTCTAGTGTGCCACACAGTCGGCTCTACAGCCTCAGTAATGGAGTGGCTTCTGCAATTGTACAGAGGCTGACAGTGAGACAGCTGTGACAGATGCAGTCTGGGCGTCCGCTGCTGGAGCTGGCAGTGGCATCCACAGATGAGGATGACTCAGTCACTGAGGATGACTGCGGAGTGGCCTCTTGACTTCTCATTGTGCTCTACACTGCCACTCAGGACATGCATTACTGAGGAAATACATACAGATTGGTCTAATATGAAATGTGTCCATTTACTGTAAGAGGGTGGCATATCCAGCAGAATGAGGTTCTGCCTGGAGGCCATAACTCTGTCAGCAGGAGGTTGGAAGTGCAGCAAATATGCACCTGAGCACATGTGGAAAAAATAAATAAAGGATTTCCCAGGACCTCATAACTTTGACTTTCCTCTGCCAAAAAAAATTGAACTTAAGTGGAACCATCACAGAATATGTTCTCACAAAAAGGCACCCTTGTCGGCTTTCCAGCCAAGCTTTGGTAGTGGTGCAATTTAAGGGAATAATTCAACATTTTGAAAAATACCCTTATTACTCAGTCTCTCCCAGAGTTGGATGAGAAGATTGATACCAATCTCACATCTGTTGGCTACAGCCAGAAGTCGGTTAGCTTAGTTTAGCTTAGCATGAAGGCTGGAAACTGAGGAAAACACCTATCCTGGCTCTGTCCCAAGATAACACAATCACTTACTAACATGTTGCATCTTGTTTGTTTAATCCAAACAAAAACCAAATTCACTGCAGCCAGTCAAAAAATAATCCTACACAGAACCAAACAACTGCATGGCTGCTGGCTGTAGAATAATATTTAACAAATAGACATTCTGAATACTGAATACATTTTTATTATTGAAATGTAGATTATAGCTACTTTAAGTGTAATTTCGATTTGGAGTCAAACAGGTGGATAAAACCTGCATGGTGTTTAAGATAAGATAAAATAAGATAATCCTTTAGGAACCCCTCAGCGGGGAATATTGCATTGTCCCAGCAGCATACAGGATAGTGCAATAGATAATAAAACAATAAAGACTGTTATAAAAAAGCTACTAAAACTAAAAAAACAACTGTAATTTACAATTTTACAAGTTGACAGAAGAAAGAAATAAAGGTAAAGGGATTGTACTGTATTGCACATCGAGAGGTGTGGGTATTGCACCAGTTTATTAAATAGTTATGCCTAACAGAGTTTGCATTAATGATGTGATTTCTGGCAAACTATGCCATGAAGCAGCTTTTAACAGCAGCAACGGGAGCTGGTGCAGATCACATTGTGTATAGTGTATGAAGAATAGTGTGTGTGTGTGTGTGTGTGTGTGTGTGTGTGTGTGTGTGTGTGTGTGTATATTGGCTCTTCTCTGAGGGTGTGAAGCTGAAATCTCAACATGAAGCGTTGTGATTAGATATTTGCTCTGCTTGCACTGCCCCCTCACACCTACCTGTGGTGCCTCTGGTTCAGTTGAGATGAAGCTGACTTCACTGAGGTAGACAAGGGGGCCTTATCACACAGCAGCACAGCTCTCTGTAAGTGGTGAGCAATCTGTTACCTCAGGTGCTACGTACACAGCCAATCCTGCAAAAAACAGGCGCACTTACCTCGGCAAGTTTCCATTGCACGTATTCGCTTTGCTAAGTGCAATCAAAATATTAGCCACAGTGATTGTTGTGGCTGAAGTGGGTTTCTGCGCTTGCCTCAAGTGGGTTTTAATTGATGTAGGGAAATGCAAAAGGCACAAAATAAAGAGTTAAACAAGCTAAAAATGTTTTAATGAATCTGCTTAATGAACTAGAATGCAATTAGAAGAAAGTGTTTTCACAGAAAAAAGTGATATGAAAACTAGAGTAATCAGCCATCTTTAACAGCTGTTGAACTTTTGTTTTGATTCATGTGTGATGAGGAAGCTGAAAACAGAAGCACAGACGGACGAGGGGTGAAAAAAAGAGACTATCACTGTAACTACTAAAACCAAGCATATATTGTCAGTACATGTGTAGTAATATGTCAAATCTATCCTGGAAACACATCACTAACCTGGTGCACCACCGTTGATATGAATTTATCATATATTAATCTATATTAATATATGATTAATTAATTCCCTCAAATGGACTTACATTTCTTCCACTCTGCAGTTCCTTGGTCATAAAAGGCACACTCCATTAAGTTAAGTCACACACACACACACACACACACACACACACACACACACACACACACACACACACACACACACACACACACACACACACACACACACACACACACACACACACACACACAAAGTCATTATACGTGATGCATTTATCTCTGTGGGAGGCAGCGGTGGGGCAGCGAGTCTCCACTCTGTCATACATACCAGAGAGCTTAAGAGACACAAGCGAGCAAAAGAGATAATTGATTAGAAAGGAGTATCAAATATACAGCATTAATGTAAAGGATAAGGTAAGTGGTCATGGAGACGTTTTCAGTGTCTAAAAAAAGAAAATAATAATTTTCATTTTGAGGCGAGGTGAGGACTGAGATTTAAAGAGAGAGAGAAGGAAGAAGAACTAAGGTGTAAAGGAGCAGGGAGGGCAGGGGTGAGGAGGTGAGTGTGAGAGACAGAGGGGATGAAGATGTCTGCTGTGTGTAAACAAAAGTGATTAATCTTAGTCTGTGTGAAAAAGGTGGCCTGCCGTGCCATGAATCACACAGTGTCAAGGCCACCGTCTAATTCACTCGTGAAGAACACTTTCACAGCGCTGAGACTTGTTCTGTTGCAACACTTCTTCCTGAAACCACCAACATACGCATGCATACATACTGAGTTTTATCCCACACATGGTCAAAACATTATATGTATACAGTGCATCCGGAAAGTATTCACGGCGCTTCACTTTTTCCATATTTTGTTATGTTACACCCTTATTCCAAAATGGATTAAATTAATTTTTTTCCTCAAAATTCTACACACAACACCCCATAATGACAATGTGAAAAAAGTTTTTTTGAAATTTTTGCAAATTTATTAAAAATAAAAAACTAAGAAATCACATGTACATAAGTATTCACAGCCTTTGCCATGAAGCTCAAAATTGAGCTCAGGTGCATCCTGTTTCCACTGATCATCCTTGAGATGTTTCTGCAGCTTAATTGGAGTCCACCTGTGGTAAATTCAGTTGATTGGACATGATTTGGAAAGGCACACACCTGTCTATATAAGGTCCCACAGTTGACAGTGCATGTCAGAGCACAAACCAAGCATGAAGTCAAAGGAATTGTCTGTAGACCTCCGAGACAGGATTGTCTCGAGGCACAAATCTGGGGAAGGTTACAGAAAAATTTCTGCTGCTTTGAAGGTCCCAATGAGCACAGTGGCCTCCATCATCCGTAAGTGGAAGAAGTTCGGAACCACCAGGACTCTTCCTAGAGCTGGCCGGCCATCTAAACTGAGTAATCGGGGGAGAAGGGCCTTAGTCAGGGAGGTGACCAAGAACCCGATGGTCACTCTGTCAGAGCTCCAGAGTTCCTCTGTGGAGAGAAGAGAACCTTCCAGAAGGACAACCATCTCTGCAGCAATCCACCAATCAGGCCTGTATGGTAGAGTGGCCAGACGGAAGCCACTCCTTAGTAAAAGGCACATAGCAGCCCGCCTGGAGTTTGCCAAAAGGCACCTGAAGGACTCTCAGACCATGAGAAACAAAATTCTCTGGTCTGATGAGACAAAGATTGAACTCTTTGGTGTGAATGCCAGGCGTCACGTTTGGAGGAAACCAGGCACCGCTCATCACCAGGCCAATACCATCCCTACAGTGAAGCATGGTGGTGGCAGCATCATGCTGTGGGGATGTTTTTCAGCGGCAGGAACTGGGAGACTAGTCAGGATAGAGGGAAAGATGAATGCAGCAAAGTACAGAGACATCCTGGATGAAAACCTGCTCCAGAGCGCTCTTGACCTCAGACTGGGGCGACGGTTTATCTTTCAGCAGGACAACGACCCTAAGCACACAGCCAAGATATCAAAGGAGTGGCTTCAGGACAACTCTGTGAATGTCCTTGAGTGGCCCAGCCAGAGCCCAGACTTGAATCCGATTGAACATCTCTAGAGAGATCTGAAAATGGCTGTGCACCGACGCTTCCCATCCAACCTGATGGAGCTTGAGAGGTGCTGCAAAGAGGAATGGGTGAAACTGCCCAAAGATAGGTGTGCCAAGCTTGTGGCATCATATTCAAAAAGACTTGAGGCTGTAATTGCTGCCAAAGGTGCATCAACAAAGTATTGAGCAAAGGCTGTGAATACTTATGTACATGTGATTTCTCAGGTTTTTTATTTTTAATAAATTTGCAAAAATCTCAAAAAAACTTTTTTCACGTCGTCATTATGGGGTGTTGTGTGTAGAATTTTGAGGAAAAAAATGAATTTAATCCATTTTGGTATAAGGCTGCAACATAACAAAATGTGGAAAAAGTGAAGCGCTGTGAATACTTTCCGGATGCACTGTATATGCAATCCATTCTTTTATGTAAGGCATATGCTGTGCAGATGTGCAAAAAGTTATTATTCTGTTAATATTCTTCTCCATTACAACCTGCAGCTTGTTTTGTACATTTTTATCAGTAATGATAACATTATGTTCGCAAAAGTAATTGCTGAGATCTGGGAACTTTAACCAATTTAACCAAATCAGACAATCTAAATTTGTTTGTTTTTTCTTTGAGGTCAAACCAAAAGTGAGCACAAGCAAAATGTTGCATGTTGCTGTGTTTGCACACAACCACTGTAAGTACAGTAGGTCAAAGTTGAACCAGAGAGTTGCATTCATTTTCTCTTCCAAACACTTAAAGTTTGGCTAAGTGCTGCGTTTGTCAGCCTTCTTTTTATATCCCAGAGTTAAGAACTATCCTATGTAACACAAACAACTTCGGCCACAAAGAACAATGACTCCCATTATTGCAAACTTTGTTTTCAGTTTTGAAACTCACTTCCTTTCTTTGCACTTGTGGGTAATATCAGGCACAAAGAAAGAATATGGCAACAGTTTTAGTTTGGTATGGTTGGATTATGGTGGGTGGTATGGAAGGTATTAAGGTTGCAAACCGGTGTAGGTGCTACTCCATAGGCACATTTGTGGCTATATGAATAAAATTAACTTGACATCTGAGTCAACTTTCTCTCACATGTAGGCTCTCTGGTTTGTTGGCTGATAAACTGGTTGACTATCAACTGTTCCTGATGATGTGACTTGTGGACTTCGGAGATACTGGCCTGTATTCTTCTTTTTTTTGCGTGTCACATAACAACAAGTCTCAGAGACGACAGCTATGCTAGCAGCTCTGTGAGGCGCTGTACAGTAGGCTACTTGGGCACAGCGGTGCTTTAAGCAAAATGCTAACATCAGCAGGAAAGTCATTAATTGGTCAAGTATGTATTCATAAACCAAAGTATCTGAAACAAAATACCATGAAACAAGAATTGCTGCATAATCCCAAACGTCTGTGATAATAATAGTATAATTACAGCACCAATGGAGATAAACCAGCCATAGGTATCCAGTAATTCTGTTTACAGAGCGGGATCCTCCCCTGATTGGCACATTGTAAAACAGGACTTTCATCAGCTGTATACTCACCAGGCTGAGTTTTGTCCAGCACCCAATAAACCAATAGGATCACTCTTTAAAGTTAACCTTTATTTGTGTAGTACTGTTATCTTCTGACCGGCAAAGATTGTTCCACAGCTAGTGAGATAAAAGGGCTCCATAATAAACTTCTCTTCCCCTTCAGTTCACTCTGACATCTGAAACAGTCACCGATGAGCTTCCCGAGCAGGCAGTCTTTCAGGCACCCGGAGTCCCAGACTGATCCACAGCAGGGTGTCTGAGGACGAAGGCAACAGGTTGCCACGACAAAACACACATTTTACCTGCAGGATGTTAAAAGTATCATTGCAGTATCTACTGGTTTCTTCCTGTGGCAGTTCTTTGTTGCCAGGGAATTAATGAAACTTTCTAAGCGGTGAAAAGCAGAAATAGAGGAGAGCTTTTTTCTCTGTGTAGCTGAATATAAAAATACTGTAGGTAATGGGGGGGTGCAGCGCTGTAGGTTTAAAAAACACCATTTCAGAAAACTCTGAAGTGGCACATTTATATTATTTTTTTTCTTTATAACTAAGTCTCAGGGGGGTTTTGTTCAACACCTGAATTCTCACCATAAAAGCCCTAAAAGATTCAAAGCCTTCCTGCCTACTGCTACCACAAACGTATTCTTCCTTCGGTGTCTGAGGATCAAGAGAAAGTTCAATATTAGTTCAGAGATTATAAATTGGAGAGGAGAAATGGGCATATTGTGAAATGGTCCTTACTATCAGTCACAGAGACACCATCATTAAATGAATACTAGCAAATTCCTACTCTGTCTTTTGAGGGTGTCTCATTAAAATCCTCTTATCTTAGTGAAGAGGTTTTCGGCTTCAGTGCAACAGCAGCTCGCACGATAATGACTTTAGTGACATTGCAGCGTTTCTGTGCATATTATAATGTCCATCTGTAAAGGTGATTTAAAATAGCTCAGAATATTCAGCTACACTTAATGGTTTCATTCATGCAGCCCACACAAACAACATTTATGAAATTTATAAGAACAAAACCAAACAAAGAGAGGGAAGGGAAATGTACCGGGAAGGTTTTTGTCATTTAATGTATCTGTATATTTGCCTCTGAAGCCCGGCACATGTGATGGCACACAAACATACAGTTTATATACATATATACATGTGTGTGTGTGTGTGTTAATCTGTCAGAAGTGTGAAGTATTTCAAGTTGAGACTGAGACCAGTACATACCAGACTGTTGTGACCGAATTGAAGGAAAGTGTTTCAGTTCTTTGTTTGAACAAATTGGCCATTTGACAAATTTTGTTTGTCTTTTGAGATTTAATTACTCGGCAACACGTTCCTGTCTTGTTTGTGGATGTTGACCATATTTCATACTGCATGAAGAAACAAGTGGAGCAACATTAAGCTTCACCTGCTTGTGTACAGCCTTTCACGACTATCATAGTATTTCTTTTTTTGCCTCAAGCAAGCATAAAATATTTCTGGGAGAAAAGGTGGTGGAAAATCTTATCGACATTTGCAGTTTTCAATGTGACACATGGTTACTGGTGGACACCATGCTGTGGGGTTTGAAATGAGTCCCATTGTTCTCTATGGTTTTAAATCTATAGGACTAGATCTAACAGTCTTTAGTCATGCTCCAGTTTCCCGCAGGCCTTGGTTGGTATTGATCTTTTCACCATCACCAGCGTAGTCCTGTCAAGTCTATCTTAATACAATACTCACATGCCCATTTGTACATTGAGTTTGTGGTCGCTGTAAGAGGTGGGGTACAACATCCACAGCCCTATCCTCTGCAGAAAAGCATCCTAAAGGTCAGCTAAGGCTGACATGAGGCTTCAGCAGTCTGACTCAGACTAATCAAGTAGGTATCTTGCAGAATTACCTCTTTGTGTTACTGTCCCTCTGCAGCAGCTCAGCAAGAAAACACAGTCTGGGGAAACATGGAGGAGGGGCGTATTAGCTTCAGCTCATGTTTAGAAGAGGACTGTGGATTTTGTGCCCCATCACTTACAGTAGAATTGCGTTAGAGTAGGAGGAACAATAACAGCAACCAAAACATGTTTCAATGTATATTTGGACACGTGAGTATTGGTTTAAGACGTACTTGAAGAAATACGACCCTATACTAAACCCTGTGCCCCTATCTGCCTGCCAACAACAATATGGAGATATGTACCAAAGTAATGCTGTGATTGTATCTGCTGCCACCATTCATCAGTCACTGTACAGTAATGTAGTTCATCTCTTTATACTGCAGAAGGTTGATTTCTGCCTCTTTAATTTTCTTTATCTAGAAAAGACGACACATTATGTGTTTCTGTAAGGGCTAGAGAAACAAACTGAGGAACATTGTTTTACATAGAAATATGTGCTTCAGTTAGAGCTAATGGGGAGCCAAAAACAAAGCAAAGCATTGATGCAGGAATCTACATACTTCTGGAAACACTGTTGTCATCTTGTATCCAAAGACTGCTTTACAAACTAATGAGTGTGAGCCAGCACTGTTTGCATATAAATGAAAGAGTGAAAGAAGTAATTAGGATATTTCCCCACACTTGGCTTTGTGAAATTGATCATAAAAGATTGATGATGTCTTATAATTTTATGCTGCTTCTGTTTTTTCAAAAAAGAAAATGAATTATAATAATTTCCACCCATATCCTGTTATTAGCAATGGTAACATCTTTTTTACTCCTGTATTTTATTAAACAACACTTATTTACAAATATATTCATTACAGGACAAGTAAAATAGTACATCTCAACATGGTGTAAATGGCTTTGGGTGCATTTAGTACAAATATCCAAACTCCACTATGGTACTGTAGGTATTCACACGACACTAGAGTAAACACACTTGTGAAATTCAAGCATTTTTCTTTTTTTTAAATCAAAGCTTTCCTTTTGATTGCTCGTGATTTCTTGACTAATCTAACTGATCCATCAAATGACACATTTCATCATGACTCTTGTAAAGACTGTGCTCCTAAAGCAGCCATGTGAACCTTTAAACTGAGGCTTCAAACCAAACAGATTCAAAGTACAATCATGCAGTTCCCTGAGAGGTAATACCATCGTACCTACTTTGGCAGCCAGTCCTCGGTCAGAGGTCACTGTTTATGTGTTACAGCATTTCCTCCTTATCAAGGAGAGTCTCATGGGGCAGCCGGGATCTCGCCAGGTATTAGAAAAGAGTCCACAGGTCCTCCTCTGGTCATAGGCAGTCTCTGCACAGCGCCACCTGGCCGTTACGATAGTCCCTGCAGGGGCAAAGACGCTGGTATTTGGGGCTGGAGCCGGCACAGCTGAAGAGCAGCGGATCCTGCTGCAGGCCACATTCAGCATGCTCTGCCGAGAAGCCCGGGAAGAGGTGGTTCATCTCGGACTCCACTCCCTCACACTGGAAGTCCAGCCTGGAAACACAGACGGAGGAGGAGGAGGGCACAGTTTGACAGGATGTACATGTAACTATAAAGACTTTGTTCATGTTTCAAGGGTATTGATTATCATTCCACTAATACAACACACTAATATGTTTAATATTAATGTTAGCAGGAGTGCCAGGGGGTATCAATGATTATTCCACTAACATATTTAATATTAATGTTACAGTGCTGCTCTAGGACCTCAAGGAATGAGGAGAGATATTACAGGGAAAGGGTGAGCTAATGTCTTCTTCTGCACTTTGTGCTGCTGCATAATTTTGAAACGAGAAGTGCAAATGAGGCATGAGACTGTGTGGAGGGAAAGTTAGTCAGTCAAATGTATTGTTGTTGCAGGAAGAGCTCTTTGAGATGCATTGTTTCATTTTCAAATAGGTCCTGACGAGGCCTTTCACAAAATAATCAATGCTGTTGATGGCGCATTGGGCAAGAACACAGTTGTACATCACATCAGTGAATCTACAGCACCTTCACATTCAAACACGATAGTAATGTTACGATAAACATGATAAACATCAACATGATCCAAATGTACGTCTATTGTTCTTTGTAATTTAAAAAAACAAAATTGTTACAAAAATTGTTTATACATATAAAAAAACATATTTAAATAACTTTGAACATAATAACAATATTTTCACTCTGATACATACAGATTCTTTAAAATTCTGTTACATTAAGAAATGCAAGCTAAAAGACTATTTTGTTATAATACAGTGTTATCTTTCATGGCCGTGTGTCAATAGGAGCAAATGAAAAGATTAAAAAAAATGTTTCGGGCCAAATCGTTCATTGTCGTTTAACAAATCATCCCAATGAAGAAGCATCTTACGCGGTGAAGGCCTCCTTAATGTTGATGAACCGATACAAGGCGGGTTCGCAGATTAGTCCTGCACTCTGGCACGCCTTCACACACGACTGGCCCTGCTGCGAGGCCAAAAGCCGCAGTGCGCTGAGGGGTGGCCAGGATGTGTAGTAGCTGGCGTTGGAGGACCAGGTTAGGACGCTTGAGTTGGGCATGACGACAAAAGGACTGGGAGGGCTGCCCGGCCAAACCACAGAAGAGTTCACTGGCGGAAACGGAGCTTCAGGGGAACAAAAGTCCTGCAGGTGCAAAGATAAAATGACCCAGAGCAGTAATATTTGTTATTTGTTATATTGTAAACACTTTGACCGGTCAGCTAAAATAAACACTAAACAAATTATACATTGAGCTCTGCAACACGTACAACTTCTGGACAGCTGATACAGGAAATAACAAAAGAACCGTCATTAACGATACAAAAGTGCTTATCAGAACTCGCAAGTCCTCGTCAATCTTCCAAGAAATGATATGAATGCAGTTATGCCACCCAATAACAAATGAGGTCTAGAGGCAGAATTAGGCTCTGGTGAGAGCCCTGATTAGATTCCCCCCACGAGCTGGGGCTATTCATAAGACCCAGGTAATAACATTTCTCTGACATGTCCCCCTGGCCTCCAGACCCGTTTATTAAACAGGCTCCTAGTGCCCGCAGGCAATAACTAGGCTTCCAATCTCTCCATCTCTGCCACACACACACACACACACACACACACACACACACACACACACACACACACACACACACACACACACACACACACACGAGAAGATAAGGAGGTATGGAACAGCAGAGGTGTGTGGAGATGCTACTTTTTGTAATTACATTATTTTTGTATTTGGTTTTGTATGTGGGGCTTGAGATAAAATTCCCACAATTCTTAGGTTTTATTTTCTCTTGTAATCATTGTTAATATGGTATCTATGTATTTACACATTAAACCATATGTGATTATAGAGTTTATAGAGCCTAACGTCTTTTTAATACCGATAGGAGTCTACACAAAGAGAACATACGACAAGACAAGAAAATCTGAAACAAGGGTTGTTAACCAGGTCATGTACTGTACATGTTACTAACCAGGTCATGTACTGTACATGTTACTAACCAGTTCATGTACTGTACATGTTACTAACCAGGTCATGTACTGTACATGTTACTAACCAGGTCATGTACTGTACATGTTACTAACCAGTTCATGTACTGTACATGTTACTAACCAGTTCATGTACTGTACATGTTATGTGCTTAATTGGAAGAGAGCATGCAGGCAAAAGTCATTAACTGAACTGTCTGTTTTAATCATAAATGAGACCTTGTTACTGTCTCGTGTAGCTACTTGCTCTCGTTGTGCGCACTTTTTCCAATGCAACAGATGGGATGACTATTACAACCTGCGTGGTCGTGTGACTGGCCTTGTTGCTGCCCTACAGGACTCTAGTGAAGTTGCTGCGTTCTCAGATCTCAACAAGTGGTGAGTCAAGTGTTGTGAAAATGGAAAGAACTGACGGCCCAAACTATGTTTTAAAGAGCTACAATTTAATGAAGACACATAACCTGGTTTCCAGATCCTGTGAATGATAGGTGGCAATTTCTGTTTTTGTTTACTGATCCATGTTTTATTTAACACCACTGCACGTTCCAACAGACTGAGCGATGTCATTAACATTAACGACGGCTCAGTTCTATTCATGTGTCCCAGTAAGTAATGACAGTCAGCCAGCATGCACAATACCAGGACCTGAAACTGAAGCAGCTAAATGGAATTCAGCAGACATTAATCTTATTATTCACACCTTTGCTTTTCCTACTGTGACATGTCAAAATGTGTTGGCTGGAAAGAAGGCTTATACAAACAAACACATCTTTTTCATTCATTAACCTTTTACACTGGTTATTAGCCTTTATCCAATTTCACTGGAGCCACCATTTATTGTTGATTTATTGAGCCACGATGTGCTGATGGATGACCCCACAGCTCCTCACAAGAAACTGTCCTTGCTAATTGTCTTTTAATAATAGAAATAACTGCACTACTCCATATGGTTAGCAAAGTAAACAAACGCCTCTGTCTCTTTCCTCTCTTTAAATGTGTGTGTTTGAAAAGAAGTAACAAACTGCACCTGTACATCTCTTGAGTTTATGAGAAATGTCAATCAAGGTATTTTTCAGTTGAATGGTTTCTCCACAATTATACAAAAGAAATTCAAATAACAAGAGGACAGCTAAAAGTGTGAAATGCATCATTTGTGCTTTGCTGTATGTGCCATCATACAGACAGTGTTTACAGGGGGAGAGACTGAGCTGCCATAAGTGTATACTGTATATTGTATGTTCACAGTGGGACTGGAGCTCTGCCAGTGGACGGAGGTGAGAGGAAGTTATTGTAGGAGATAATGAGGACGACAGATTCAGTCAGAAAGTAGAAAAGGGGGCGGAGGGGGTAGAGAGTTGAGAGTGACTTGAGAAGTTAGAAGTGAAATTGGAAAAGTCTGAAATGGGGAAAGAGAAGGTTAAGAAAAGTGGAAGAAAAGAAAGGGGACTCTGATTGGGAGTCTGACCTTGTACATGCCAGGCCAGAAGTCACAGTTTCAGTCGGTCACGGCACACTGAATGTGTGTGTGTGTGTGTGTGTGGTTGTCCTCACACTGGATTACAGTGTGTGTGTGTGTGTGTGTGTGTGTGTGCAGGGGACGAGATGGTGTCAGAACAGAACACATTTCCTTAACCCGCCATGGCCAGACACTATACCAACCATCACAACATGCTAGATGACACACAACGACCACAACGAGGTCTGTAAATATACAGTATATAAATGTGTGCATGTGTGTGGGGGATATATTTTTGTTATTTGTGGTTGTCCTCACACTGGATTACAGTGAAAAAACATCAAATAGAGATCATTGACTAATTCTCGTTTTGATGCGTGTTAAACGTTGGATAAGTCCATTTTTATGGACCATCATTGAGAAAAATGTGTCACCGTGCAGTATATTAAGATAGCAGCTGGCGCCTGCAAAGCATTTAATAGCTGACCCAAACTGTGCAGGCGGGAATAAATATTGTGGCCAAGCAACTGAGAAAATCCCAGAAAGGGTTCAATATACAACTCAATGGACATGTGAATGGAGGAGAAGAGACCTTGTGTAAAAATCCAATTGCTGTTTTACTTCTTAAGCTATTATCAGTCTTTATCCATCCAACATTTCAGTGGTCCAAGGTGTATTTACCTCAGACCACTGAAATGAAAAGAATACAGTCAACACCGCACATTTGTCAAGGCGAAGATTCAAACAAGTAACAGACTCTGAGCACGAAGAAATGGGCGTGTATCTGTTCTGTCTGTAAGAGATGGATGAATGATAAATGACTAAAAACGCTTCAGAAACACTTGAAGAAATAAAATGGATTGGCTCAGAAACAAGAGTCCAACATGCAACAGTAGGCTCCTCTAAATCTGCTCAGGCTTCAGGAAAGGAGCCAATTATTTTGCCTCCGCTGTCAACAAAGAAGCTGAGACCCTCGCGGTGAAGAAGACTGACCTAATGAGCAGAGGTGAACACACGCATCCTTTGTCTTCCACTCTAGTGCTTCAATGTCACGCTTCCGTCCCACATTCATATTCTGTCCCAGTATTGTGTTACTACTGTACCATCTAGGCACATTCCTGACTGTAGGAGAGGAGACTGTAGGTGGATGGAAAAGCTGAAGGCCAGGAGAGTCACGAGTGACACCACACAACCAACCAGCTGCACCTGAAGTGGTCCACACTACAAAGAGTCCAAGGACGCGAGCCAGTACACCTGAACATGGAGCAGCTTGGCCCAGATTCACTGGGTGCAAAGAAAATACTGTAATATTGTAAACAACTTAATGGAAAATGAAGCAAATGAATCAGTAACACAAACACTGCTACAAACGTCACATCATACTGAATGCAAAGTACCTGCATGTATCAGCTATAAAGGAGACGTGGCTCTATGATATGTGCCGGAGGTTTGAGGCACATAAAAAAGGTCAAATCATCTGCGCTGCTAAAACTGCAGATGCATCAGTCACAAATTATTTAAACGAATACTCAAAGCAGAAGCTATGATTTTATTATCAAACACTCAACGCCCGAAGGCTTCAAAGGTGGCTCTGAAAAATATATAACCAACATCCCCACATGCTCCCGTACGCTCAGCGCAGGAAACTCCAAACATGGCAGCTTCCATTTGCAGCTTGTGTGGTCAGCTGTTTACGTTTTTTTGCAGGCAACTGCGTTTGCTTACACTGGCTGCAAACAACAAATGCAAGGTATACTTTAAAAGGTTTTAAGGTTTTTAAGGAAGTGTTAGTAAACATGGATGTAAACAATGCAGGTTTCAAGCTTTAAAGAAACATCGGCTTTGCAAATGTTTTACAGGAAAACCCCACACGTCACCTTTAAGGGGATTTAATATTCACTTCCCCAAAGGAGTCACAAGATTCACATTTTAAAAAGAATGTCCCAAATCCATTCTGCAGAGGCCGAGATGTCCTGACTTAAAATCATATGAGTCAAGCTCACTGGATCCTACATACATCATTTTTGTTAGCCTGGTAAATGCCCACATCTTTCAAACTCCTCACCTCCAGTTTGTAACGCTAGCTTTCTGTGTGTGTTGTCTCTACAATGAAATAGCACTGACGCTGTAATAGCTTCAGTCACTGATTCAAGTTACTGCACTGGTCTGTTATGAACACAGGTTACTGGAGGGCGTTACAACCTGCAAGAGCCACAGTAGTTGAGCCAGACACACAAGTAGCTGACCAATGAATCTTCACATCTATTTCTATGTTCTGTTCACACCACCAAACAGTGACCAACCTAATCAGCTGGGAGGCGACATGTGCACCTTCAAATAACTCAGATCGAGTTTTGAGACCCACCTGGTTCTGAATGTAGGCATGAACTCTCTCAAGCATCCCCTCACAGGTGTACTCATAGGGCAGGAATGGCTCCACCTGCAAACACAGATGTGCACACAGATGAAGAAACAGTAGGGTGTGTGTGTGTGTGTGTGTGTGTGTGTGTGTGCAAGTGTGTGCTTTTGTAATTACAGGAAATAAGCATCTGATAGTTAATCAAAGCTGACATATTCATTAGCGTAATTGTGAAAGGCTTATATCATGCCACAAGCCTCGCATTAAAATCAATGACCTCATACATCACAGGTGACAGCTCTGAAAATTGATTTCATTATTTTTCGTGATGACTGCGTCAATATGTCAAACAATGGACTCAACTGACAGCAGAGCACAGGTCACCCAGCAGCACGGAGGAGGCTGGTGTTTCTGTGCACTCTGGCATCCTTTGGGTGCAGTTATCAGTGTTGCTGTCACTCATTGTCGGACCTTTTGATGGCAGGCGATGGATTAAGATTCACAGAGAGAGCACTGATCAATAGTTTTACCCAAACAGCCTCGTTGAGAACGCAGCAGCGACAGGAAGAGATGGGAGTAATTAATGCATTTTAAAACCTATTGTGGCTTGATGACATAAATAATCATGAAATATATCAGGATGGGATGCATTCTGTCAGGATTCCCGCTGCAGAGTGTCTCCCGTGGTAACTGAAGTGAGATCTCATTGTTTACTATCAGGCCACAAAAGCACTCAGGCTTTTAAATTGATAAATGGTTCCTTTTAGTGTTGTGTTCCTTTTAGCACTCGCTTATTACTTTATTTCATCTGAGTTTAATGAAATGTATCTGGCACTTCATCAGCTATTCTGCAATGCAATTTGCCTTTTGGGCATCTTTATATGATAGAATCAGAGAAAGAGAGAGAGAGAAACAAAATGCTTCATAGAGGGCGATTTGAATTCAGCAGCAGAAAATATTTTTTAAAATGACTGCGCAATTTATATACCTAAACTGACTGCATTGCTCGGCCACAAAAATATGTGAGCTACATTCATTATTTCACACCATCATCGATGACATGAAATGAAACTTCACCCCCGTTCCTGAGGTGAGTGATGCTGGGAGCAGCCATGTCCACAGAAAGACACACAAACCCAGCTGGCGAGTAAGATCGGGGCAGGCGTCACAGACATTTTAGTGCGTCTTTCCTCTTTTCCATCATGCACTGTTGCCATGGTGCCATTAAAATCTGAGGCAAGAGTGTTTCAGGCAGCTCTTGAGCTCACTGACAGAAGAAGCTATCTAACATCAATAACACGAGCAGCAGCAGCAGCAGCAGCACTGCGAACAAACCTTATCCCAAAATGTGGTGAGTAAAGAACGTTTTGTGCTCAGCGGGCTTTGAATACACGAGTAAACTCACTGTACGGCACCCAGACTGCCAACTGTGCTGTGCTAGCAGACATCTATATGTACATAACTTTATAGTTAAACGTAAACAGTGCATCACACATACTGAACTACTATTATTCAAATACTAAATAAGTTAAAGGAAGAGTTCGACATTTTGGGAAATTATTTGCGAGGCTAGCTGTCTTCTCCTGCTTTCAGTCTTTGTGCTAAGCTAACCATCTGCTTGTGATAGCGTCACACTTTCGTACGTACAGATATGCTACTGGTATTAATCTTCTAATCTACTATACATGCCTAGCATTTCAGAGTATGATCTGTCTTGTTAGTTATTTCACACAACTGACCAGTGTCCAAATTCATTAAGATCCGCCACGATTGCAACTGACAAATTATATGCACTTTTCCCCCCCGACTGTGTCTGAATCGACAACACATCAGGCATATTTGTCACAGAAAATAAAGCTGCTCTTACTTTCATTTAATCTTTCAAATGTAAGGTGAAACCTGCCCAGTCAGCCTGTGTGATTAGAATTGTTTTTCCTTCCCCCAGGATCCACTTTTTAAGCGTTTACCAGAGCCACAACTGGTACTTCATTGTGCCTCTATCAGCGGGAAACACAAGGTCTATTTAACACACCTGGCAGGTAGAGGCACACATGCATCTTGGCACCGCGAGAGGCTTGGCTGTAGCTCAGTGTTGTTCTGGTGACAGATTGAGCACAGCGTGATTGATTAATGTGATCTGCTGTGGATAATGTTTTCTGCCTGTGGGGCTGGCCTCTGGAAAGCTGCCATGTAAACCCAGGTGTGGGCACAGTTTACCTACTGAGCCGCTCAATATCTCAAGCAATTAGCAGTGCGGAGAGCAGAGAGGAAGCCAGCTAAGCATTTTCCTGTAATGTCGCATGCCATGATTAAGAGCTCTATTAAAGGCTTCAAAAGTGGGTCAAATTAGACTATGGGGTGTGCAAGAGCAACTTGTCATTGCCATTATCATTATGCAGCAGAGTAAAATGTACTCTGGGAGGCTATAATATTAGAAGAGCATTATTTCAAATGAGTTTGGAAGGCAAACACCAAAAACTTAACGTACATTGATCCTCATGATCTCACGGATGGTTGCATCAAACTCTTCAGAGTTATTGAAGTCGATGGTGATGACATGCGGCCTGCCAATATACTGCTCTGCATACGGATGCTGAGAGGACACCTGAGGGAGGAATAAATGGGATATATTCACAATCACAATAAAACAGCAACTGAAGTCAAGATCTGAGAGTGGTGGAAGTGTCAATGCACACTTATTTGCATTATAATGCAAAGTGTAAACTGGGTTGATGGTGGCGAGCGTGGGGATATATGATATTAGAAGTGCATCTACCTTCCTGGAGGTGGGCTTCCCTCTGAAGAACTCATGATTGAGAGAGCTATGTGGAGGGTTAAACTTGGGTTGTAGGAAGATGCAGCCATTGGCTATGGCCTCCAGAGGGGCGGGACCTTCGTATGGGAAGCCAAATCCAATGAACAGCTTGAAAGGAATATGAACAAGGAAGAGGAGATCATGAGTCCGTACACTGAGCTGCTCATATCCAGGTCAACACTGACTTAGTTACAAAAGTCTACAAAAGCATAAAAACGTGAAAGCCTCAGTGATGTTCCCACCTTGGCCTTTCTGAGGAGCTGCTGCAGCTCCTGCTGAGGCAGCAGACCGTGGTTCTTGACAAAGGCAGGCACCTCTGGGGGACGCTGCGTCTCATAGTACACCGTCCCATGGATCTCCATATAGCGATGCAGAATGGCCAGGAACTTTTCCTTTCCCTGAGAGGTATAAAGGAGGCAGTGAAAATGAGTTAAGCACTTAAAAAAGACGTATGATGTAAAGTAACTAATGCCGCTCCAGAGGTGGGTCGTCTTCATTTGCCTTCAAATTACTGTTTTTTCAGTCTACCTTAACTCCATCAGTTAGCTTGAGCCTCTGACTACTCGCTTTTTTTTTGTGTGTTGGTTTTCAAGACTGTTCCCCTTGACGTATCAAATAAGTACATGATTATTTGGCGTCTTTGTAGAGCCGTTAGTTGTTTTATGTTGCTTTGAAAACTGACATATACCATACCGATTCAACTAAATATGAGACGTCTTTGAAGCAGCACCTGTCATGGCGATTTAGTTCAAAGTTAAAGCACGTTGTTCTGAGCTGATTGATCATACGACTGCGCAGACAACATCTGAAGATGCCAGCTTTCTTCAGTTTCTCCTGCAGCACAGACGCTGCCATGACCAGATAAATGAATGGAACAGATTCATCAGTATTACACACCACCACTCTTGAGAGTGCAGAGGAGAGAAGCCCAAAGGTGTTGGGGAGGGCAAGAGTATGATGGATCTGATGAGCGGAGTCTGCTCTTGTTAGCACTAACATCATCTGGTAACTATCCAGTACCTGTGAAGTTATGAAAGACTTAAATCAACGTATATCTTCTGTGTTGCCCTGTGGAGACAATTTGAGTCATTTTGCTGATTAAAACTGAATTAGTTTATCTCCAAAAGTCTTTCTGGGAATGTTATGAATTATTCACTAATGCTATGTCTTCAAGGCATAAATCATTTATAAATGTCATCCGAGTGTTATTTCTCATTTTTCATCTTAAGCCATTTTAACGACTTCAAGCAACATGCAGATGAAATCACGTTCTTTTACTTAAAGGAACACTCCTCCCAAAAATCTCAAACATTCTTCGATTCATGGGAGTTACAATGATTTACTATTGTGACCAGTTCTTACAGAAGAACGTATCAAGAAATCAACTTTGTTCTGTTTTTAAAACATCTTGTTTAAATGTTGTAAACATCTTAAATGATGTTTCTCTATGCTACATCCCAGAAAAAGTTCATATTTTTAGTTTTAGATCTAGACGTTGGGAGATATTTTACATATTTGAAGTCATTGTAAACAAGCCTCTGATATCTTTAAATATATAAGTTAGGCTCTTACAAAACAACTGAAGTGGAAAATATTTTTTAGGCAACAAAAAGTCTAAAAAAAAGTCTTGAGTTTTGGCATTTAGAGAATTGAAAAGTGTACTTACTTGAAGCTGTGGGGATCCATCAATGATGCATCATGGGATGATGAATGCAGAATAGTACAGGGTGAAGAACAGAAGTGTGAAGAGGAGGGAAGTGAGGAGAGAGAGGCAGATGTAGAGGAAAACAGAGAATATGACATGAAGTATTAGTCATTTTTCCTCTCATAGGACATTTACAGTCCCAAAATCTCTCGTGTGAACCTCAAAACTGAGGTGGAGGAAGAGGCTGCCATCAACGAGGGGTATTCACTGTCTGGAGAGACAGCAATCTTTGAGACTCAAAGATTACGTCGCAGCTCGAGTTGTTCTGTGAAACACGGGATGTTACGGCAGTGTAGGAACAAAGCTGCAGTCAGATTCAAGTGAACCAAACCTTGGGGGAGGCTGCAGCACACTTCAAAGTTACAGTAAGAGCGAGAAGCCTTGCCAGTAGCTCGAAGGGAAAATTTACTCCAAACAAAAACAATTGTTCCTTTACCATCACACTTCAGGCCAAATTCCTGGAGGACTAACTTGTTTGCAGGAAATATAGCATCTAGTGGGTGTTTCATAGTGTATGCTGTGAAGGTTTATAAGGACAGTGATCTTCAAAAGTTCTCCAAACTTAACATTTCTCCTGATTTTATCACACTCAAAGAACCTCATGGATGCAAAAAGCATATTATAACATATGCATTCAGTCAGTCATTATCGGTCATGTATAGAGTATAGTGATTCCTCTAAATCGGGGGTTTTCAAAGTCTGACACTATGTCCCCCCTCAGACAAAATAAAGACTGTGGATCTGGGGATCTTTGGGTGACTTAAACAGGAAGTATAATGTTGCCATGGAGTCAATCAGTTGGCTGTGGGCTACAACTTGAGCACTGTATTTGTAGCCTATATTTGTTTAAATGTTGGCAAATTGACACATTTAAAAGTATGCCGAATTTGTTGTTAAAAGTTCCTGTTTGCACTGTACCCATGGATGTATAGACAACTATCACTGGATTACTTTGATACTGAAGAAAACTTAAAAACATGATGATTGTGAGGCAAGTTCTGTAGTGTCTTTTTTTCTATGATTTCTAGCCTTATTATAAAATATGATAAACCATGTATTGTTACTCTCTGGGGCACATGGCATCTAGCAAGAGGAATGAGACTCATTGTGTAGTCTTGAAAAGCGTTTATCACTCATTTCTAACAGGAGCATGCAGGATTCTTTGTGTCTCTTTGACTCTTTGTGCCCCTTTAATCTATTTCTAATTCTTCAATTCTTCATCGCAAAGCCACGTACAGTAAGTGTTGTTTCAAAGCCCCCAAATTAGAAAAAAGAAAGTGTAGATCAGAAGTCCCTTTGTTGGTATCTTTGAAACTGAACAGTTAACAATTCACATATCACATCACTCTCAGTTACCAGTTTATTAGGTACACTTAGTCTACCCTTATTAATGCAAATGGGGTGGAAACACCTGTCAGTATAACACAATATAATTCAACAACACAACAAAACACAGCATCCAAAATGACCATAAAGTTGAATCATCAAAAACTGAACATTATAACCTGTAAGATGGTAACATTTATTACAGGCTGTTGTATTAGACTTAGTTTTAGCTAGGTGTAATATTGACTGACAACTGAGTGTATGTAGCTATAGCTACGGTGATAATCAAGAAAACATGATGCCAACATGTTATGAATCCAGCGGTTATTGTGGGAAACTGACCTTCCACATGTTTGCTTCTTTGCCGTACACAACAGCCATACTGTTAACCTTGTTCCGCTGGATGTTCAGCCTCTCCGTCTCATTCAGCTCCTCCGCCACAAAACCCATGAAAGAGTTATCTGGAGTGTGGGCTGGCAAGGACAAACAAAGCAATTGGCAATACAACGTTACAAAGTCCAATTTCATGTCTCCAAAAAAATGTGATTAAGAGTAAACAAGCGGCTGTGGAGATCCAGACTGCTGTGCATGTTGAGGAAAAGAGAACAAAAAGGAGCTCGGAGGGAATTCTGCAGAGCTCAAAGTCATAATGTTTAATTATGAGTTATTATTCCATTCATTTGTACGGCAGAGTGTGCTAAAACACATCTTTTCAAAGTCCAACGAACAATACAGCTAGTTTGCATTCACATCACCTGGTTGGTTGACTGTCATCGCGCACCAACAATGAGGTGAAACGACTTTACAGGAGCACTTTCTTCTCCGTCGTCTTTGCTACACTTTTAATGGGAGAGTTTTGGATTGCAGCTTTAATATGCCACAGCTTACAGCTTTCAGCACACAAAACAACACTCTGAATGGTTGCACACACAAAGAAAATCTACTACAGCAGAGAGATGTCAAGTGGTAAGGAGACAGAAATGGTATTTTCAGGCAATTTTTCAAACCTGAGATGAAAGCCAACATCTTTCACAGTGTCAGGCTTTGTGATAACAGTAAGTATTTTGGAAACAGCGGGGCAGCCCATTCTCGCTGAATTAATTGGAGACTACACAAACAGCTGAGGTTTCTTCTGCCTTCAAGTTCACCAAATGTGCCGTGAATGTGTGTGTGCGGCAGCTGCTGGTGCTTGGTCACAGTAGGTGGCTTTAGGCATCTGTGCAGGCACAGCTGTCCTGAACGAGTTCTCCGTTCTGCTCGTGCGCCCTGAAGCCTTCCCTGCTACAGCCCGAGGACTTTATAAGCTCGCGCGCAATCTGCTCACACTCTCTGTCACATAAACACCGGCACACACATGCATCAAAACACTTCATGTTCCCACAAGCAGATGTGCATCCTCAACCTCAGTAAGAGCAAAGAGGAAATCTGTGTTAAGAGAAATTAAAGAGACCACATACGGAACATGGTCATGTACTGCTGGCCGTGCAGGTTCCAGTAGCCCCAGTTGGTCCTGTAGCCGTGCAGGGTGGCATACTCCTCGTGGTTGTACGCAGGCTCAGTGCCGAAGGTGTCAATCACTCGGATGTGGCACCTGGGACAAAATAAGAAAATAGGCTGAGCTAAAATTAGAACAAAGTGGTCTCTTGCTTTCAAATAATACAATCTCCCCTGAATGAGTGAAAGATAATTCCATTAGCTTTGTCTATGTGGCACAGATATGCTCAGAAGAGTAGACCAGCCGTGAAAATCTCTCTCTTTCTGAGTTATGAGAGCTCATCTCAGCACTATAACAGTGTTGTTGCCAGAGTCTTGGTTTGTAAAGCTGTCAGTGGTGATGGATATCCATGTCCCCTGCCTGCCTGCCTGCCACCCCCCCTCGCTGAGCAGAGCTTACACGGGCCTCAAGGTGAGACGTCTGAGGCTTAAATCACAGCCTTGTTTCGCAGCCACCACAGGGCCCTCTGCTGGAACAGATCATGACACAACCTGCAGATCAAACTGAGTCAAACACATGGACCAATACTGTGCTACGAAAGACATTTTAAAAAGGAGACGCTAGACTCTCTTGGCTCTTTGGATGGACTGGAAAATGCTTAAAATTCTCTCTGATAAAGTGAGGGCAACACTTCAGCGGGGAATAGATTACACTCCTTTGACTGCTTCAACACTGAAACATCTTCAGATATGTTGTGTTAACGTCCTCCCAGATCAAACCCAAACAAAACTCAAAAACCGGGGTGGAAAAGGCGTTTACAATGAGCAGCATTAAAAAATTACATCAGCACTTTTTCAGCAGTGAATATTCACACTGGGAAGTCAAAAACCAATTGATGTAATCCAATCAATGCCATGCATCTCTAATCAGTGTCAGGACTGAAGAGGAAATAAAAGTGTCGGTCTGCCACTTTGTGACAGCTGAGGAGTGGCGGTCGATTGGCTGACCTTGGACTGACGCTAATTTGAATAAGCAGAGGTTTTCACTGTTGTTTTCTCGTTTTAGGGAATTCAGGAGGAGAATCAGGATGAATTATTGTGAAATGTGTGTGGCTGCTGCTCAGTTATTCAATGAACGTATCACCCTTCTCCTCTTACGCTTTCGGAGTAAAATGTGGAATGAAAACAAACGGCAATACAGCTGCACAATATAATCTAACAACTGCAATATTACACCGCACAAGATTATCATTATTTTCACACTGCTATAACTTGATTTTTCTTTCATAACTGTTATTTCTTCCCAGAGCTGCAGTAAAAGCATTGTTTTTCTTTGCTTGGATTAAAGAAAAATAGAGGATTTGCTTTCATACTGTGACCGCTCCAGTGCTGCCCAGCTGGAACGAAAGGAAACTTTACCAGCTGAATTTACAGAAAGAACAGAGCTCAGAGCTGTCGATCATATTGGTTTGTTTTAGCATTTACAAACACATGAGCTGTATTTTATCGCTGTACATAACTACAGCACTTGTGTACAGGCCAACTCATTCATTTTAAGCAGACAACTTACTCCCAAGTTTCCTATGTGAAGCATAGAAAGAGTTTGTGATGCTGTGATAAAGGAAGTGATATCAACCCAAAGGCCTGCACCTGGTTGATTGATCACTGTATAAGGAGGCCATATTGGATCCCCCCCAAAGGGAGAACTTGCTGATGCACAGTGAAGTTACCGTCCTGTAACAGCAGCCAGTCAATAAGCCAATAGTGAAGTATTTCATCAGAGAGGCAATTACTGGTAACAACAATGGATGCAACAAACAAACGCTGCACTTAGAGCTGGTAAAGAAACAGAAATGACACACACAGACGGAGAAAAGAGACTGACTTGTGCTTCCTCAGTGACAGACCCATGTGCTGCTTCATTTGCTGCAGGCCGTGGTAGTCGGTGTAGATTAGGTCAAAGGGCAGAGGTCCCGTCAGAGGGCAGCTTCCTCTTCCTGGAGGGACACCCAAAAACCTGCAGACAGGTGAGGTGTGCTTGTAATCACTGTAATCCCACAGAAGAGATGAAGCACACACAACTAATGATCAAATGTCGCTCCGAATAACAATCTCACCAATAAAAAAAGAAAATATTTGGGCAAAAGTGAGACGCTGCAGGGACACTCAGGTGGAGATAATGTGCTTGGTGCTTGAACAGCATCTCAAATACGTTTCTGCACATCTAACAGCTTCAGTCCATTGAAATTTCCCCACAGTCCACAACAGGATGTGATGTGACGAGTCTGATGGAGGCAATCACAGGATGAAAACACTCTCTGACAGTAATGATGAAGTTTGGGTGTCTGGAAGTGCTCTATTGTACAAAGGAATGACTGTTTCTGTTTGACGGCCACGCAAGCACACGAAGTAGAGCTGGAAATGCATTCTTGAAGTTCTTAGGCTTCGATGAAAAACATCTGTGATATGAAGTAGTGGCTGGTGTTGAGTGTGATGAGCCTTTACGCTGGTACTGGTGGAGCTGCGGTCAACTAATAGTCACAGCATTTCTTTTTCTGATCAATTAGTTCATTTCATTTAGAAATTTGTCAATAATGCTCCAGCATTGGTTTCCCTGCGCGGGCAAATTAATTCTTGGAAGAGGAACGTTGCACTTAAGACACTAAATAATATTTGTGTACATTATTGTGAGGACAGAGATGTGATCAGTTTATAGTCATGACAGATAATTCCCCATAAAAGGACTATAAAAAACTACAAATCAAGTAGAATACTTTCAGTTCACCAAGACGCTAAAAAACAATCAGGCTAACTGATTTCGATGGGACTGCCCTACTTCTCAAAGCTGCTCCGTGCAAAGTCTCCCATTTCTCAGAAGACGTGTGTGTGTGTGTGTGTGTGTGTGTGTGTGTGTGTGTGTGTGTGTGTGTGTGTGTGTGTGTGTGTGTGTGTGTGTGTGCGCGCATTAGTGGGAGCATGTATGAAGGAAGTATGGCTGATAGAGAGACAGGAAGAATGAAAGAGCCCAACCGCGTCATGAAGCATAACAGTGAGACGGTGGCCGAGTCATTCAGCCGAACAACACAGAACTCAATGCTACAAGGCAGCGAGGCATATTATTACACATATTATCTGAGTCATACAGCACATTCATGTAACCACGCGTCTTTAACAGATGCAGAGGGAGGGCTGCTTTCAGGCATTATTTGTGCTGAATCCGTCTTTAACATGATGCCATCCGAGCACTTACTACATAAATGTTGGCTTCAAGAGAGCCACAACTGTGCCTTTTGCATTTGCTTTTCTTTTCTCTCATTGTTAGGGCGCTTACCAGACTTTTTAGCCATGCTAGTGGCATGGCTTTATGGATGGCCTGTTAGTCCACCACTATGTAGGTGATGAATTCACACACTAAGAATTCAGACACTTAATTCAAATGGTGGACAGTAAATATATTACACTATGTAATAAATAGGGTGTTATTTTGGACACAGCCGTTGATAAGCCATGTATTAATCTAGTTTTAGTATCTTTTTTATATTATTTTCCACACTAGGCACATATGTGAACGACAGTAATATTCATGCATATTTATCAGAATTAAGATGTGTCAGATTGCAAGTCAGGGTTGAGATAACGTGCCCTCATTACTTTGCCATTCTGTACAGTGAACTAGCCCGGCTCGATCAGTCTCCATATCAAGAATCAGCTGCCTGAAAAAATGAGGCGTGAATAAAAGCAGACATGAGCGGCTACAAAAGAGCCTGCTGTTACCAAAAACAGGAAAGACAGGAGATATAAATGTGTACAGCGCAGCTTCAGAGCGCTCTGCTTTCAGTTGGGATCAAGGTAGCGCTTTGTTGGAGAAAAACGTAATCAAGCGAGTCTGTTTTCATTACAAGAGAAAGTATTGCTTTGTCAAAACTTCAGCAGGTCTTAAGAGCTGCCACAGTAAAAAGAAAAAACAGTACAGCAGAAATGAAAGTGCATGTGCAGATCTGTAAAATACTCTGTATACTAATACGTATATAAATATATAAATGTAGTTTACTGTATGTCAAGATGATGTGACTTGAAACATTTTGAGGCAGTTTGTAGAACAGACAATGTACAATATTTTTAATAAATACAAATAGTAGTAGAACCACTACACTAACACACACTTGTACTACTATACCTGTGAGGACATTACATTCACCACTGAGGAGTTCGCCACAGTACAAGTTAATGGAGGGGATATTAACACAGATAATGCTAACTAACACCTTTCTAATCTATTAGTAAGTTTCCCATGGCTTTAACAGAAAATGTAATAAAGATGTTAATATAATAATAACTAATATAATATGTAACTGATACATTAACGTGGCTATAAAATAGTTGGTGAAAAAGGACTGGAGCTTAAATATCTAAGACTTACAGAATGTAAACTTTCTGTGACCACAGGAGTTTATATGAAAAGAGCACTGTCAGGGCGTCTGTTTAAATGTGGCTAACAGCCTCATATTTCAAAGAAAAGTGACCAATAACAACGAAAGCATCTCTGTAAAAGACAGATGATCAAACCAGCACAGGAAGTAGCGAAGAAAAGGCCGTGTTCAGTCACTGTTGGTTGGAAAATATTAAAGTTTTCAGTGCTGTCAAACTGCAGCCACTTCACGAAAGTTTCTGCAGCTGTAGTCACAGACCCAGGACCTTACACTCCCTCTTTCTCACGCTACCTGGTTCAGAAACACATCCTGCATAACACGGCCAATCGATCTTTCTTTGGACAGTGTACACATTTAGTCGGCACAGCAGCCGTGTGGAAACAGGCATGGCGGCCGGTTCCCCTACAGTTGATGGGATAATGAGCAAGAATGTGTCAGCCAGCAGCACTTTAAACTGCGGCCACTGAAAGGTACACGCTCAGTGCTTACACAACACAAAAGTGCTCTTCACTTCACAAGCTGTATTTCGGTTCTCTATAGTGTGAGCAGTATGCAGCCAGGCGGATACAATACAGTCCAGCCTCCTGGATCTTACCACAGTGAGGCCCTAATAAAGTTTAAAAGAAAATGAACTGTATGTATATAGACATATAGAAGTGCGTTACAGATGAAACAATGACAAATATTAAGTTATAAGGGAAAAAGACAATTTTTACTAAAAATATTTCCATATTTTACAACTTACTTTTGAGATTTTCTCACTAAATATGAATATTCTAATTTTACCATTTAGCAGGTTTAATGTTCACCATCTTATCTAGCATATTAGCTTGCTAACAATTGCTCATTAGCACTAAACACGAAGGACAGCTGAGGCTGATGGGAATGTATGCCGAGGCAAGCTGTGATTTGTGATATTGGGCTATATAAATAAAATTGTCTTGACATTAGTTTTGCAGGTATTTTGACTTGATGAAAGCGCTAAACCAGAAGTTTGTTTTTACAATTCATTCTGAGATGGACATGAATATCTGTACCAAATTCCATGGCAATGCATCCAATATTTGTTGACATACTTCAGTCTGGACCAAAGTGGGGGACCGAATGACCGTCATCTACAGAACCACGCCGCTAGCACATCACTCAGCTCTTACATACACACAAGATGCTTTTTGTGATACATTCAATTGTATGTAGTTTCTGTGTGTATTATTTTCATCACGTGTGTGGTTTCACTTGCTAGAGGTGTGTGCATGTGCGTGTTCTTTCACTAGTGTGTATATATTAAGTTATGGCCTGTATGGGCCCTCATCGTTTAATGCCGACGTGCATTAATGTGAGAGCAGATGTTTTACAGTGACTGAGTGCAGAACTGTACGTGACTCCGCTCCTCACAGATCCACTGAAGCTGCTGCTGTTCGGAGGTTTAATTGGATATATGCAAATCTGGGCAAACTTTAAGGGAAGAGTAAAGGGCTTAATGTGCATTAAGGAGCCAGCAGCGTGGAAACACACACACACACACACACACACACACACACACACACACCGTAACACGCAAGCACACATACATATACAGTATGCATGCACAAGCAGGCACAAAAACAACTCTATCTCTCTTTATCTCCTTCACAGACGCTCACGCACACAAGATTAAAGGATGAGGCTGGCATTATTTTATCTTTTTTATCATTATCAACAAATCCCATGAAAAGACCAAAACCAACAATAGATTTATCCCACTACAAGTTCTGTCTGTGTAGCCAAAACCTGATACAACCCATGCCTCCATTATTTACAGCTCCATGGTCATCCAACAACTATTAAAAACACATAAAAAAAGGGCCATACAGTTGCATAACGGTGACATTTTGCTTTATTGTGATGAACATAGCAAACGTAGCTTATTCCTCTCAGCAGCTTAAACAGGCTTCCACGACCATGAGCATGCTCAGTGATGTCTACCAGACAGTGATACTCTTTAAATATTGAAAATGCTGTTACAGAATAAATCAAATTGGCCATGTTCATCATAATGAAGGAATATGTCACTGTGTACAACGTTTTGTGTCTAAATGTGTTTTTAATAGGTTTTGGACGCCCCTGTTAGAGTTGGCACGAGGGGAGAAGCTATGCAAGGCTCTGGCTGCACAGACAATAATTGTTAGAAGATAAATCCATCTTTTATTAAAAAAAAGATCAAATAATGTCAGCATTGTCCTTTAAGACACGCACATGCAAACGCAGTATGAAAGTGAGCTCTACACGAAAAGAACATCTGTGTTTTAATGACCTGCTCAGACTTCAGAGAGGAGAAATAAGTTTTGAGGGAAGGACTGGAAAAAAGAAAGACTGCAAAATGAAGAACAAAAGGTGCCAGACCTGCATACATTTCCTGACACCACTTGACAACCACCATCGGGCACAATTCCTCGGTTTCACAGCTGGCCACTGATGTCATGGCAACTCACCAGTTTGGGGAAAGGGAGAGAGCCAGAGAAACAAACGAGTGTAAGAGACTCCATAGTCGCACTGCATTACTTCTTAAAAGGAAGGGCGCGTGTGTCCAGCAGCGAGGGGAATTGGCTGAGGAAGATTTCCAGGCACATATGAGGAGGCTGAGGGCCGGGGGGGGCAGGGAGTTCACTGAGGGCTGCAGGGCGGCTGGAGAGAGGGCTCGCAGTGTGAGGGGAAATGACATGTGCAGAGAGGAGAGTTGATGTGCTACTGTGTGTAAAGCAGAAGGAGCGAGGCCTGGCATGCTAATCGACCACTTGAGACGCAGGATGGCAGGAAGAGACAAAAACTAAGATGTTGATGCTGTCATGATCAGATACAGCTGATGTGCCGCCACTTTGATGTGCGGGTCTCTGGCTCAAATTTCACGTTGAAGTAAGAAATGGTCGCTATCACAGCACTCTCTCTAACTTTGTGTTGAACAGTTGTATAGATACATAACGGGTAACTAGGGCTCATTATTTTCAGCTTTTATTGAAAAAAAGAAGACTGGAAATATTTATATTTGTCTGCATTTATGAGGAGAAAAAGATCAATAATTCAAACTGGGGTACATTTTGATTTTAAACTTTGTTTTTGTAGGTTGTTTTTACTTATTAGGACTGAGGTGCAAAATCACCAGCTCATTTGTGTTTTCTCTCAATTTTTCTCTTCAGCTTCTATCCCGAAAGCGGTTTCTGAGCTGTCAACATCACAAGAGGACCTAATTTTCTTAAACTGTGGTAAACAGTGTCCTTATGCTATTTTGGGAGCGTAAGCACATAGAATTTGTGTGAAAAGCGGCTAAAACCTCTCTGGTCCTTTAAAAATCCAGTATTTTTCTGTGAAAATCTGCAAAAAACAAAAAACAGAACCATAAAGGTAACATATTTAGGAACACTATCCACAGTTGTATGTTAGGCAACTAAATGTTCCATAGCAATCAAAATAACACAAAAGTTGATTGCAACACACAAGCACTGCACTGTTGACGTTAATTAGTCCCCATACCATCCACCACTGTTGTCCTGAAGACAAATCCTTATGATGTTGTCTCACGGATGGCCTACACTGGCTATTTTTAACAATGCTGCTGTTTTGTTTTTCATCTGCGAGCGTAGAAACAAAGGCACATCAATCAGGAGGCTGCAGGGTGAGAGTGCATCAGCACAACCTGACACTGGCAGCATAATAAGGCTCTTTGTTGGAGCTTTGATTTCCAAGTTTCATACCCGTCATTACTTCCACCGCTCAGGCTAGGCACAATTGATCTCCAATTTGACATTTGTTAAATCATTTCTCAGGGTTACTGATCACACAACTCGTGCACGTCTGTATGTTTCCAGAGAATCAAGGTGAAATTACCCCGGTGACTGTGTTAATGTGCTCTGTCAAACGTTCCACAAACCCCACTAGACATAATTGATATGGAACGGCCATCAGCAAAGTGTCTACGCACAGCAGCACTCACATCCTGCATGTCAAACCACAAAATAGAAAAGTGGGAGAGCCTGGGATACAATATAAAAGGTATATCAGCATGAGAAAGAAAGGGAAAGACAGGCAGAGGGAGTGTGTGAGACTGGTTCCTGCGGGGTTTGAGTGCTAAATCACTGAAATATTGGTTTTCCTTGGATTATCGCTGGATCACAGCACTACTAGGTGGCAGTGTGTGCGTACATTACTTCTCCACTCTGCTGACAGAACCTGACAGGTTGCAGCTACATCTACTCCTCCTTATTCTCTCCCTCCTCTGTCTCCCCACCCATCCACTGCTCAGGTGTTGAGACGCCAAGCTCTGTCGCTGGCTAATTACCCGTGTCGCCCCGGGAGGAGATGGGGGGAGATCCCACAGCGGAAGTGACAGCTGTCTTTGCCGCTCCGCAAACTGCCGTAGTTTCTCCCCTCAGTGTGCGACAAGTGTTTCTGACAGAAATGACGTCACAGCCACTTCAGTCTCCAGCTTAAACTACAGGAAACCCAGGAAAGTAGACAGAGACAGAGAGTACATCTTCTCTTGTTCTTCGATTACTACCGCTTTCCCTTTACCTTTTCTTTTCGACCGAATTTCCTGTCAACAAGGTTTGAGTCTCAAATTCATAATCGAGTCTACACGGCTACCATTTCTCTTTTTAACAATACAACAAAAACAAGAAGACATTAGGGGAAGTGGTGGATGGATAATGCTTTCAATCTAAGACTCTACATGGAGGGTGAATAATAGTGCAGTGGCCCATTTCAAAGTAAAGAACAGAATGATTGCCATCATGTGAAATGTACTTTAAATAAGACTTTTCAAAATTTTCTCAAAGGTTGTATAGCGATTCATTTCTACCATTGAATCAGACATGCAGTGAATCACATGCCTTAAAAGTCATGCTAGCAGCTCTGCGAGGAGATACTTAGCTAAATGCTTTCATGCTAACATGCTCACATTGACAAGGCTAACATGGCAATGCTATGCAGGTGTAATGTTTACCATGTTCACCATCTTA
Source organism: Enoplosus armatus (assembly GCF_043641665.1). Classification (NCBI taxonomy): domain Eukaryota; kingdom Metazoa; phylum Chordata; class Actinopteri; order Centrarchiformes; family Enoplosidae; genus Enoplosus; species Enoplosus armatus. The sequence goes on along the minus strand of NC_092196.1, from coordinate 8,316,315 downwards.
ATTTAGCATGTTAGCATGCTAGCATAACCTAATTCACACTAAACACAAAGTACCGATAAGGGCTGATGTCTGAAGTTTTGCAGGCATTTGGTCATAAACCAAAGTATTTGACTAATTTAATTTGTGGGGCTACCAAAGTTATTAAATGTGTGTACCAAATTTTGTGGCAATCCATCCAATAGTTGTTGAGATATTCCACACAAAACCACAAATGTCAACCTCATGGAGGCGCTAGACGAAAAGTCATCAAAGTAATTAGGATACATCGTCTGGGAACCATGAATGTCTGTACAAAATGTTGAGCCAACTCATCCAGTAGATGTTGAGATATTTCAAAGGATATGTGAAAACTCTGTCCTACTGGTTGCACTAGAGGAAAAGTCAAAGGATCACCAAAGTAAGCAAGCTCCATCCTCTGTGGACCATAATTGTGCTACCATCTATTCTATCTGTTGTGCACAGCGCTATGCCGGTCTTCTTTGTAAAACCTTTGAGAAAACGAATATATAAAAAAGTTTATAATTGTTGTCATAGTTGAGATAACAAAAGATTGAATTCTAGCAATTGTATAACAATCACAACTATACTACTCCCAAAAGGGTGTGATCAGTGCCTCCCTTAAGAACACTTTGCAGTGCGTGGAAAGAGCAAAGACTAGATCGTCTTTGTTTAGAGACAAGGCCACAGTGGAGCATCTGCAGGAAAAATAAGCTAGACTGAAGCAAAGACTGAAGGCTGAAGGAGGGATGTGTGAGCATAACCAATTTGTTTATGCAGGACAGCAAAGGGAAGACGCCAGCCAAAGTGACTACTCAGTGAAGCCACTAGAGAGCATGAATGTTGCCAATTAGAGGCAATTATGTGATGCAAACCAACAGCTTGACTCCCGCCATAACTAAGCCCCCAGTGTGGCTAATCCGTCCATCGGAGAAAAAGCTAAACATATCAGCGATCCTGTCCACATAAGAACCACAGCGGGCCATCCAGCGATATTAAGCTCCTTTGCAAAGCCTGGGTGGGAAAGGGGAAGAGTAGGAAATGTAAAGAGATACAAGCCTGAGGGAATCTGTGGGAGCACAACCCACATAACGATCTGTCAATTTAATAGCGTGTGGGAGAGTCGGAGTAAGGGATGGAGAGAGAGAGAGGTTCCCTTTTCCTATTCATTAATAGTCACAGAAAGAGGCCAATTGAAGGAGACCATAAAAAAAAGAGTGGGATATGTATTTGTGTTTTGTGGGGCTGCAAGCAAAGAGGGAATGTGGTCGGAGCCCGTCAAAGTCACTTCAGTCAATTTCAGGCCGCCATTACATTTTCTCTAAGGCTGAACATTTAATTTCCGGATGAATAGAGACCAATATCAGGCCTAATGGAATAACACTGCACACTTATATATATGTACACATACCAATAAAAGCTCTCTCTGCTATAGCACACACACACACAGGCTTTATTCAGCTGTTATAAGCCATTATAAGTCCTAACCTTGGCCTTCTGTGCGAGTCTCTGCCAGAACATCTACAATTTTCTAAACATTTCTGATGGTGCTCCCGATGGAGACACACACTGCAGTGATTCAATACACCATGACACCAATTAGTGGGGTAAATAATAGCACGGCCAGCGAGAAGCATTCACACTGCGGCGTCTTCCCCCACCTCGCTGATCTCCTCGGTCTGGTCTTATCAAAGCAGCTTTTCTTCCCAACATGAAATTTAAGATCAAAGGGCAGCTCTAACTCATCAATGCCCTTACCACTTCCCTACAGCAATGGATACAGTGCTCAATAACAAGCGCACATTATCATCAGCCCGTCTGCTCTGGCTTCACACCACCCACTGGCAGAAAAGAATCGACTAGCAAATCTCGTCTTGTATGCCGGCGTGAAGCCTGAAAGATAAAACGTCCAAGTCAAGACTGGACCCGTGTGCCGTCTGCCTCTTATTGCACCTCGCCAGTGTAACAATCAATACTCTTATATTTTTAGATGAAACCATCTCTGTCTGACTGGAGGGCAAGTTGTGTACACGCTGTATGTGTGTGTGCGTGTGTCCACTAGCATAAGCACTTATGTTTGTGATGGCGATCGACAAGCACGTTATCACTCTGGAGTCAGTGAGCTGCGGCAGGAAGGAGGTGCACAAACTGTAGAGATGCTGTCATGCCCTCCGGCTGACACTGTGGGAAGGAGAGATAGCTTATCTGTGTGTGGCCAAAGGTGATCGGAAAACAGTGTGTGGGCAACGGCACTACGATTGGGCAGCTGATGACTTACAGAGCATGCAGAACGGACAGCAGCTGTTGTCATTAACAGAACAGTTAATGGTTTGCACTTTCCTAAAACGACAAATGATTCCTGCACAGATGCCCCAAAGAGTCTCACATTAAATCTGGACGGGAGCTGAGTGTTGTACACTGACTGCAGCAGTAATAACAGGATCAGAGAGGAATAAGTCAGTTCTAAAAACGTACCCGTGCAGCTCTTTGAGAGAAACCGAGATCTTGAGGTCGTGTCCCAGCACGTGGAGGGCTGTGAGGATGTCGGCCCATTGTACCATCTCACCCAGAGGACCCCCCTTCAGCACCTTGGGACTGAAGACGTCCCCGGACTCCTCTGTCAGGAAGCCCACGTGAACTAGAATCTGAATGCAGAAGGGAAAGGTGAAAAGTCAAGGCAAGGGAAGAGTGGAGTATATCGTGCTTTGTTAATGCAACGTATGTGTTTTTGTTAAACCGTGTTATTGTAGAGAACGAGCCATTATTTCCAGCATATTTTTTTATTTTTATATTCAGACAATCTCCAGTCCTGTGTGCTGAATAATTGAGATTTTGTGAGAGCAATTTTTTTTTTTTTACCAACGCTTCAAAGGATTCACATATGAATAAATTCAGATATTTGGCATGGATCAGCGATGTCAAATTCTTAATGTAACCGAGTATCTAGTGAAAGCTAGGAAACAGAGTGACAGCATATTCACACCAACGCAACTCCTAAGAAACACATTCAACTGTGCATGGAGTTGAAATGAAAATTGACCTGCTGAGGGCTGATTGATATGCAGAACAATACACGAGCCTGTTTAATTGCTGATGGGGAAGAATGGAATTTCCAGGCTGTTAAATATGTAATGAAATCAGATTTTTTTGAACAGATGGCAGCATTCAATTTTTTTTCACAATTACTTTTGTCTTGAAAAAAACTTTGTGCGACAATTTTATTAATCTACATATTTATTCACCTTTTGTTTAGGAGTGTGAGAGTGAGCGATAACAGGCAGTTATAGTCTCCCTCTTACAGTAAAAGTCACCATGAACCCTTTCGACACACCAGTCGTCTCGCTGTCCTCAGTCTTTGCTTCCAGCAGAAAATAAATGTTTTTCAAATTTCCCCTGAAATCCCCAAAATCAATTTCTGAGTAACTTTGAGGAGACAAATCGACCGTACAGCTGCAGATTCATGTGTCATTTTATATAAACAAGATGTAGTTTAAACAGACGTTAATGAGGTTATATCAGCATCTTTCTCCATGTTTCACTGGCTGGTCCGGTTTGTATTTGATTGAGCTAAATTGGCTTTCAAATGGCTGCTTTTTAAATCTTATAACTAGAAATGGCTCAATACCAGTTTCCAGTTTTCAGTTCTGATACCAATCCAATTCAAAATGTCATCTCCTACAAGGCTGACACAATGCATATCCTCTGTGTGTGAGCCGCGAAGCTGTTTAGCCTGCAGCTCTGTCAACACTTATGTGTACATGTCAGATGTAAAACTCAACAACGATGCCAAATGTGGTCGGGCAGAAATCTCCATTTGGTGGAGGAGGGAAAGGCTTAATTCACAGAGCTGAGTCTTGTATTTTGACATCATTACTTTTGATGTGCACACATCGACAGGATGAAAGAACAAACTACAGATTTGGTTCTGTTAGTAATAAAAGCCGTCACGTAGCCATCGCTTTTTGAAGTCAAAAATAATGTCAGTCTTTAGTTGTTGTTTTTTTATTGCCAATAGGTTGAAAGGTTGTTGGGGAAACAGCAGAAATGCTGCTTTTTGTCCCAGCCGGCTGGAGGGGCGTGTCTGTGTTTGATTGACAGCAGCTGTCAGCCTGTCAGAGTGCCGGTGTTAAACCTCAGGGAACGAGAGAGAGTAAACAAACTTGCGCTGTAGCCTACATGTCATGAACAGACAGCGTGTTGTTAAAGGTAGTGAAGAGTAAGGAGCATGCCAGCATCTAACCGGACCAAAGTGACATTTACAGATATGCTGACATGCTAATACATGCTAACTAGCTATCTAGCCTGCAAACTGATTGATTGATTGGCCGAGTTCTCCACCTACACAGATGCAGAACTGACTGCAAAGGTAGGGGGCGCAGTCATGAAATTAAAAGATATAAAATATATATTTCTTTTGGTTTCCGATGTTTTGAACACAGGACGTGATTTACACAGCAGATATGTTCGCTGTAGCAGGGGATCAAAACAAAGAAAAGCTATTTCAGTTAGAGTTAGACTGAGTTGGAAGAGCACCATCTTACCATCGTCATCCTGACTCATCATGTTCTCGTCATTGTGCTTCTCATTAGAACAACGTGATGGAATATGACCCTCACAACACTAATGATTCATGACTCAAACATCACATGGATACCAAGCGAAGAGTAACTCACAGGATAAAAGTGCATCAAGATGGAACAGGAAGCAGAAAATAGAGGGACAGGTTGTTTCATAAAACATCTCTCTTCTCTACAAATCTGTCTATTTCTGTTTTCTCAACAGCACTCAGTGGGTCAGCGATGGAGGCCAAGCCTGCAGGGTCTGGTTAATGGACAGTAAACATTACTGTCAAACATACCATTACAATTAACAAGGAGCAGGCATTTGGGAGGAGTGTAATGTTATTTACAGAACGGGCTTTGATTTATCCAGCTCAAAACTGGCTGATGAAAAAAAACAAATCAAACCGAATTGCACTCTCACAGCAGAACGCCAGGATACTGTCAGCTCGTTTTCAAAATGCAGAACACTACAAATGAATTTCTTTCATTCCTGTTTCATTTAAGCATCAAGCCTCTTTTCAGCTACAGGGGGGTTTTGTGGAGAGCTGTCCACATCTGAGCAAAACTGAGATCTACAATACAATGCTCAGCCACTTCACTATGAGAAGCAAACTTACATGTGACGGCACTGTGCTATATTAATATGATAATCCATACAGACATGCACACACAGCATGCATGCAAATGTGTTCAGAGGTGAATGGGCCTACAGGCAAAAGAAACTTGCCCCAGTTAAGGTTTTTATAATGGATCATTTGATACATATGCAAATGATTTGGTTACTGTACATTTTCTCCCTACAGTGCTGTTCGTCAACAGGTGTCGAGTATACAGTATGTTCTTAGGGGGGTCCTGGCTCAGATTTATGCTAAGAAGAGCAACGTAACCATTATATGATATGATGATTTATATTATGAGATATCTTGGTCATAATTTTACTAAAAGACATTCTAGGAGTCAGCTGTTCATTTTTTCTGGTACATTTACAAGCTAACTTTCTTAGCAGCTACTTCTCCCAGCGTAGCCAGGAGCCAGGTGCAGTCAGGTAGCCGGTAAAGGTAGGCGTGCATAGTGTCCTCGGGTCCTCAGATCCCCAGCCACACCCTCTCGTCCAAATACGGTCACTTCTGGTTCCAAATTCGAGGCCTCAGAACAGTAGTCCACAAACCAGTGTGGCTACGTCCACTTCTTTTATACAGTCAGTGATTACCCTTCAATAATGTTGGAGGACCCACAAAAGACAGTTTAAAGACAAGACTGGTCAAAATTGAACCAAAAGAGGCTGAGATATCCTGACGTTTAGTCACTAGTATGCGTCAAAACACAGGATCCTACACAACTGGACAATGTCTTCCATTAGACGTTCCTGTCTGTTAAAAAAAGTCTCAATCCCATGCTGAGATAACCCTGATGACATCACTATGACATCATTGGGGTCATTTAACCTTTAGAAAGCTCCTTCAGAGCCACAGGTAACATTATACAACTGTTTTCAGTGTACTCCTCGAGACCAGCATACTAAACTCCATGTGTAAAATTGGTGGCATGCCCCTTTAATGGATGACAGAGATCCTGTATATATATAATAAATATGATTACTGTATACTCTCTGGTTACTACTGTTGTATATACATATAATATGTGTTCAAGATCTCGCTATCTCTCAAGTTACTGTGTGCCCCCGTTTACGGTTCACCTACAGTGTGGGTGTGAAAATAGCAGCATTCTGAGTCACTGAAAGTGACGCTACGAGAACGTTAATGTGTGCCAAGATTATCTAGTTAGTCAGCTGCTCGTCAGTGTAAATGATCCCACATGTCAGGCGCTGATAAGGAACCTTACATTGTATATAAATATGTGTGTAGACTGGATAAGAGAGAGCTGTGATAGTGATGCTGGTGATGTCATATCATACGGATGAGGATGTTTTGAATCTTTTTTTTATATTTCATACTCTAATGATAACAATAATCACTGTGGCTCTGAAACAATAAAGGGAATTGATTGATTGGTTGAATTACTGACTGTGTCAACAACCACTTGTAGAGTTTAACGCCTGGTTATTTTTTACCACTTTATTCTGGACCGCAAAACTGAGCAGCCCAAGGAAGGAAAAGAAGACTGCAGACACCCTAAGGGCAGAAATCGAAGAACACTTCGACACCAAACAAATCGCTGCATCGTCAACACTTCAAACAGCCACAGAAAAGCAAAAATAACTCTACAATCATCCTGAGTGTGATATAGTATTATTTCATTTAACATAAAACTTCAGACATTGAACATTTACATTGCCTAATATCATCTGACGTTTGTTCCAGCAGGCAGCGCTCTCTGACACTTTGTGGCTAGAGTGCACCAAAGCCAATCAATGCCTGCATGGAGTTCCTCTGCATCATTATCTACTTACGTCTGTAATTCAACAATCTGCGATTCACACCAAGCAGCCGAAGATAAAAGAAGGAAGTGTTAGTCCGACAAAATGTCACAGCTGTTCTGGTAACACAGCCGAGCATTTTTGTCTTTAATGGCTAAACAGGTGGATTTACATGAAATTAGGAGCTAAGGAACATGCTACAGACAGTTACAGAGAAAACACGAAAGACAATCTGTCGAAACTGAGAACAACATTTTTTTTTTTTACTGTCTGCTGCAACCACAAACACTTTGAAAAGATGAAACCACAGCACAGACTTGTTCTCTTATCCCACGCTTTCATCTTCCAGTGTGTGCAGAAGCTTATTTGTGTGTGTGATAATGCCTCATATTCACCCTTTTCTGCTCTCTCCAGTGGCTGCGGAGCTTGTCGTCCAGCCGCCGAGCAGCGGAGGCCCACTGTGCTGCCAGCCTGCGCATGCGTCTCTTCATGAAGCTCAGAGATTCCTTCCCGGTGCCCACCTGCTCCAGCAGAGTCCCAATGTCAGACTGGAAAACAGCCTGAACGACAGGAGCAAGAAAAAGCACTGAGAAGGATCATGAGTGGAGAGATGCGGCCAGTGTTTCATTTCTTTATGCAGAAGTTCTACACCAGAAATACTAAAGAACAGGCTGGTATTCAGATTTATAACTCTGCCTGGAGCAGAAGGGGTGGGGTACTAAAAACCTAATTGAAAAATAGACCTTAAAGGCTGTCTTCTACAAGTGGAACTATTTTCATTGGTGGTGGTTAAGACTGTGTAGAGCACAGAGAGCTTGCCACATCCTGTTATCTGCTGCTGCTGCTTGAGGCTAGGCCTCTCAGACAGGTTGCCCGAGGGATTCCTGGATCATCCTCATAAATAGTCTGCTCTCATTTTACATCTCCTCCTCTGCCCACTATAATCACTGCATCACAGCGCAACACCAGCGTGCGAGTGTTAATCAATGGAGTAACTGCATGGGGGAGCACAGAGGACTTATAAAAATACAGAAGAGAAACTGATGCACACAACCTGTCTGTCTCCCTCAAACACACGCACACTATAAAAGAAACTGAGATTCTCTCAAAGACAAAATCAATATTCAGAGCTGTACTGTACTCTCACAATGCAGGTGAGTTATTGCTCTCAAGTGCAACTTGTGTACGGCGCAGCAAAATGTAGAGTACCCATGGGAATCCTCTGAATAAGTCTCAGCGAATACAGGCTGGCAATTAGAACAGAAGGTAGAGCTGCAGACTGAATTCACATCAGGGCCCGCCGTTACTCTGGGGAGAAAGAGGGAGGAGGGGACGGAGGCGAACGGTGGGATATGCCTTGAGGAGTGATTGTAAGCACAACGCATCATGTGTTGGTGCCGATATTAAAAACCAAATGATGCAGGAAGGCAAACAGCAACAAACACTGGGACTGACAGCCAGCACCCTGTGAGAGACAGCGTACAGTCACATATTCAGATTCTCCCAGGAGCTTTTGAAGTAATAAATGTTCGGCTTGAACTTGGAAAATAAGTTAAAGGCACTCTGTAGCATCAATGTCAAGCTACCAAATCTACAGTAACAGTGTTTTTTACAGCACCTTCATGTTTAGCATTCCGCACTTCTTATTTTTCTTTCACATTCTCAATTGTCAACACATTTTCAAATTTGTACCAGACTCCTTGTCACTGCTAAATGCCACCTTGTTGGCATGTGAAGAGCATAGACTACCACTACTGCTCTTTTCACTCCCAGCTAAAATTATAATTGATAGTTTCATACTTTTATCACAGGATCTTGTCCTCACACTGAACAGTCTCCCACTTGAGAAACAGGCCGCCTTGTTCCTGATTGCTTGTGCTTTCAAGGAATTGGACAAAAGTCTCTGCAGTAGTGGCCCATTATTTTACCTCTACATCAAACTATGTTATTGTGGAATTAAAGGAATGATATGGAAACGTTGCGTTACCTGTCTCTTGGGTGGGGGCTTCAAGGTGGGTGTAGCAGTCTGGTTCCTCCAGGCCAGAGGGGGGCAGAACCACTCCACCTCGCTCAGGTAGACGAGGAAGGAGCAATCAGAGCCGTCCACGCCATAAAAGGCATAACAAGGGTCTGAGGTCCAACGAGCACGCATCCACTGGAAGGCAAAGACCCAAACGGTTATCTCTCAAAAATGTGACACACTCCTGAAGGGCACTACTGAATTAGCAAACTCTTACGTTTGAATAAAAACTTCAAATTCAATTAGATGCCTCTGGTCCTTTGTTGTGAGATATATGCACAGAAAACAAACTGTTAATAAGGTGTTATTTGGGTTAAGCTGACTACATGAACTACATGAGGTAGGCTGCTGATAGTGGACATCCAAGTGGAGGAAGCAGACAGGATAATTAAAGAGTCAAAATGTCAGGTTTTGTTAATATGCTGAACTCACATCAGGCTAAATGGCTCCCACTCTTCAATAGATGAGCTAAAGGAGCGTCCATTTTACTCCCACAGGGTAGTGGAGTGTCGTCTGTTTTTAGTTGACAGAACTTAAACTGTTTTTCTGTGTCCACACAAACTACAACGGTCTCTAATTTGTACATATGTACAATGTGTATGGTGAATTCAATATGGTGTGGGGACTGACCATAAACATGATTGTGATACTAAAAATAAACCACAGTGTACCTCCTTGCATGTGTATGTGTTTCTATACATACATTTGTACACGTGTGGTGTATATATATATATATATATATATATATATATATATATATATATACACACTATATTGCCAAAAGTATTGGCTCACCTGCCTTGACTCTCATATGAACTTAAGTGACATCCCATTCTTAATCCATAGGGTTTAATATGACGTCGGTCCACCCTTTGCAGCTATAACAGCTTCAACTCTTCTGGGAAGGGAGCAGAAGCACATTTGTGAGGTCACACACTGATGTTGGACGAGAAGGCCTGGCTCTCAGTCTCCGCTCTAATTCATCCCAAAGGTGTTCTATCGGGTTGAGGTCAGGACTCTGTGCAGGCCAGTCAAGTTCATCCACACCAAACTCTCTCATCCGTGTCTTTATGGACCTTGCTTTGTGCACTGGTGCACAGCCATGTTGGAACAGGAAGGGGCCATCCCCAAACTGTTCCCACAAAGTTGGGAGCATGGAATTGTCCAAAATCTCTTGGTATGCTGAAGCATTCAGAGTTCCTTTCACTGGAACTAAGGGGCCAAGCCCAGCTCCTGAAAAACAACCCCACACCATAATCCCCCCTCCACCAAACTTTACACTTGGCACAATGCAGTCAGACAAGTACTGTTCTCCTGGCAAACGCCAAACCCAGACTCGTCCATCAGATCGCCAGATGGTGAAGCGCGATTCGTCACTCCAGAGAAGGCGTCTCCACTGCTCTAGAGTCCAGTGGCGGCGTGCTTTACACCACTGCATCCGACGCTTTGCATTGCACTTGGTGATGTACGGCTTGGATGCAGCTGCTCGGCCAGGGAAACCCATTCAATGAAGCTCTCTACGCACTGTTCTTGAGCTAATCTGAAGGCCACATGAAGTTTGGAGGTCTGTAGCGATTGACTCTACAGAAAGTTGGCGACCTCTGCGCACTATGCGCCTCAGCATCCGCTGACCCCGCTCCGTCATTTCACGTGGCCTACCACTTCGTGGCTGAGTTGCTGTCGTTCCCAATCGCTTCCACTTTGTTATAATACCACTGACAGTTGACTGTGGAATATTTAGGAGCGAGGAAATTTCACGACTGGACTTGTTGCACAGGTGGCATCCTATCACAGTCCCACGCTGGAATTCACTGAGCTCCTGAGAGCGACCCATTCTTTCACTAATGTTTGTAGAAACAGTCTGCATGCCTTGGTGCATGATTTTATACACCATGGAAGTGATTGGAACACCTGATTTCAATTATTTGGATGGGTGAGTGAATACTTTTGGCAATATAGCGTATATATAGCTACTGTATATATATATATATGTATATATACATACAGAGCTACTGTATATATACATATTAGATGGTGCTTATTTCTCACAATTTGCTGCTGTGGCTGCTGCTGCTATATGCTGTAATTCATACAATGTGTGTATAAAACCTTATTTTGTTTTATTATTCTTTTCTATATTCTGTTCTTTGCTGTCATCCAGTACAAGACAAACCAGCTCTCCACAAGGACCCTGTATACATCCTCTTATCTTTTTATACAAAATTTATGTTACACCAGAGAGGACGATGCGACATTTTCTCTCTGTGTGAAATTGGTAGGACTTAAGTGAGATATGAGGACTTACATCCATCTTGCTGGGACAGTCTGGATAACGGGGGTCTTTAGGAATCTCACATTGTCCTAATGCTCCGTCCCGAACTGGAGAAAAGAAAACATGCTGGGTATTTATCACAGGACACACACCCTCCACACTCATCAGACACAAATCAGCAAAAAAGCTGCATTGTTTGGATTTTTTCCAGACAGCACTGAGACACAGAAGATAAACAGGAGGATGACAAGGTTCAGGCAGAATATCTACAGTGTTTTTACCTCTTTAGTCAAATCTAAGTACCTGTTTTGTACCTATGTCATAAATACTGTCGACCCTCATTCTGTCAGATTTTATGCAAGATTTAATTTTCCAATGCAACGCTCAGCTCCATACAACTGATTAACAGCCTCAGAGCTCCCAACTGGTCATTGATCACACAGGTCTTTACAGCGCTTCCCCTGGGCATTAAGTCTGTTTGTCTTTTGCATTACAGTATATATCATCCAGCCTTTGGGATGAACACAGATGAATTGGAGAGTTGAGCTACCTAACAAGCTGTAAAAGCTTGGCCTCCCCTGCTGAATGGCCAAGTCTCAGTTCCATCCCACTCACTGGATTTACTATAGATAGATTGCATTAGTGTGACTCATAAAAATCATAATCTTCCCCCCTTTTTTTCCCCTTCTCTTCCCATCTTTTCTGTCTCTTTCTTCTGCTCAGCTGACTCTCTCTTTCTTTCCCCCTCCTTTCTTCTCCTTGAAGCCCGGGACTAGCAAGCCTAATTAAAGGAGCAGTTGCAGCTCCTCCCGCCAGCATCCTGCCAAGCGTCGAAGAGCACAATCACAGACAAATAATTGCCAGCCATTCTGTCTGATTAGCATGATAACGACAGACCTCTCACGATGAAAAGCGCTACTGCCTGCCACCGTCAAAATGCAGCCAGGTTCAGATCAGCCTTATTCAAAATGATATCAGACATTATGACAACAGACAAATTATCAGACGTATTTTAATGAGACAGTGAGCTGAATAGTTTTCAGTCATAAAGAGCAACGAGGTGGATACAGGACAGGAATTGAACTGTGAATTAGATCTGTCCGATTTCTATTCTGCTGGCCAATAAAGAAATTGAGAATGAAGGCTAATAAAAGGGAGCTGACAGGCCCGGATCGCATTAACCAGGCAGTAATTCATCATCGTGATTTAAACATCCTGCAGTCGTGTGGTCGTAATATGGCAGCAGCAACAACGGAGCGCTGTGCTGTGCTGCACAGCAGCTCCACCACCCTGGCACAAGCAGAGACTTGCCATTTGAACAGGTAATGTGCCGTGATTAATGTCTGTCATGTTCTGTATGATCAACCAGCAAGTGCACATTAGACATCAATTGTGCATTCGAGTGTCAGACTGGACACGGGCCTGACAGTCAGGCTTACGAGGGCAGAGAGGAAAAGTGTCTTCAGACTGGATGGATTTGAAGTGGACAGGGGGGGATTCATCTGAAGGGCTACAGCTATATTTGGAATTCTCCAGGTCTCTGTGTGTGGGGGGGTGGGGGGTGGGGGGGGCAGGCTGTGTCTGTGTGTGTTTTAAAATCATACCTCTGTTGCTGGCCATGCTGCGCTGTAGGATCTGCTCCACCCTCAGTGCCATGTCAGACATGTTCTGGGCTATGGCCTGAATCCGCTCCACTAGCCCTATAGGCTGAATCCTGACACACACACACACACACACACACACACACACACACACACACACACATACAGAGAGGGAGAGAGAAAAAGAGGAAGAGAACATAATATATACAAATATTCCAGCAACAACCATCTTGTAATGACCCGAATCAGGCGCCTTCAAAAGAAAGAGGACACTATATTTCTTTTATAGTTTCCTTCCATCCAGCGGTATTTGCTGTTTTTCCACCCTTCACAGTGAGCGTGAAGTAGTGGAAGAAATGCTAATTGTCTAAAACTTGAGGCGTGAAATCGAAAAAGCTCTTAAAACACTGACAGATAATTTATTTTGCTGAGATAAAAAAGTAACTCAGCATATTAAAGCGGATCCCAGGAGGGAAATACAAACAGAAGGCAATTAGGTTGTTAGCAAATGTGTTTCACTGCACTTGACCTCTGTGGCCTAAAAGCTGTTGGCAAAACAATCAGGAAGCAATATTTACAATGCAGGAGGAGACAAAGAGGATGAAACACAGAGGGAATAAAGAGACGACGAGGGTTTGCGATAGACAGTGTTATAGTTATAAGAGATTTTTGGAAATCTGTAACATGTCTTTGAGAAACAGAGCAACAGCAAATGATCTGAAACTTTGTTCAGTCTTAGCAAAAGTGTCATCTTATTCCAGAGCCTCAATTTATCAAAACATATTCCAAGAGCTGCAACTGTCTATGCAGTCTTACTAGAGACAAGCCTGTGACACGTTAACAACTACAAGGTGCAAATGCCAAAGGAGAAGAGACGTCTGACCAAACTTTATCTTTCTGTGCAGCGATGAACCTTCAAAGTAAAGAGGGCAAATGTTTTAGCATTTGCCACATCACCTGAGGAATGCACTGCAGCTACCCGCATTAATGCTTAATGGATTTATGCAATGAATTATAAAATATTCCTGTAGAAAGACCTCTGCCTCGTCTCTGCTAAAAACAAAAGTCGATGAGTTCCTGTTGGTGTCTGATATCTACTGTGTGCAGCAGTGTGAAGTTCTACTCTGTATGAAGCTAGTAGTGCCACAACTAGCTGGAACGAACGACTATATTTATTATTAATGTATCTACAGGCTGTTTGCTCAATTAATCGATTAATTGTTTGGTCTATAAAATGTCAGCAAATGGTGAAAAACAGAAAATATTCACATCCGAGAACCTGGTGAATTTTTGCCATTTTTGCTTGAAATGTTGATTGACTAATCTTTAGCCACAACTAATACATTTTTTGATTATCACGTGATCTGTCATTTATTTCAGGTCAGAAAATAGTGAAAAATATTCATCAAGATTTTGCTTATTTTTTTGTCTGACCAACAGTCCAAAACCCAAAAGGATTATTTAAACTGCTGGCGATTCATTTTCTGTTGATTGACTAATTGTTAATCGACTGATTGTTTCAGCCCTACAACCTATAGTTACTGGTGGAAATGTTTGCATATAAACATAAAAGCAAAAGCAATATTATATTTATATGTTTTTATTATGTTAAATTACATGTTACACTGTCATATAGAGTTTTAAATCTTGGAGAGAAAGTGTAGTGAACATCTTATTTTCAAACAGTATGTGTTGAACTTTGCAGAAAGTATTTTGAGCGAGGAAAGCTTGTAAATACTTTATGTTTGCAGTTTCTGGTGGATCCCATTAAACTGAAGGGAGGCGGTCCTTTGCAGTGAGATCCTTCTCAACTCAACTGTTCAGACCCACTGGATGACATCGCAGAAACTGAAGGGAAAAGTCAAAACCTTTGCACATCAACACATGACTTTAACGATGTGTGCTGTCTGTGTTATAATCACCCAACATTCATTGATTGGACGACTGTATCACTGCCCTGTTTTACAAGAAAGCAAACGCTTACATTAATGATTTTAATGAGCTTCTCTTGTTGTGTAGTAGTATTTCTGGGATTTACACCGCTCATTAAAACAGCTCTGAATATGTAAACTCAGGAAACTCACACACACTACTGTGAACAGCGGTTCTGAGCTGGATGCAAATCATGTAGTGAAGACTCTGATTTCATTGAGGCAGCATGTATTTCTGTGTGTGTGTGTGTGTGTGCCAGCAGCAAAGCAATCTCACTGTGTTTATATGCATAATTTAACATAATCCTAAACCCCAATTTCATTTTCCCATGTAGTGCCCAGGAGGCAAGTGGTAGCCAAACCTTCTCCTCTATCCTTTAGACGAGCAGGTCAGCACAAATTAATTGCCAATTACACAGACACACTGACAGTACAGTAAAGTACACACACACATACATACATAGAGCAGTGATTATCATGCAGCGGCACAGACAGACATTTGTGGCCTCACACAGAAACATCCCATATTTACACTGCAGGAACTCTGACCCAGCAGAGGCCATCAGCTGTTGAGGAGCAAGAGGACAACCCAATTACTTTTTAACAGCATACCAGGAAGGCAAAGTCTTTCCCGCCTGAAGATCACACTGATCTCTGGGGTCAACCCCATATCGAGTATTTTTAATGACCTGAGTAAAATGAAGTACCAGCATGATATACATTGTTTTACCACCGAGTTGGTTTTAAAACTATTTGGCCTTTGTCACTGTAACATTTCCAGTTTAGCCCGTCAGAGACCAATTAAATGGGGGGGGGGGGGATATCAAACTGCAGATACAAATAATTATATGCAGAGTTTTGGCCAGAGTACAAGAAGTACTCAGGTGAGGTGCTGTGCTGCTGTTGTTCATTACCTGCAGTCAGCAGCATGTCACACAGCGGCCAGACATATTGTAAATTGCAAATATGATACGATGCCTTGTAATATATTATCAGAGGTGGTTACATTACTGTGTGCGGCGGCGCAGCCTCTATTGAAGTGCGCTTCAGAGGAGATATTTGCCGGCTGTGAGGAAGAGGGAGGCGATGTCCAGGAGGGAACAGCAAAGGCAGAAACAGGAGGGAGCTTCCTCTCCTCAAACCCAGAGCAGGTGCGGGCATGAGAAAAGGTCTGTTGCCGTGGCAACCACAGAGCACTCACAACTCGGGGCTGGCAGCTTCAACTTGTCCAGCAAGACCCCTGCTCTTCCTTTTTTTATTATTATTATTATTTTTTGTTTTATATATGCCAGTCTTTCATTTCTCCAGCTGCCCACAGAGAGGGATGGGGGTTTGTTCTAACACATATCATCTTCTTCAACACCAGGTTGCCACGGCACCAGGCGTGCACCTGCTCTGCTGGGATGCCCCAGGGCTCCATATTTAGCCTTCATCCTTTCTTCACGCTCCATCTCACAGGTCCTCTTTCAGCCTCCATCTCACCATTGCTATGCCAATGAAATTCACCTTCGGCTCGCAGTTTGAAGCTGCAGAACTACGCAGAATATTCTGCAGACCACCTCAAGTTCAACCTTGACAGCTTTGAGCAGCTGCTCTTTCCCCAGCCAGTTTCAGCATTTTCCCACCACCACCTGCAACACTTTTAACTTCTTTAAATCACCAAAATCGAAATGCCCTATGGTCAGTTATAAAGAGTCCTTGAGTTGGCAGGTTGGCTCTCACCAGAAGGAGGTCTGCCATATTAACTGGATCATGCAAACTATGTATGCATGTACTGCATACTGAACACCCAAGTACTGATTTTGTATATATTTAGTATAGCTATCACTAGCAGATTATTCATGTTCTTTAATATATGACCAGTACCCACAACAAAAATACATACATTAGCCAACTTATAGTTACCTTAATTATTAACTTACAGTGAATTAACTTAGAACAACTTTTATGACATTTCCTTCCATCTTCTTTAATATCATGATATTGTCACTGCAGTCAGAGGAACCAACAGACCAGGAAAAGTAGCCACTTCAAATAAGCATGAATTTTACATTGGTCTCATAAGTCAATAGTAATAGTTTTTTGTCAGCCAAGTGGCCATCAGCTGGCAGCTATTTGGTCCCTGAGCAGTGTCACACTCTTTCTAATCAATACTGGTAGCCTGAGGAGCACTTTTCAGAAACTGTACATCAGGCATAGTGAGTAAAACACATTAGATAAAAACCACGATGCTGTACCTGTCCAGGGCCGAGCTGAGCTCATCCAGCCTGTGAGCGTCCGTGGTGTTACCCAGTTTCGACAGAGCATCCATTCTCTTCATAATGACCTCCAGCATGTCACTGATTTTCCTCAGCACCCCACGAGATTCTTGGCCACCAAGCACTGAAAAACACACAGACACAGAGAGACGGTATGAGATAAATATTACACTAAAGTAAATCATGGAGATAGGGTTAGAATAAAGGAGGGAGAAACCCAGAGGAGAGGAAAATTCTAAATAAGATCTCTTCTTTGTCCAGCCTATTTCTCCTAGACATAATGGAGCTCAGTTTAACATCAATATGAGATGTGGACCACTTTCTCATACTTCTTAAGTTCAGCTCCCGAGAAATAGCCTTCCTCTTGTCTCAGCCCGATCCTAATTTAAGATCTTAAAATGTTTTTCTTTTCTCTCCCTGCACTGATCTTTATTTGTCTGAAATAATCAGCCCTTGAGATAACAGTAAGATCCAAAAGAAAACTCAAATGGCTTATAAATGAGTCTGCACAATATCAGAAATTTGTCTCAGTGATCAAACTCAAGTCTCAACTCTGTATTTTATCTGTTCTCAGAGTTGAGAAAAGAGTCAATACAAGATCTACATATAAACTTCAGTTTCAAATAAAGTAAACTGAACATTATTTGTATTTAGATTTGTTTGTTTGTTTATTTGTCCTTATTTCTCCTAAAGGGGGGGTTAGCAGAAACAGGTCAGAATTCAGTAATCTCCAAATAAGAAGTTGATTTATTTCTGATGGGACAAAGAAAAGATGATTGTGAGTAAGTAAGTTTTTAAAATTCAGAGATTCAAGAGGGAATTTTACAATTTCAAGTTCAGTGTGTCTCTGTAAAGTCAGATTTTATGTGAATACATTTGGCTTTATATAATGTAGAAAACCAGGTCAGTAACACTTTACAATACGGTACACAAAAATGTGAGTAGTTACTAAGGAACGAGAGAGGAACGAATCAGAAACGACCTGATAATTAATGAATCGTTAATGAGCAGTTCCTGAATAACTCTGTAATAAGGACTAAACAGTAGATAATAATGAGTTACTAGAGAACAGGAAAATTTTCAGGAAAAAAACAACATTATTAGTTCATAAGTGTGTATCAGAATAATGACCACTTTCTTTATAAGTTGGCTCTGAACTAACAGCCACTCATTCATTACTAATGACATAATTAGTTACTCTGCTTGTGCACCCCCAAGTAAATAGATACATCATGCTGAAGTTGTTACAGTGTGGTCACTTGTTACTTCATGATTATCTGACCATTACTTTATGGAAGTTTTTAAATTGGACTTTAATAGTTTAATAGCAGTAGTAAATAGTTTACATCAAGGTCACAGGAACAAAACAAACTTCTTGCTATTTTCTCTCTGAAATGATTTTCTGTACGAGCAGTTTAAAATTCACCACTGTAGACTCACTCAAGGTCACATTTTAAATCCATCTATTTTAGGCCCCTTTTACCGTTGGTTTACTTTAAAACATCACTTCAGTCTAGTGTTTATCTTCTTTTGTGCTTCATTACTAAACCAGCAGCTCACTAGCGGTCAGCTTTCCAGCAAAACACGTGAACAGGCAAATTAGTCTGACAGTATCAGTTTTGTCTTCCTGCTCGGCTCAAATTATAAACCAGAGTGATGCTGTTAGCGAACACCTAGTCAATTAACAAGCCTGCAGCTTCAGACAATAAGGTCACAGCAGGTCAAAGGCTGCATCAAGGTCCTCAAGGAGCGTAAATACTAACACCTAATTGCATCACAGTTCAAAATCCTCAAAGAGTTAATGTTCGTCTTCACTGCTGAGAAAACACAATTCTTAGCAGCAAAAGAAAATTCAAAGAATCAAGATGAATTATGCCACTCTCAGGACTCGGGAGTGAATTTGCGGTTTGAACCCCTGAAGAAAAATATTAGAAACCAACAACAGCCTCATATTGTTCTTGGGGGCTGTGAGTGAAAATAAAGCCTCACCTCCCTCATCAATTGCATTAGGCTTCGGAAACTGCAATGTGTGTGCAGACTCACTTCTGCTGTCAGAGTTCATTCATCACTGCCCAGGCGAAAGTCACCTTTCCGCGAGAAGAAATTGTATTACATCACCAGCTAATAAAATAAAAACCAGGAGAAAAATCTGCCACTTCTCCTGGTCTGTGTGTATGTGTGTGTGTGTGTTGAAGCACTCAGCATCAGAAACAAGAATTACAGAAAAAGTTGCAGTGGTATACTGCATCTTAAAAGTGAATTGTATTAGGGAGAGCCCAGATAACCTGCTAAATCTCTTCTCTTCATTGCTGGTACATATTTTCTGCTCTGGCTTAGCACAGTTTCAGTCATGTCTAGAATATCTTCAGTCAAACTGGCCTAAAGACGCCTCGCTCTGAATAATTCAGCAGTTAGACAACAAGTTTTCCTTCCACAGACAGAAAGAAAGAAAATGAATTCCCATTCAGACTTGCAGCACCAAAATCTGTGAAGAAAATTCTTAACACACAATTATTTTACCATTCATACGAACACTTGAGTGTGAGGGATTTCTGAGGAATTTGTGCCCGAGGTTTCAGAATATTTGCTAAGTTCAGAGGATCCTCCGTCAGCAAAAAATCTAAACAAAGCCTCTGGGCTGATGTGGGAAGAACTCGCATTTCTTCGCACACGTTGTGCTCGTAAATCACCATTACTGAGCAGCGAGCAGCCTTCCTACACAGTACCCTTTTAGAACTGAGCCTTATATATGTTTGCAATCAACTGTTCATCAGGCTCCCTTTTACTGTTGCGTCCTGCTGCCTCTTGGGAAACATTAGCTAATGTGTTTTTTTTTCTCCAAAGCACAGTCCGGCGTGCTGACAGTGGTCTAGCAGGAGCTGACGGTATCTATGTGCTAATGTAGAGCCTCCTCTGTGTCGTCCCTCACCTGCTGGTTAATAAAGAGCCGATTTAGCAGCAGCTAATCTCCTTTAACGACTCAATTTCGGAAGTGCCACAGCACAATCGATATTATGAACAAATTCCAATTAGATCACCATTCGTACTGTAGCTTGCTGTGTGCAGTGAAACACTGGCCAACCTGCTATAACCAACTGCCCTTAGAGAGACTCACAGGCTACATGCATAGCCAAAACTCTCAGAACTGATGAATTAATATATGCTTGACCTAATGTCCCTCACACGCTATTTTAACAGTGAACACCCCTTTTTTGAAGACATGGTCTCTTATTTGCCATTCCCTCCCTGTTCAGCAGTTGCCCTCACTGTGTTCCCACCTTTCCCCATCACCTGAACCCCACACCGTCACACCTGCTCCCAATTCTCCCATCAGCTCTGCACTTAAACAGCATGTACCTGCCCTCTTGCCGTAGTCCTCCACCATCCCAGTGTTTGAGTCTTGTAATCCTGCCTGTTGCTAAATTCGGCTCTTATCAACGACCTTAGTAGACTTTGCTTTTGCATTACACGTTCTGTCTGCGAATCATGCTTTTAAATGCAGCCAAAGAATTTTACTTGACTGACAGAGTAGTATTTTCTTCCTTCGGGCACTTCACATGAACCAATCAAGTGCTAACAGGTCCAGGAAATGACTGGCTACGAGTGTTACAGGTCCAAGTTAAACAGTGAGAGGTGCCAGCGCTTTTATTGATCAGTCTGTCTGTGGTTCATTTAGATACGGCCTCTGAAAAACTGAATTCTCAGATCACAACAGACTGAATATCTTCATCACAGATGCAGTTGTTCAGTAGATTTCATTAAAATCCACACACAAAGTCAGAATCAGTGAGTTTCAGATGTTTAAACAGTGACAATAGATTTACAGAGAGTCACAGTCAAGTCACTTTACAGACAAAAAATCATTGTTAGAAGAAAGAGCTGCAGTGCATCTCACCACCTTGGCCCTCGTGCAGTGTGTGGATTTAGACGCTGCTTGACATTATCTCAGCGGGAGGCTCTGAACATTGTGTCTCACAACATTGGGCTTTTTCTACCACCAGCAGCTCCAATATTCAGATGTTGTATGTGATCTCAGCACAAAGTGTGTCTCATCACTTAAACAGAAGCTGCATAAAATAATTTCATTTATTCCCTTTTAAGATAAAATACCTGAATACCTACAGAGTACGAGCATGTTGCTTTACCTTCTCTTTAAATCAGGATGATGCGGCAGCACTTGCCCACAAGCTCATGAGCTATCAGCAAAAAACACGTACACCTAGGCACACACGCACACACATAAGTGCACAACAAAATAATGGATGCAAGAAAGAAGAAATAAAGTGGCTGCAATAACACCAGTCTCAACTCATCTCTGCAGGGAGGTGAAATGATCAGCCTCCCCAGAACAAAAAGCTGCCACACTAAATTTAACGCACAGGGACTTTGAATCTACCTTTCAACACTTTCCTTACATACATTAGCCCATACAACAACAAAAAACATATGTACCCAGGGGGAGAAGACTTTACATGTTACATGTTTTGGAAGTTTCATCACAAAAAAACACATTTCAGTGGTTGGCTCAGGTGTGATGCAGGTGTTGAGCAGTATGATATCATTAAGTAATTAGAACTGCCCTCAGGTGGACTGCACACACTGTATGTTCTGTTTTTTGTTTTGTTTTTTTAGTAGTTTTCTAATCCAGTAAAACATATAACTTTATAATGTCACATATCAAATTGTATTTTCCAATGAGCTCAATAAAACTGAAAGACAGTGTTTCTACATGTAGTAATTTATTCATCAACAAAACAAATATTGATTGCAGCAGCCCATCATGTTTGATTTATGTTTAAAAATTATTTCCCCTCCCCGCTGGCACAATTGAGAGCCGAATAAATAAATCCAGCCATCCCTGATATGCAGGCTGGCTAGTTTTCTTAGTGAGGGAGAGCCGAGGGTCAGACCTCTCCATCTCACCTGTCACCAGGATAAATTCATACATCCCCTCCTGCTCTGCACTCTTACACACACGCACAGATAAACCTTTCCCTGTCCTCTCACTCCTAATTCAAACATTCATTCCAAAAAAAAAAGGCTGATTGGGTTTCTCTCTTCTTCTTGGCACCTATGGGGGTGGCTGCCAGATCCAGAGGCTATTAGAGCCGAAAACGTCTGTCACTTATCCTCTGTGCAGCTCCTGCCTCTTATTGGGCCTGACAGCCTGGAAAAGAGGAAAATACCTGCACTATATTTGTCTTTAAATGTCGCTCTCTGTAGCTTCAACATGTTCAGTTAGAAGCATGGTGATGTGTTCTTATACTGCACACACAGAACCTCTGCAGCCTCACGTTTACCACAGCTTTAAAAACCATACTGGCGTTTGACACATGGGTGGAGTTCTTGTCTTCAGTGAAAACAACAAAGCAACTCAACAAACCTGGCAACTTAAAAAGGTGAGGAAAGGCTGAGCTCAGCGTCAGATAATATACCCTTATGAAAAACATACACTACCACTACCCACAAACACACGAGTGTCGCACAGCATACAAACATTTTCCAGGACGGGAGTTTAGAGGTTTTATTCTCCTTTATGTTCTCACATCTCAGATTGTGCAGAACCATAAAAATATGATGAGCATTTGCATAAGCAGAACATTCTTGCCTGAATGCAAAAGAAACAACAAGAATAACCAACTCTGGAAAGTGAACTATCTGACCCAGTTTGCAGCTCATCCTACATAGCTGGCAATGCCTGATCAACAATACATACGTGCGCTCTGAAAGAGGCTGAAATCAACCTGCCTGCCAAATTCACTTGGAGCTAATATTATGCAATGATGGAGCACAGGGTGGCGTCACTTTTTAAATTAGTAGCCGTGGTGATTGTGCGTTAATTACTTTGAAAATGATTGTGCTGCTGTGAGCATGTATGAGCATGCGCATATTGCATGGCTACACTGATAAAAAGGTAATAATGTTGCAGCAGCTAATTTACAGAAACAGTAGCAATCAAAACTGTAGTATTTAATCTCCCACTGCTTCCCCAGGAGACACTTTAATCAACTGATCCCATCCAGATAGGTCCACACAAACACTTCAACACACAAAATGAAACAAACACCAACTGTTTTATCTCAACAATCAATACAAAATACATGAGAATAATGTAAAATGTGTCTGCAACACCAAGAGCTAAAAAGGCACCATGTTGTAGATCGGCCGCAGTCTTAAATCCCTCTCAAATGATGCGTTAAAAGATGCTGAATGCCACAAGGCTGTAAACAACAAAACAATCTGAGACACAGAAAACATGTTTGCAGTCCAGTCTGATCAAGAGTCACTGCCCATCTTGGCTAAAACAAGAATCAGCACCTGTCGTCGTACCTGCCTCACAATCCAGGAGAAAATCACCGGTCTTTGCAGCAGCAGACAGGAGCTTGTGAAAGAGTGAACAAGAAGCAGTCATCTTTTATTCACACCTTTTTTTTTTTTTGTCAGGCACAGAGAGAGAGAGAGCCAGGCAGTCTGCTGCACATTAATTTCCAGTTAACTCAACTATCAGTGAAGTTTCATCAGTAGCAAAGGTCAGTTTATTCTATTCATAACGTCTACACACGCCGGAGGAGAGCGCCTCCATTTCAAACAGATTATTTATCCCATTTTTCATTCAGACGAAGTGCTGAAGTTCACAGCTTTGATAGACCTGCAAATGCCACACCCTTACCAGGAGCGGTGTCGGGAAAGACTCATTTTCATGCATCACGTAGTGCTGAGACTGCTGAGGCGTAAAATAATACAAAAAAAAAAGTTCTGTCAGTGTCAGTGAAAGGATCGCAGTGAACAGGATACTGAACATGATGCTCCTTGCACACCTGATGCTCTGCTACTGAACCCAGTGATGGATTAAAACTCTGTGAGAAAGGCAGGTTTTCTTTTACATCTAATCCAGCGGCGTTTCAGCAGTCCAGCCAGAGCAATTTCAACATGTTTTTGTGGCAATACGCATCCAGGACAATAAATATAAAAGGGGCAAATATATAAGTTCAAATACAGGCGAGAGGGTAAAGATATAAGAAGTCATCTACCTCTGTTGAGAGATGCAATACTCTGCATGCCTGCAGCAAAACAGATTTTTCCATCACTTAGAGGATGGGTGTTTGTAAAAAGAAACTGGTAATGGAGCTTGCAGGTAGCAATAGAGAACGCATTAACATCTGAGCCATTTAGTCTTGCTCTGACCGGGGTAAAACCTGAAAGCACCCTAGGCCCGTTCCTCCCTTTGTGGCAAAGCTGCGTTAAGACCCCTGTGGTAAAAGGACACACTGTGAAGGTGGTCTTCAAAGAGCTTATTAGAAAGCTACAGTACACCTCTGGAGCCTTTAAGATATCTAGGATCAAATGCTTCCGCCTTTAGAAATAGCCTCCCTCTGCCCCGCCCCCCCCCCCCCCCCCCCCCCCCCCCAGTACTTCTCCACATCATTAGTTTCCTGTACCTTCAAAGGGAAGTAATGAAGGAAACGCATGCATTTTAAATCTGGATATAGCTCCATTTCCAAATGCAACTCAGTAGTGTTCTGGGTCTCTGGCTCTGGAGTGTCAGAGAGTGCAACACTTTTTATACACAGCACAACTACACAGAAATCCATAACTCTGTTTTGACTGTGGAAACCTGAAAAGCAGGTTTAAGAGTCTCGGCGCGTCTTACAGAAGATTTTCGACAAAAATAGGTAAGAGAGGTAGAGGGAGACAGGAAGGCAGAGAGAGGAGAGAGAAAGGGAAGGTAGCAAGACAATAATTACATATTTTTCTTTTGCTCTTCAGGCAATTGTTGCCATTCACAAGACGAGCGATAAACCTGGAGGTGGTGGTTCATGGACATTTTGTTTATCCTTTCAGATTCAAAATGCTACAGATGTTAAGGTGCCTCTGCTGCTTTTATGAGAAGTTTTACATTTCCTGCGTGAATGCATGTCACACACATGTTGCTGTAAAGACTGACGTGTGTGTGTGTGTGTGTGTGTGTGTGTGTGTGTGTGTGTGTGTGTGTGTGTGTGTGTGCATACATGTGCGGTAGCTCTCCACAGCATCCAGCAGCAGAGGCTGGATGTGTGTGTACAGTAAGTGCTATCGAGGTGATGCTCTACTGAACAATTCATCCCGGCCCATTCATTACGCTAACTCCCTGCATCGCTAATCCTCCCAAACATGCACGTGTACACAAACACACAAACACACACACAGAGGATGATAATTTACATAGCTCGACTCTCCCTGGTTAGCGGCGAGGCAGTGTTTAATGAGCTGGAGGCCAGATGCCTTCCCTTGACTGCAGCCTGGGAGTGGTTAATTAATCAGACAGCTCTCCACCCTGAACCAGCTCAGCATATACTATTTCACAAATGCTTGAAATTGTCTCCCATGATGACACCTGATGCTCCTCGTTACAACGTTCCTGCATTACACTGATTTTCCCGAAGAGGTGCTCCAGCTATGAGCCAATATGAAAGCTTTTAATAACCGAGTATCATTCAAGCGAGTCAGTCAAAAATCTTTCAACACTATCTTTACATCTTACACAACAAATATCCACAGGGCGACATGCAGCTCACTGATTTGCCCAGAGATGGACTGCATTAATCAAAAGGGATGAAATGATCACTGTTGCCTCATTTGAACAGAAATAAATTGGGATCAGTGGGATGTTTCACAAATACAAACGACAAACAACTGCTGTCCTTGGATGGGTTGCTGCTTCTCCCCGTGCCAGCTGGTATCCGTCACAGAGGATGACACGCAGCGTCAACACTGTGCCAGGCGGCGATAAAAAGGTGAGAGACAATAGTCCAAAAGCTAACACTGACTCTCCCAAATGGCCGGTGCTGTAGTGGTTTATATGCAGAGGCACATAGCACAAACAGAGAGAACGTGCTGAGAAAGATAACAAGTTTCTGTCAGGGATGGTGTCTCTGAAACAGTTTGGATTTTTCCTGGCAATGGCAAGGTCAACGTTGGTATCTACTACTACATTTGAGTGGCCATTTAGACTTTCATAGACAAAATTAGATTTGTCTACAGGAAGTTGTCAATCAGCTGGTTATCAAGGAGACCTTTCTATAACCAAAACCTGACCACATGTACAGCTGTCACTAAGAAACAAATGCATCACTGTCTCATGATTACATCACATTCAATATCTATAGTACTGCTTTACTGTCTTAAAAACATTAGATATATTATCAATGGTATTATATAGTATATAAATCTTTACTGCCACAGTAATTCATGTTTGCCATAATTAGTTTTTGCTTGATTGAGCTGAAGAGGAACTCCACCGGTGAACTACTTCATGATACAGGATACAGGATACATGAATCCATACAGGGTCAATTTAACCAACATTCACAAAACAGTTGAAATCCCACCTCAGCCTCCTCAGCTCAAGTGCTGCTACTGAAAAAGAGTTTATGTGGGTCGGAGCAAGGTCGTGTGGGCACTGAGCGGAGATGAAAGCAGGAGTATGAAAAGATGGAGGTGTAGATGAGAGAAGAGAGGCGTCTCTCCGGGCGACAGCATCTCCCCCAACGCACCCCTGATGAGCAAAGTGAGCAGGCCTGTCAGCCCGCTGGCAGCAATCAAGGAAGCCCCACGAAGCTCTCACCATGTTCCCAGCCTGTTCATTACCAGCGCAGGACACAGCCGCTGTAGTCACAGGCGACCAAGCAGCACTGACAGGCAACCGCAGGCTTACCTTCGGCTCGCACGGTAAACGGGGAATCTCCGGGTCTCTTGGCCGAGAACTGGCCCCCGAGAGAGGTCATTAGAAAGCACAGGCTGAAGAAGCCAATCCCCACCACAAAGATCCTGCAGGAGAGACACAGAGACAGAGACAGGAGGGTGATTATGTGACACAGGAGCATGACAAGGTTTAGAGCTCACGAGACAGACAGAGAAAGAGTGCACGGGAGGGACACGTTCACGTCAAGACGAGCTCTTTGAAATAACACCACTCCGGGTCCCTTTGCGAGGCTGTGTGGAGCGGTGGGCACATCCTCCAAAGTTCATGTTGTACCAATGAACCCACAGAAAAGCATTGTGTACTCGCTTGACTGTGCCATCTCAAATGAACCACTACATGGATGGGTTTTCTGCATCATGCTGTGCTCAGTGAGCCGACATCCTAAATAAAAAGCATTAAATTACAGGCGAATGGTTTTGTTTTGGAGGCAGCAGTGAACACGCGGCAAAACACTTTGCAAGGTCTCGAGCTTTGAAAACAAACGCTTTGGACCGATTAGCTCTAAAAACTGGCTCGCCTGCATGCTCCAGCAGTCGTGCTGAGAAAATGTTTGGAAACAAAAGCCTTTTATAGCAGGAGGAGCTGCAGGACAGACTGCTGCACTTCCACTCTGTACACCACAGCTTGCTTTCTTGAATTTTCATCAGGCAGGAAACTGGCAACAGAGAGGCTGCAGACACTCAGAGCCCGAGAGAGTGATGTTACTAACCAATATGTGAGGAGGCATATTGGTTCAAATAAACTGGGATTTGATGTTCAGGGAAGCATGCACGCTGCGTGAGAAAACACAAGTATTGTGCCTGATGACTCTACAGTGAGACCTCTTCCCTCTGTACCATCCACTGAACTATAAAAGTATGAGTTGCTCATTGGCATGTTAAATCAGGTGTGCAGCCCTGGCAGAGCGTCATGTGCAGCACCACTGCATTCACGCACAAAGCTGTGAAACATCAGGCAACTTTACGCCTGGCAGAGAGTGGCTGCCTGCAGGCTGCTGGCTCGGACACCACCGCCACGGTGATCACTAATGAGGCCTTGAGCTTGTGCACAACCTCATCAGGTCACACTTGGAAGTTTTAATGAGTTTACAGCCGCTTGATTTGCTCTCACTCCTCTCTTCAGCTGCCGGTGGTGAAACTTTCAGCTGCGTAAGCAAACGTTAATTACGGCACAGCGGGCCGCCGTTGTTCCAATTAATGCCAACGGGCTGAACTGGCGAGACTGACTGTGACTTCATGCATACAATGTGTACATGGCGTTAATAACTAACAGTGTAGTAGCTGTTCTAGCATTTTCATGGTGCGCAATAATACAAAACAAAAAAGCAGCCGTCAAATTGGAAAGAAAGAAATCTTTACATGTCAGTAAACAGTGAGAGGGTTTCTTACCTGAATGGTTTGAAAGTGAGAAGACATCTCCTCACCATAATGGAAAGGTCGCTGCTGGTCCCAATCATTTTCCACACACGTAGAAAGCCCCGGCTCTCCTCAACATTGTGCAAGTCTGTGTGACAACCGGCGCCGACACCATAACTCTCAACCGGAGTCCCGAGGACAACCGGCAACTTCCCAGCCCGGAAGCTGCCCGTGTTGTGCTCTGCGCGCGCGCCTGTGTGTGGACAACTTCAGCGGGAATCCCGTCGGTGACTGTCCTGCGGTCAGTTCTGATTATATCCCTGCATCAAAGCCCTGGAAATGCAGCGGCAATGAGCGCAATAACACAGGACCGTTGAGTTCCTTGAATTCCTTGAAACTGACTGACTCTCTGCTCTCACTGTGGGAGTCGCTCCCTCGCTGTGGCTCGTTTACGGACAGCGCCATCTAACGACTCAGACTGGAAAACAAAACGGGATTTATTTTCTGTTTATTTAAAGAAAACAGACCATGGATGAGGACGCAGACAATAATAATAAAAGCGTCTCAATCTAGTAGAGGAAGTAAGCAAGTGTAAAATGTTATCGTACTGTCAACAAGTGAAATGAATGTCAGTGTTGTAATGCCTAATGCTAACAGGCCTGATAAGCAATAATCTAGTCCTTCTCAGTCCTAGATTAATGGCAGTGAACTATTCATTATGACATAAACTGTGAGATTAAGTGAATCTGATCCAACGTCAGATGAATCCAGCAAAACAGATCACGATATAATCCTGTAATTGACATGCAAATGTCTTCAAAAACTCATTTAGGGCTGTTTTCTTTAAATACTGTGCAGTAATTGTTCCCTTTGAGGCTTCGGGGCACATTTCAGCACCGCGGACAGCTCTGCAGACAGACAGCAGCTCAGCAGCGACACCCAGCGGACTCACCACAGAATACACAGAGCAGGGTGAAACATGGCTTTGTGTTGAACTCAAAAGATAACAGTATCCTATTTTTACTCATGGCTTTTAAAATACATCGTAAAACCTGCCATGGAGCAGATTATGCTGTGATGCCTTCCTGGTGATATAAAAACATTGGCTTATAAAACATTACATTAACAGGTTTGATCAATTATAACTTCATTTAAAACCACATTTCATTACATTATTGAAAAGTTTGTGCATTGTGAATGAGCTTCCACATCAATTTAATGAGATCTGGCACCACCACAAAGGGACTTTTGTCTCTTATAGTCCCTACAGTTGTTGTTTGTCCCTGTCTTTATAAGAATGAAAAAAGACAAAAGAAATTGTGACTTGACGTCAGTTTACCCTGTGTACCATCACTACTGACTGAAAATAAAGAAGTTGTCCAGGGCCACGTCCAGTGTTTGCCTAATAGACAGCAAGTGGCAGCATCCTCTGTTTCCATGGCAACTGTTTTCACTCATACTATGTTGCCGGTTGCCACTATTCCCTCTGTGGCCCACAGCCCAGCAGGACTGACTCTGTTGACAATACAAGAGACTAAAAATGCAACACCGGTCAGATCACATTCACTTACTGTAAAAATGACAACATGACTGGTTTTCATCTGACCGGCTGCAGGGCTTCACTGCAGGACTGGATGACAGAAAGTGTCAGTGCCAGTGGATCATGTGTGTGGCTGCACATACACAAACTGATTGACAGAAATATTCCTTTTATTTGAAAGCAACATCTTGCTTTGGCTGCACAAATGAGCAAAACACTCAGATAAGCAAGTGTTCATGTAATCTGAGATCAGTGGTCGTACCCTTTCAATGCCACCTGTGGTGAGTTCAAGCAAGGACACCAGCAGCACCCTCTCACGTCTTTTCTCCTTCATTTCCTCTCCTCTATTTTTCTTGCCACCGCCAGTCCCGAGTAATTATTCTTGTCTATATATTTTTACTTTTCCCTCCTTCATGTTGACCTCTCCACCATATTTGTTATCTCACTGACTTAAACCACCTCTCTGTCTTAGTCTCTCTATCTTTCCCTCCATCTGTCTGCTTGTCTCTTGAGTATCTACGTCCTCCTGCACTTTCTCTCTCTCCCTCTCTCTCTTCCTCCCACTGTTTGGTTTGGACTCCCTCTGCTTTAATGAGGATTCACAAGAAGCAGACGCCCAAGGACAAAAAACTCTTAATAGTATTGCCTTTATACTAAACGCTGTATTGGTATTTAACAGGGAAATATACATCTGGGAAAAGCAGAAGCAGGCTTATGCGTTGGGATGGATGATTTTGGGAGGAAAATCCAATGCATCATAGCTTTGATCACAGTAGAAATACTGTTTGTCTGCCAGGGATGTGCGAGAAAATCAGGGACTGAATCCTACGCCAGGAAGCTCAAAGTATGTCAGCCCACATAACCTTCCTTGCTTCACTCAAAGCAGCTGAAAGACAAATAACTGAAGTACTGTCAAAAAAGTAAATACCTTCCCGTCTCCAGAGCCCTTACCTGGACTCCACTGCCACAATGTCTCAGATAGTTTCTGTAAACGTCTGAGAGGAAAAGCAGAGCAGTTCTGATCTTTTAGGGGAAAGAAAGCCTTTCATACATTTTCATATGATACAAACAAGGGATGGCAAATACTAATTTAACTAAGTGGTTGGGAAATTATTTTAGTGACTCAAATTAGTGCAAGATTGATGGCTGATTTGAGTTCTCCGAGACTCAATCAATTAAAAAAACATCACTTTGCTTCAGAAATATTGGATATGGAAAATTGGAAGGAGATAAACATATCAATGTTGTTTGGCTGGAGACTACCAGAAGACGAACAGTAACGGTTGTCCTTTGGGATCACACTGATAACATTATATTATGTCAGAGTTGATATGCTGTAGTTTAGTGGTTCCCAACCTTTTGACATACCTCCACAGCCCCTTACCAATGAACTCAAGTTCCACTTTTTGCTTTTTGTTGATCAGGATGTGAGCCAGCAGTTCTGGGAGGTTTGGAGGACCAGAATGAGTACAACAGCTTTTCACTGTTTCTTAGCATCAATACACATAAAACAAATGCCACCAACACAAGAACAGACGTAAAAGGGGGGGGTCCCTGCACACAGACAAAGGGCCAAAAGGCTCAGACAATATGCTAAAATACTTCCTGGTCAAACTACATGACTCATAGCACGGGTAAAATTAAACAGACAATTAAAGCCATTAACACCAGTCTTTCCAATGATACATTAAGATGTACAATAAGTATACGACATACTATTCAGTATAGAGTTAATTTGACTCAGGCAGGTAGGAAACAAAATACTAAAACCCATTGCTTCCTCCCCCATCCAAACATCACATTTGGTACAGCCCACACTGCCAACACCTGGTGGAGCAAGGGGCATTCATGTGCGCGCGTTCATGAGAGCACCATCCTTAACCAGGAAGAGAAACCAGCTTGTGCCATTCTTTTAAAACTGCAATTAACTGCCAGTTCCACAGTGAGCTGCAGCGATTTTTGACACTGACTCCAATCATGAACACTTGAAAGAAAAGATTTTATTTCCTTCTCTCCAGCCTGCTGCATTCACCAGCTATGACGAGTTATTTCTCACAGAGGAGCTCTCAGCAGATATCTGACCGCTCACAGATAGATCACCTGCGTTACATTGCCATAAATGTCCGCAACAGCCATTAATGTAACTGAGAGTGATGGCACAGCACTTGTGGTGCTCTAATATTGGTACTGAACACGTAGCAATAGTCTTAATGTTCATTTATACAGCTCCATCTAGATTCAGATCCATTAAAGTCTAAATGGCTGTGCATGTCATACCAACTGAGAGATGTTTAACTGAGAGACGACCTATGAATCTTTACGGCCGAGTCTTTCTCCTCTCTCTCTTCCCTCTGCAGAGGCTTTCACACTCACATAAAAAGTTAGGGAAATATATACTGGCATAGATACACACAGTTTCACAGCAAGAGTACCTACATGTGTGCACACATCCTGTGTGAGTGACTGTACCTGCAGAGCAGCACCTCACGAGTCGCTTTCAGAGATTCAGAGATTTTCTTTGTCATCTTCACACCACGCTGCATGAAAAGAGGTGTCAAATGTGGGCCTTACATACAGGTGTGAGCTCACTTTTTTTTTTTCCAGAGGTCTGGGTATATAAACAGATCAAGAAGTTGTGTGAAAGGCAAAACTTCCGAGAGAAGCTGGATACTTTTTTTGGAGGACTGGATTTTTGGAAAATCCCAGTTCAAGTTTCAGGGGAGTTTTGACTGCTGGCCAGGTGTCACAGCCTTTCAAAGTTTATAGTTTCACTCATTACATGCAGAGAGAAAAATACTGCACTTTGTACTATATATATCTGACAGCTGTACTAATAAGCTACATTGCAGTGACATTGGTTTTTAAGAATGAAACACATGACAAGCTCAAGACGTTTAATGTACAGGGAGATATTAGTGAACATTACTCAGATTATAAAATATAAACACAAGCAGTGTGCCGTCATATTTCCACTTGATCATCTTTGTAAGGAACGCCTCCTTCAGAGTGTAATCAAAGGAACCCCACTTTCAAAACACTCGCCACTGTTGTCACTAATGATGACAACATCTGGAGTATCAGCTGTGAGGTTACAAACAGGACACAGTTAGTATTGACACTTTTAACATGGATCCAAACATGCAACCGAATGCATTCCTTTACGGGAGTAAATACTTCGTACTTTATCAGGACAAACACTAACTCGTTACTAAATCCTTTGTTAATTTAATGTGGAAAGGAGCCGTTTAAAGTATTCAGAGGAGAAGTAAAGACATTCTTAGCTGAGGATATCCTTTTCTAGCATTGGCAGCCATCTTAGTGCAACACTGTTTGCAAGGTTATTGTCACCAGAAGCAAAGTGGATGGAGATGAGAGAAGCTGGAGTCTTATATCCAATTAGGATGGAGGGTTAGTCTGCTGTGCAGCATCTGTCCCAAAGTGTTAAGAGAGGGAGAAACCTTCACTGCACCCTTAACTCTTTAAACTGTGTCTACCTGCCATCACATAGCGTTTAATCACAAAGATAAGATAAGGAAATATTAAAAGAACCTCTGAGCTGCAAACAGCTTAATATGATTCATGCAATATCATATTCTCTGTATGAATGTGAACTGATATCCTCTGGTTTGCGAGAATTGTGAAGCAGAAACGTAACAGTGGCTCTGAACTTTTTTTTTAAAGAACTCAAATAAAATGAAAAGCACAATAAAAGGTTTGTAAGTCTGCACCTGTGTTTGTTTGGCCTTCATGCTGCGCTGTACACTGGAAATACAAATCAGCTTAACTCATTTTGCAGACCAGTGCTGGCAGATTGAAATGGTGCTCGTCAGTACTTGTGAACAGATAGGATCCTCTTGACACATCAAAGAAAACTGAAGGTTCAGAGCAGATCGTTCTTCTGCCTCCTCTACAGACTTTGAGTTCTTCTCCTGAGAGGAACAGATTGTCAGTAGCATCACTCTGAACACTAACAAAACTGAGCAGCTGCTTTCAACTCTCACACGAATCTGAAAAACAGTCTGGTAACTTTCCTGTTTTTATTTTTTGGTTTCTTGAGAAAAGAGAAAAGAAAACAGTGTTTCATATCATGCCTCTCTGTTCGGCCATTCCTCACCTGTCCACCAGGTGTCCTCAGTGCACTCCCCTGCCCTTGCACACCTGTGGCTCATCACTCATGATTTCCCAGCTGCTCCTCGTCTCTTATTACTGTCTGTGTGTGAAGACTGGACGATACCTTTTGGGTGATGTTTGCCAGTATGTTTCAAGGCTGTAATATTTACCCACATGCTCTTCTGCCTCAACCTGTCTAATCTGCCTATTCTTGCTAATTTGTCTTCAACTAAAAATAGTTTTCCCTCTTAATTTTAATAAAGTTGTGTACCAGCACATTGCTTCCTAACTGCAGTATATGTCGTTAGGTCCAGAGAGGTATTGAATCATCTCTAAGGCAATCTTTAAGTTGTACTTTGGGGTGTCACATTGCATCAAAATTACAAGGTGTCCCATATAATTTTGTCCATTGTATCAAATAAAGAATTCCTTACAATATAATGTTACACATAAAAGGCATTTCTTGCTTTGTATGTTACTGTCAATACTGCTTATCATATCAGACGATCATGTTTACTGTATTGTTTGTTAGCCTACATATTTATGTTAAACTGTGATAACTAACCACGTGCAGACTTGTGGGAAATTGGGGTTATGTCACTTTTCACGGCAGAAATATGATTTTCTCTATTAATGTGATTCATGCATATGCTGTTTGATATTTATCCCTATATAAGGACCCCTTTCCTTGTGATTTACTGGGAAACATAAAATGTGTTGTTTTAGCAGAACACTCCATAGCTAGTGTAGCAGCAGGATTTTGTAAATCGGCCTGTTATTCCTATCTTTCACTAGTATATTACAGCTCACATTGTTTGTTCTTTTGGCGTTACAGCCACATTCCAGCACAAGCTGTGACAGCTCGATAAAATTCAGCTACACTTACAATTCTATTGTCTGCTCCCCGAGGAAAAAGTCAGCACCCAGCAAAACTTATTCTTAAACAAACACTAGCAGATCCCTGGATCCCTGGTGCAGTGAAGTTTTAATCTAACAAACTCAAATGCCATGTTGCTTCTTTGCCAAAGCTGCAATTAAGTCAGTCTGAAACTCAGTTTTCCTAACACTACCCTGAAGTAAGGTCACACCTTTTTTGGCATCTCCGTTCCAGACTTAAGTGGTTTGAGTGAGTCAGTGTTACGAGGTTACACAAGTTTTACACAAACCTGGCAAAAAGAAATCTTCTCCAAACTATAAACAAATAAACTGCTGCACATCAGGCTGTTTACAATGTGGCTAAAAGAAATGTATCTATGCATAGTTATCAGAATCATTGCTATCAGATGTGATGCCCAGAGTAAATCTCTCGAAGATTCACAGAGGCTTTAATCATATCAATCATAGCAATCAAGTGCAGTAGTCCAAAAGCCCAAATTAAAGATCTGCACATTCAAAATCAAGTTAGTAGAAAAGTCAGAGTCAGAGTTGTAAAAACAACTTCAGGGACAAATATGAATGATTCTCCTGAACCCGCAAATGTGAGTCCGTAGGTTATTTCCTTTTAATGAGGGTTTCATGAAGAAAGCAGGAAACAAAACTGCGCTCTAACTCATGTTTCTCAGTCATTCATTCCAGGCATGTCTGCTCAAGTTCAAGAGAAAACCTGACACCACACGTTCTGAACTTCTTTTAAAATGCTGAGGGTGACTCTGTGATTTGTCTTCCATTCTATACGTCCTCTTGAGCTCCGACGTGCTGAAGGAAGTGGGCCTGAACGTTAGAAAAAGCATTTCTTAGCCACGTGTTCAGGAGTAACAACATGGTGAGTATCCACACGCTTGTTGTAGCTCTCTGTGTCTGGCTTTTATCTGGTTCATCTAATGAGATGAATATTGATTTTAATGCAGATCAGAGTGATGAATTTCTCCTCCGGTGTGAGGACGCAGCATGTTTTTGGCTGGGTTTCCATCATCTGGTTCACTTCAGCAGTCAGCGTTGCTGGTGAGGCTTTGTTCTGTGCGTGAAAAGACGTGAACTGCGTGTGTGTGTGAAGATGTGAACTGATTTAAAAGGTTACAGCTTGTGCAGGGCAGAAATATGGCATAAAAGACTAAATGTGCTCCTCATTGCATAATGATTGTACATTTTTTTTATGTTTCAAGGAAAAAGACAAACAGGAGACTTCCAGTTGTACAGTCGAACATTGATCAGTTTCTATGATATTTCTGGTAAATCTTCTATCCTTAACCCCATCTTAAGACTTAAAGGAATAATTACATCGCACATTTACATTTGGGGAAACACAGTATTAGCTATCCTGCTGAGACTTAGATGAGAAGGTCGCTACCACTCTCACGTCTGTACGATAAATATGTAAAACTTAACTTGTTTATAACTTAGCTTAGCTTAAAGCCTGGGAAAAGCTTGCATGGTTCTGCTTGATAATAGCCCAACACATTGTCACTGGCACTTCGGTTTTAGTATGGCTTAACCCTTTATCAGGCACTCATTGAAATACTTGGAAATTCAAAATTTCAACCCAAGAGTGTCATTGCAGGACACACTTTGTTTTTACTGTTGTGACATTTTTAAAAAATATTCAATTTTTATGTTGAAAGATCAATGAAGTTACCATATATGGTTCCTCGCCGGATAAATTAAACAAACAAGATATTACTTGTTAAGCAGTGAGCTTTAGATGTGCTGGTAGGGAGATTTTGTTACATTTGGATGTAGCCAAGCTAGCTGTTACTCCCTATTTCTAGTTTTTGTGCTAAGCTAACTTGCCACTGGGTGTAGCTACAGCAATAATAAATAAAGTGAATAAAAATGGAACCCAGACACTGAATATCTACAGAATAATTTGAAACTAATCCTTTTAGTGACCCCCATACAGTTACTTAAATAAAGCTGATGACAAATGACAATAAAATGATGTAATTTTGCAGGACTCATTCAACAGACTGTGTTATGTTCTTTAACCGTGTCATCCCTCTCTCTGATAATGCAGTCAGTCAAGGTGTGGAGCTGCACACCAAGCCCAAGGAGGTGGCAGAGTGTGGAGGAAACGTGACACTGATATGCGAGGCCAGCTCATCAAAACAGTTCAAAATAAAATTATTTTCCTGGCTGGCTACAAATAAAACTGTGTGTCAATATGAAGGCGGCCAACCTGACCCTGAAGTTCTGTGTGAAAGCACGGCCGAGACTCTCCGCCACAGACTCACTCTGACTCTCTTCAACGTGATGCCGGTCAACCAGGGAAAATACCTCTGCAAACTACGCACCACTCAGGGAGCAAAGGATGCCACAACCTTTGTTACAGTACAAGGTGAGTTCACTTTTAATACTTTTTAAATGTCACAGTCTTCTTATTTCTTTCTAAAAGTCCTTGATCTTTACAGACTGCCTTGGAAGATCTGGATCCTCCATCAATGAGTCTCATGCTGAGTGCTCGTTCAGTGAATTTTACCCCAGTGGGACCGTCCACTGGTTCCAAGGAGACATTAACTTAACAGACTCTGCCAGCACACAGATAGAGGACGGCCAACATGGACGCTTTGATGTCTTGAGTACATTAGATGTACAGAAAAGAAACGTGAGCCTGCCTTATACATGCTCACTGTGGATCCCTCCTGCTGGGAAGTATCTCTCCAGTCAACGGCTAATTGTGCTTAGGAAAGTGACGTCATCAGGAAGCATGGTCAAACTGCAGTGGATCTGTACAATGGTGGGAATCATGATGGTGAAATTTATGACATAAAGTAGAATTCAAGTTTTGGTTTCTGGTTTGTTTCCAGATGGCATTTGTAAAAAGTTGAAATATGAAAACAACAGAAATGAAAATGAGCCAACTTTAACTTTTATGTTTTATCCAACCAAGAGTACAGAGGACTGAGTCACAGGACTTTAACTAATTAAACAATGTACTGTTTTCCTGAAAACAGGCTTTAGA
Organism: Enoplosus armatus; assembly: GCF_043641665.1. Taxonomy (NCBI): domain Eukaryota; kingdom Metazoa; phylum Chordata; class Actinopteri; order Centrarchiformes; family Enoplosidae; genus Enoplosus; species Enoplosus armatus. Next base: position 8,278,655 of record NC_092196.1, on the reverse strand, counting down.
AAACTGCTACTTTGCAGATGCAGCATTTCTGTTTTCAAATATCATATTCAGTCTTGTGTTACTGGTAGTTTTATGCTCTACTTTTTTTTAAACATTCACTTCATCCTGAAGGCCAGAGGGAGGCAGTCTTCCCATGCCAGAATAATAAGGACAACTGATTTACTGCTTTTACACACTTCTTGCATATTGTAGAATATTGTTGTCCAGTATTCTGAATTTATTACAAATACATGAGCACTGAAGGAGAGGAAATTTGCCCACTAGTACTATTGTGGCAAAGATCCTTCATGCAGACATGAAGGGCAAAAAACAAAATGTAAAAACTGCAATACAGGGATTAAAATGAATACATTAGGGTCACATAAGACAAAATGTGCTATAAACCCCTTCATTTAACACCAGTCTTTTTTTCTGTTAACCATTTCATTTTATGTTGTCTGAGAAAAGATGTTTTTAAGTTGTGTTTTTCATTCACATATGTGGTTTAAATTGACACTAATCTGAAATACAGCTACTGAGGCAACTCTTGTCTACACAAAGTGTAATAGACATTTTGTACAGAGGATTTTATTTTTTTTAAATCTGCTTTGCAATACGTGAAAGTGTGAAAAGTAATACATTTCCTGTAGGTAAGCTTTGTGAGAATATGTCATGTAAACCTGTTACACTCTCTCTCTCCAGGATTTCTCAAAGTATCTTCTCCTGTAGAGACACGTCCGGTCACTTGCTTGACTTGCCGGATGTGTGCCCATCCTTGGTGTGACTATGTGTCTGTGAAAAGGTTGTTTGGTTATTATCTGTACTCTCATCGCTGCGCTTCACTGCAAATGTATTTACTTTTGGGATGTTAAGGTATGCAGTCTCTCAGGCGAGTGTTGCCTCGGTGTGTTGCCAGGCTATAAAAATACAGAAAAGTTGCACAAATCCTCTCATAATCTTCAGAGACACAGGGGAATTAGACACTGGCTCTGTTTAAGTGTGGTGTTCTAGCTTTTGACAAAGGTCCAGTAACGGTGACAGCAGGTTTCAAAGCCTGTTGAATGTGCTTTCTCTGCTCGGTGGTCCAAGTTTCAAATTACAGCCAGGTTTTGCTCAGGTGGATGGTGAGAAGCAAACAGTAATGGATGGCCTGTTGGGTTTTCTGTGCATCACAGCCAGTTTATTGGTATGCATTTTCTTCTTTTGTGAAACTACTATTACCATCCAAATTCAGAAGACCTGATGTTTTACCTCTTGCATGAGCAAAACATATTCAATTCTACACCCGTCCAGTGGATAGTTTAAATTCAGCCAGAAGAAAGAGATGAGCCACGAACAGTGCCGTAATGGCAAACCAAGTAAGCAAGCAAGGACATGTGCAGGGACTGTACGGCACAATTATATTCTCACTTGTGCTAGTTATTAAGGACAGAACAAGAAGAAGAGACTGAGTTTATTTGCTCTAGTAGAGCAACAACAGAATTAGACTCATTGGAAATCAAAGAACTGGCAAGCAGACAATAGGTCTTTTCAATAAATGTGAGTGTAAGTGCAGTGTGTTTGTTTGTGTGTGTGCATGTTTGCCAGCTAGATGATATTTGTTGGTTGTAAACCGCACAGTGTTTGAGCCTCACAATTAGAGAACAAAATCTATAACCTATGATTATTTAGGCCTAATATATCAATGGCGGGCTCCTATGCTCATACTATAAAAGCCTAAAAGTGGAAAGGCACATACAGTTTATGAATTAGTAAAAGAGTATCATTATCAACCCTTAAAGGAATAGCTCAATATTTTGGGAAATATGCTTATTTTGTTAGCGTAGCTTAGCACAAAGACTGGAAGCAATGTTTCATCGTTACACTCTGGTTTTATACGGTTTCAACAAACAAAGATACAACGTGTTAATTAGTGAGCTTTAGGTGCTTGTAAGTGGGCTGGCTTTTCCCCCCTGTTTCCAGTCTTCATGCTAAGCTAAGCTAACTCTGTGCTGGCTGTAGCTTCATATTTAGCAAACAAACATGAGAGTGGTATCAATCTTCTCATCTAAATCTTGGCAAGAAACTGAACATGTGTATTTCCAAACTTCGAACTTTGCTTAAAGGCTAAATATGAAGCTACAGCCAGCACCTAGTGAAACAGCTAGCCTGGCTCCAACAAAGTTCACTTACAAGCACCTCTAAAGCTCACTATTCAACATGTTAAATGTTGTTTGTTGAAACTGTATAAAAACCAGAGTGTAAAAATGATGCATTCTTTCCAGTCTTTATGCTAAGCTAAGCTAACTAGTTGCTAGCTGTAGCTTTATATTTAGTTTACAAGAAACAAGAAACTATATGTGTATTTCCAAAAATGTTGATTTTGCTTTTCATAACAGCAACAATATTGATATTGATATGTTGTTGTGAACAGAATGTTTTGAATAGAAAATAGTGGCTATTTTATCTTAATGGGAACAGTTAATATTCACCCACTGTTATTTAAAAAAAACCCAAATCAAATCAGTAATATTTATATGCAAATAACTTAATAATGTGAACCTGCCTGCAGCTTCATCTCCTGATGTCATAAATAACGACATATGCTGTTAATTACAAGATCCATGTGTAGGTGCATGTTTGCACTATTATCAACAGACTGTTTATTGGGGAAACATAACAACGAATATATTATATCATATTAAAAATATCCATTTCCAGTGACTGTGGAACATTGTACATACATCCTCAAGATGTGTCCAGGCGTTGCTGTGCCTCAACCTTTGGGTCTGCAAAGACATCAGGATTGAGTTGTTGTTGATGTTCTCTCATCGAGATGAAACACTGTTGCCATGGCGAACTGAAGCTGCTGAAGCCTCGCATTAAGGCAATATATTGGCTTTTTTGGAAAACGAAATGTGTTCCTCTGAAAGACCAGCAATTAGGCTTTCGTAGGCACACATGCAGAGCTTTACGAACACAATGGCACAAATCCTGGATGTTATTTAGATTCATGTGGCAGATTATGTCCAATACTAATGAGGAGAAAAAATAAGACAAGAAATAAGAAATAATACGTTTTCTACAGTAAAACGTGCATATATTTTGTTGCGAGACTCATTCCACAGTGAAAATGGTGAGATCATTAGTAACAAATCATTAGTAATCAGCTGTTATTTCTTACTACATCGCCCTGTTAGCCACATATTCTTTCTAGATCTATATGCACAATACAAGCTGCTCAGGGGTGCACGTGTCCCCGACGGCTAAAGTGGCAAGATTTGATGACATGATGATGATCACAGGACTGGATGAACCCAGACCTGAGTTCACAGCTCCTCCTCACCCTTATTCTCACGTGACTGGAAAGTGGATTCTCAGAAAAACGCACGTCTCTACATCCTTCAGTGGAGCTGTCACCTATGTCTGCGTTTGCTCTTTCACACATAATGTACTGTATATATTGTCATCGCACATCATCACTCTGAGAGAGTGAATCTTTTGTAAATGTAGGTATTCATTTTATTTATGTCTGCATGCATAGAGAAATATGTGTTTCAGAGTAAGTAGTCACACTGTTTGTAATGAGTGGGATATATCCCATTATGCTAACCTTACTGATGTTATTTACTCAGTTATATGTTCTTGGCATAGTTTCGTAATTTGAGGTATGTTGTGTCATTTTTTCAGAAATGTAATCTAAAATCTTCAAGGTTCACATCATTAAACAGCATTCATCAGGTTTCAAGTCAGATATGTCGACCATATTCCACATGACCTCTATTACTCTTCACTCTAAGTGGGTCAAAATGTCTGCTGTGAAAAAGGCGTTACAGCAAAGCAAATGTTTGACAGGGTGAAACCTAAAATATACCTAAAATAAATATGACAATGATAATAGGCACTATTTTATGAGTCATGGTGACAATTCAGACGTGTGGGAAGACGAAATGTAACCTGTAATCAGTAAATGTTCTCAATTGACAGCAAAAGTGGAGCTCCGTTGCAGGAGCACCATCAAAAAAAGGTCCAACATCAAACATTGAACAGTTATATAAGCTTCCAATTATTTTATGTAACTGTGGTTGTTTGGGCTCCACCTCTTCGCTCTGATCCCCTGGCATTCTTCCATCTGTGGATACTGAGCACCGTCACCGCATACAGTACAAACATCCACGACTGCACTCACTGTATACACACTCAAAAGGTCTGCAGCAATGTGGCAATGTAATAATGAAGGCAATCTCTAACAGTTAAACAGCTGTATTAAACAGAATTATAATGTTAACTGTCTACGACTCCTTCAGTGACAATACAGAACAATAAAGAGTAATCTGTCAATTTATTCAGCTTCCTTGGTCAATACTCTGTTGAGGTTTGCAGGTCTGTATGTGCAAAACGCTTCTGTTCGTCTTAAAGCACTACATCACTGTATCGGTGTGTCAACATCTGCATTGTGTTTCCATAATAAAGCACATCTGGAGCATTAAAAAATGTTTAAATACTACTTTTTCTAAATACTTAATAGTAGTTTGATTATGATGCATTTAGGTGTACTTGAACTTTATTTGCAGTACGGGGGTTCAAATTACTTTTTTATGTTTTACTTTCAATTGTTCTCTTTCACATGTTTGGTTTTGATGCATTTTATTATGTTGGGTGTAACAGTGATTGTAACTGTACAGTATTTCTAACTGTGTGTAGTGTAAGCGCAAACAATATGTTGACTGTAGTGTATATCGGCTACTGTATATTTTTGGTACGTACAAGGAGGCGTAGCTGTTGCCAAAGTAACAACTAATGAGGGTCCAAATAAACAGTTATACAGTCTATGAAAATTGTTTTAATCTTTATTTCATCTCATGGTCTACTGAGATGAGACAAGGTTACAGACAAAGACAAATAAGAATTTAAACATATCGGGCATCAAACCATTCAAGCTCAAACTTCAAACGGCTTCATGGGCACGTCATGAATTCTGCATTGAGATGCAGTGGACTGGTGCATTAAACAAATTATTGACAGGAAGTTATTTGCATGAATATCTGTTTGAAAAGAAGATTTAAGATCCAGTACAGCGTAACCTTGTTGGTTATAATAGACCTACATGTGCTTATTGTAACTGAGCTTTTGCTTCCTGTCTGCCGCATTGAGTGGTCGTAACGGTCACCACCACATGTCATTTACTGACAATGGAAGTTGTAAATTATTGGCAATGAGAGGAAAACTAACATATGATAGCAACACAGAAAGGCAAAGCCAAAATAAGATTGCTCAGACCTGTTTTAAAGAAAGGCCTTAACGGACGTATTTCCCTCTATTTGGAAAATTTCTATAAATGAAGACGAAACTGCTGCTTCACCCTGAGTAACACCATCAGATAAAAACCATGTACAGGGTTCACTGGATCCTTCAGTCATCCCATTGGTAGACATCGCTGGTCACATTACTATCCATTATCTCGCTGCATTACACAGTCAAACAAAGCCTCGGCTCATGTGCCTTGGAACCCAAACACAGAAACCAGCCACAACGCCTCCTCAATGAGGTCCATGACACTTAAGAGTTTTCACACTTCCGCCTCAGAGACAGAGTGCAGTGTGTGTGTGTGTGTGTGTGTGTGTGTGTGTGTGTGTGTGTGTGTGTGTGCGTGTGCGTGTGTGTTTGCAGTCTACAGCTGGAAGCCCACTAACATTAGGACCTACACTGGGAAATCAGGCGAGAGCTCAGCATAGTTGAACTCACTGACTGGTGAGGAGGAACATGTCATTGCTGATTCGACACAATCTGCTCTGTGTACAAACGGCGGAGACCTCTGCTCGATGTTCAGCATCAAACAAATGAAAAAGACTTCATGAAATGACTAATCATATGAATATATTGTGTAAATATATATCAGTGATCCAACATATTGTGAAATTATTGTAGACATTGTTAAAACTCAACTCATTATTATGACATGTTACTTCATCAATCATTTTTATAACAGTTTCATTGGATATCTTTTTCAAAAGTCTGTTTTTATTTCATATTGAGTTTTATTTCATGTCAGGTTTGATTTCATGATGTCACTCTTCATAACAGACCAGACCTGCACATACAGGTAAAGCGCCATGGCCGAGCAGATCCTGTAGATGTCAATGCAATTTGACAAAGTTTGTGTGTATTAATTTTGTGTTAAACAAACCTTTGTTGTCTGACATGTCTAATAATTATCTTAAGAAAACGTGCACCCTCTGCCTCTCTTAATCTCGCAAAATGTAGCCAGTAACAACAACAATGCTAAAGTTATTCTGAATCAGCCAACGAGAGGCTATACTACACCACCTGACCTTGGTGCTTTCTGGCAGAAAAGATTCCTAAAGACTTTTCCCATGTGCTTAGCTGACCACGGTAGCTAATAGTACCTTCCTAGCCAGCTAACTAGTTAGTTCACTAGATTTTTTTATTTTTATTTGAAAATGTCTTTCAATCAGAAAATTATAAGGTAGGAAAAAAATGTCAGTACTGGCAGTGCTTTCCTCCTTGTCAGTCATGCTGATGCAAGTTTCACCAAGGTTGTTGAATGCCTGAAGGCACCTACAGTGCTTGATGTTCATCTTGAAGAAGGTCTAAAGAGGCACAATGCAAACGCAGGCCCTTCAAGACAATACATGAGAGGATTTGTTTATCCTGCACAGGGCAGAATGTGTGTGACATATATTCATTCTCAGTAGGTTACCATGGGATTTATTACTCAACATCCCCCAAGGTAGGCATGTTGCATAAGTTGTCAATGGGTGTCACATTTACCCAATAACACAGGATTTACAGGAGAGATAGACTAAATGTCTGACTAAGTAAGTTGGATAATAAAAATGCCATCTCTAAAATGGTAATGACCGGCATGATAATTCTTTTCCAGTCTACAAGAGGTGTTTATATTCTTCATTCAGTCTGACTGTGCGCAACATAAATGAAAGGCTACTCGTTCACAAAACAACACTGATATGAGAAAATGATACAAATAGCGAGAATCACTTGGAGACATTCACTTTGAAACACTACACAAAGTCAGCTTTTAACATTCTCAAGTGTTGGCGTCACACAGCAATGCAGCCCACTGATCAATACAGTCTTTATACTCCTTTAACAAGGAAATTAACCTAAGCCTTACTATGATTTTCCTGCCAGAGCTGAAGGTCAGATGAATCTTTGTGGGTCTTCTTGAAACTCCATCAGATCTTCTCATATCCATACTGCTGCTGGCTGAATCTTAATAAGCCTCTGTTAAGAGCTGACTGACAGCCTGATTTATGACAAGAATAACACATGGCATTAAGTCAGCCCTACAGGGATATTCTTCTCCTGAAAGAAGTCCATGTAAACCCTATGAGATTATATTCGATGCATGGTTCAGACCACGCATATCAAGTACTTACACCTGTACTGTACACAGTGAGCATCCATAAGTATGACTGAGTTTTCACATCATCTTTGAAACAAATGCTTAACTAGTCATGGATGTGAGGGAACACGTGCACATCTGTATCTGTATGAGCTCACTTTCAGTCTGTTTAACTAAAGGGAATCACCAAAGATTGAAGGATCATTTGACTACAATCACAAAAAAGTACACAATGGGCTTTGATTGTCAAAAATGTCAACCTCAAAAAACAGTTTTGGTTAAAATTCATGTTTTCCATTTTAATTTTCTTTTAATCACAATAAACATCTTGTTTGCAAACATATAAATGTGCTGGGACACACATACCTGCACATATGCCCCCTAAAACACAAATACAAAGATATATAATTTTAGTGTTCAGACAACATTATGAATATATATATATATATATATATATATATATATATATATATATATATATATATATATATATATATATATACATATATATATATATACTACTCTCTCGCTGCGTTTCTCTCTCTCTTATTTCATCTCAGTGGATGTGAAACATCTGCGAGAGCCTGATAAGCTCCCAACACAAACCGGCAGGGGTAGGTCATCTATATGTCACAGCAGCAGAGGTCGATCTCCCACTCCTCCAGCTTCCCTCCCAGCAGCTCATTTTATGTTAATTCTATGCTGATTTCATTTGCATGCACTGCTCACACTGTTTCATACGTGTCCATTTGCAGCGATGAAACTCAAAAGAGAGCTTGGATACAACAGTGAACTGTGAACTACACGCTAAATCTTAATTCTCCTTAACTAGCTTTTTGGACGTCTGGACATAATTTAATTTCAGTCTGGTGTAAATGAAAATTCTAATTCTATTACACTTTATCATAACAATTAAAATGGACCTCATTGTTTGACTGGTGGTGGCAGGCTAATCAGAAGGCAGAGAAAGAACTACTTGGTATGCCATGCAGCAAGAATCATGTGCATATTTCAAGTTCCTTTTACTTTTTACGTTTTTAAAACGAGTCACCTGGAATCATTAAATAGTCAACTGGAGACGAGTTTTAAACCAATTTATGGAGTTTTGGAAATAACATTAGCTTACACTGGCTAGATAACCACACTACAGTCAAATCTGCTTGCGACAGTCGTCATTCAAGCCAACAAAATTCACGGTTGTCGGCTGGAAATGAGAAGCCTGCTTTTTTTTCTTTTTTTTTACTTCTGTGTGAAATCAATGACCCATTGCTCCAAAAAAGACTGCTAATTTAGAGTGGTAAATCTGCCACCATTATCAGGTGCTGTGTGAGAATGCTATAGCATGGAATAGCTAAACTACCATACTAAATGGAGTTGCTTTCATGATTTTTTGCCTTGTTAACTTCCTTTATATGGACAGTACGTGGAAACCAGGAAGGCAGTGACACCTTCACCACTAACAAACTTCACCTAACACAACCCCACACTATAGCTTCTGGTGAGCAATACGAAAAACATTTCAGAGTAAACTTCTGTATGGAAAAAAAACAGCTAACAGCAATAAATATCAGCAGCAACAACTCCGACTTCACCCTCCAGGGAATGTATCCAGAGGGAAAAAAATCTATGCAGTCACTCTGGTGTGATATTCTGAAAATACAATTATAGAGAAAACCAGTTATATTTGCTGCCCTCTGGGTCTCTGTCTTTAACACTCAATTACAGCATAACAATGTCCAATAACTGGGGGAGAGATAGCAGTACTCTAAATAGCTAAATAATAATAACATTTATTTGAAAAGATAATGACGCTGGAGGTGTCAGAGAGGTGCAGAGAAGCAGCCCTATTGTCTTCTTTTATAAGTTTAATATAGGAACTCCTCCAAACACAACACCTTTCACAGAGGACACTAAAAACCAAGCACTGAAGACTCATAGAGTCTCCAGACAGAAATCAGCAACGTTCAAATTAAAATGGTGCTTGCTGCAGACTGCGCCCCGATGCTTTTGAGAACTAACTGAGAGCAGGCTTGGGAAGTCTTAACCTGGAAGTAATGAGCACAGAGGAGCACATAACGTCTGTAAAGCTCTTTGAGGATGTGGAAAGCTCTCTCAGGGCTCTATTTTGGTGAACCCGGCGGCGCTGATGTCAGTGCGCCCTGCCCAGTGCGACTGGGTCGTGCCAAATTGGTGATTTCGAGGCCAGGCTTGACTGTGGTTTTCCTCAGAGGACATTTATTGCTGTCTGGGACCTACAGAGCTTCAAATATGAGAATGAGTGTATATGAACATACATGACTCTTATGAAGTTGAATTCCTGTTTCTGGACATGTTGAACATCTTACTGTCCTCATGTTTTGCTTGTGTAATAGCGCGGAATTTTATTTGTCATCACAATGATTTACACAGCAATCCTGTGCAGTGAAATACCACAGTGCTCTCACTGCTAAAATGAAAATGGAATTAAATATGCGATCTAGTTTTTTTGCGTGTTATATTTCTTTTTCTGAAATAATTCTCCTCCCACTGTGGCGCACAGTGAGTCACTGATATACCAAACTGGCACAGTTGAGCAAATAAATAACCTCAGTGTGCTCTATCGAAAAACGGCAGTTTGCTGTGTTCCTTGCCGTGCGCTGACATCGAATTAGATCCCTCTGTCTTATTTTGAGATAGTACAGGTTTAGTTATTGGTGACTGGTGACTACTTGTGGCTAGTTTGTGACTAGTGATTATTTATGTTTAGTAACTCATTCACTATTGCTTTACAGATCACTCAAAAAGGCATTAATAAAATAACTTTGCGGTTACTATGTTATTATATATCTTCTGACTATAAGTACCTGCTGCTTTTTCGATGCCTCGTATCCAGCAGCCCTCCCCCTTCAAGGCCACAGGTTGCTTAACAAAGTCCTCGTACACCCAGTCCAAAATGATTTTAGCTTCATCATGGGATGTCCTGAATGAAAATTTGTTTTTATGCATCTCTCCCACCTCACTGGGCCTCTCTAATGGTCAGTCGCGCTGCAGACCTCTGATGCATGCAAAGACTCCTCTTCAATCATCATAAAACTTGACACAGAATAGAAACTGCCAGTGTTTTTTTGTCACATATCTGTTGACCCAGAAAACGAAGATGAAAGAGGAGACGGGGCTCTATTGACCGCTGCTGATTCAATTCTTAGAACATGAAGAAATATCGAGTAGAAATACCTGAAACAGAATAAAAACATGATTAATGCACAAAACATTAGATAAAGCATAGATAAACTAATGCTTGTTTCTTAATGGTTAATATCTCCATGCTTCCTCAAATAGAGAGAAAGCCTTCTACTGCAGCGAGGTGTAATGACATCTTGTTCCTGCCCCCACCACCACCACCACCACCACCACCATCTCAACTCTCATTATCCAGGACATGATGTTCCAGAGCCAAAGGACAATGTCAGATGACCTGTGGCCAAACTCAGGAGGGAGGAGGTTTGAATACACGTCCACTGAAAGCCACTGAATGAAAAGGATGGATTAAGAGATTGGATGAGGAATTGGTGGGCTGGTGTTAGTGGGCTTTTGTGAGTGTTCTGGTCTGTGCTTCTTGACATACATGTAAAGAGGTGTCTGTAATAATGATAAAAATAAACAGAGAAGTTCTGGATTTGTTGTCACCAATCTTGGACAGACAAAAGCAGATGAAGCAATATCAAGCAAGTCACATACAGTATGAGCTGTGGAGCTGTAATGCCAAACATCCTGAAATAATACAAACCAATTTCAGAATCAGAAATACTTTATTGATCCCCGGGGGGATCCACGCTTAGCTGAAACCTGCCAACATTGATCACTGGTTGTGGTCTGGCCTTTGATTTTAAAAAGCATTCACATGGCTATAGTCTCCATGGAGAAGAATCAATCCTGTGCAGCAGTCTGCAGAATCAGACCTCGGAGTTATATCTGTGTCAGGTAATGTTGTCGTAGCTAATTTAGCCAGAAACTCTCCTGTACTTCATGGAAGAAACAGTTTTGGCTTCTAAAATGTAGACATGTGGTGCACTAATCCGTTTCTTGTGTAAATGAAAAAGAAGAAACTGTACCCTCTTATTCTGCTCGACACATATCAATTGGATGGGATTAATAGCCCGCTGAGGCAATTGACCTCGCCTTTACACCATGGGCAAACAAAGTGTGCAGATCCAGTGTCTGCTCATACCCTCCACTGGAGTGCAGGAGTCCTTAAATTGCCCACTTAGCTCAGCTGTAAAGATCAAATGACTTTACAGCATGGTGCTGTGTTTCTGGGTCAGCCTCTATAACAGCTTACAGTACATCTGTGTTTATTTATGCAACATTAAGAAGTAGCAAAGTATGTTGGACTCTCCCGTATTAGCAATTATTAGGAGCTGTTTGTTTTGCACTCTAAGTTCCTGCACGCAGTGTAAACTTTCAAATTCCAAGTATAGACCCATGGCCTTTCCTCCTGAGTTCACATCGCTGGCACTGGAGCAACAAAGTGTGACAGGGCACTTCATGAAACATGGCGTGTCTGTTTGACTGACGGGCCGGGCTGCCGCTCGAATCAACACACCCTGCACACACAACTTCGATAAAACATCCATGCATGACTCTCAATCCAGCTACTGCATGCTATTATCAGCACTCCTCCAACTCTATTATCGCTCCGACATCAGCTTATCAAAGACGGTTAACTTAGGTAAATGTCATTAGATTCCATCTCCAGAGACTGGATCACTGACACTGAAGAACAAGACACGAGTATACAGAATAAATATGCCGCTCTTGTTTCAGCGGGCAAAAAAACATCCTTTATCAAGAGAGCGCCATTGTGACCAAATAAAAGACCAAGTGCTCTGAGAACAGCTTGTTCCTCCCATTACCACAGCCAGTCATTACCATTATCACAGTCTCGTTATCACAGACTAACAGCTCAATGCTGCTACACAGGCCAGGATAAAACCTGCTGCTGGAAAAACTCTCAATGGCTAAAATTATACACACTTTTTTATGAAAGTGAAAACTGCAGCTTAATGAAAAACATTTTAAAGAACAAATTAATACATAAACAATGTGTTAATGTTTTCTGAAAAATATAACTATGACAGAGAAAGTTAGTTTGTCATTGAATTTAAAGCTGCACTAATCTATATTTTTATTTTAACAATGGATCAAATGGCTATATGTAACGTGAAAGCAGTCGCTCGAAGTGAAAAATCCACATTTAATTACCCTCCGATAGTTTCAGCTCATTGTTTTGGTATTACGGCCCGCAACATTAATGTTTTCAGTCTCACACCTCTTGCCATACTTGTTTTCAATATTGTGTTCCCATATTGTTCTGCTAACCCCAAGTGGTCAAAACAAATCAATCATAGCCGATATAATGAAATAACGTTAAATTCACTTTCTTTTCAGTTCAGTTTTTTGCCCTTTTAAACTGTTTTCACATTACTCTTGTTGAATGTCCTGACCTGTAAGGAAACTACACCAGTAAGAATGAACAGTTTGAGAAAAATGAAATACATTTAAAGGCTCCTATTGCTGGCACTGTCCTGCTCCTGTGTTTGATGAAGTTAAGACCCTGAGCGATGGAGCTGAATTGCTTAGGGGCCCTGAGCTTTAGATTCAGACCGGTTTTGTCTCCAGAGAAGGGAGGAGGCAGAGGTCAGAAAGTCCAGAGTTAATATCCCAGAGTCCCCCGTTGAGAGAAATGCAGCACATAACAGAAGATGTACTTAAATTGCGATCCAAGCAGACATTTGAAACATGCCGCAAAAGAACAAGGTTTGTTTTCTCAGCAGAAAATATGATTTACACACACCTGTAATAGAATAACGAACACTGTTACACACACACGGGTGTGTAATCAGTTCAAATATACGATCTTGGCACAGACATGGTCCAAACTAAACTGAACAAGCAAAGAGGGACGACAGCTCAGACTACAGTTTTCTTCTAAAAGCAACTTTTGAGATATCTACAATAAAATGTGGCAATTATTCTCAATCACATACTCATGGTATTAAGCCAATGAAATATGCTGACATGAAATGTGCTTTTAATTGCCTAATTAGCCAATATTCCCCCATTACTGGCCATTACCACTGTCTAGTGTGAACAGTTGGACTCAGGTAATGGATTCAGCGGTATCATAGCAACAAGTGACAAAGTCTGGGCACAGAGAGCATGTTGGAGATGCAGGGTATGATAATGATAACTGTAATATTTTTCTACTTTGTCTGAACTGAATGCAGACCATGACGCTTCCCACACAGTTGACATTTGAATCCGAGCAGCACTGTGAAGACAAAGATAATGAGCACATGTTAAAATAGGTGGTAATCAGCCCTTTTTGATTACGTGCTCACCAAGAGCGCAGGAACAGAACATCCTCAGCCTCTGTCATGTGAGCAGCGTTTCAGACGACGACAACGAGACGTCTCCCTTTGTGATCCCTAATCATCAGGGCAATCTCGCAGAGATCGAATGATACTTTATTTTGGACATCAACAGCAAATGATTGTCATAACGTTCTTGTCACTGAGGACCTTTTAATGACTGCAAGAGCATTTGTGTCAAACAAAATGACTGATCTTGTTTGTGATCATCTCTGTTTTATAGATTACTGTGAAACTACAATCTTATTAGTATTCTATATCTGGTTCATCTTTCTCTCAAAGTAACTGCTCTATTTAGTTTGTGTGCTTTCTATTCCACTTTTTCTTCATGAAGTCATGAAGATCATCAGAACAGCTGCTACAGCTGAGATTGTTGTATCAACTGCCGTCTCCAAGATCAAGAATGAATGTTCCCTTCATATAAAGGTAATATTTAGAATCAGAATCAGAAATACTTTATTGATCCCTGGGGGGAAATTGTACAATTTACCCCATTAGTGTGGACATTTGGCAAATTTGCTTATAATACAAACAAATAAGCAATTTATTATGCATTAGAATGTTTCAACGGAAATATTTCCAACACTTTTAATTAGTTAAGTATGTTTTTTGAAAGATTTGTGTCTCCTTGTGTCTCCTCTCTTTTCAAAATGAATCGTCTTTGTTTTCTTCAGTTGAATTCTTTTGACATAAAATCATGGGAAGAATCTTCCTGTTTATAAAGACAGCAAACAATAACTGAATTAATTCAAGATTATAAATCAGCACAAATCATTTTCGTGCTTCAAATCAAAATGTCTCTTCAGTAAACAGAGACGTCTCTTGTCACAGAGTGGAGATGCAGGCTCAACATTAAAAAACATGGCGTCATGGTGTTTGCTGCTTTTTAATGATTAAAGCCTTCACTGTAGCTTCTTTAATGGTCTGAAAATCAATATCAAAGCATGTGTTAAAACATCTGCACATTGAATTCACTACTGTAACTCTCAGCTGAGATCTACAAGCAACATACAGCATCAATACAAATTGTGAGATGAAAGATGCATGGTTAATTGATCTATTACAGTCAGTATTGGACACATGGTTACCATGGACACATACTGTAACATCTTAAAAAGTGATTGAAGAGTTGATCAGAAACTTACCACAACTCTCTGCTGCAAAGTAAAATCACTTCTGTCACCTGTTTCTTCCTCTTACTCCACTTGATTTGCATGAGTGTCTGTGATTGGCTGCTGTAAGTTCAGAGAGGGAGATACTGCCCACTCCTGATTGGCTGGGAGCAGAAGGGGGGCGATGCTGTGTGTGAACATAAATACAGAGTGCAGCCTGACAGGCACGCTCACACGCTTCTGCTGTCATCCTCCCCTCCAACACAACTGCACCCAGCTCCATCACTGACATCAAAACAGTCTCCAGACGAGGATCCACAGGCAACGGAGGAGAGGACAAAGGAAAAAAAGCACAGAAGGGAGATTCTTTCAAGCAGTGCTTCTGGAGAAAAGGTGCAACAGAAAGTCGTCATGTCTCTTGAAGTGAAGGAGAAGACAGATGTGCGTCTGGTGTTTTTGGGAGCAGCTGGAGTGGGGAAGACAGCCCTCATCCAACGCTTCCTCAAAGACACCTTTGAGCCCAAGCACCGGCGCACAGTGGAGGAGCTCCACAGGAAGGAGTACGAGGTGGGGGGCGTCAAAGTCACCATCAACATCATGGACACCAGTGGCAGCTACTCCTTCCCCGCCATGCGTAAGCTCTCCATCCAGAACAGCGACGTCTTTGCCCTGGTCTACGCCGTGGACGACCCGGAATCCCTGAAGGCGGTCAAGAGTCTGCGAGAAGAGATCCTGGAGGTCAAAGAGGACAAGTACACGCCTATTGTGGTGATAGGCAACAAGATAGACCGTCAAAATGAGCGCCAGGTGTCCAGCGAGGACGTGCTGTCCACGGTGGAGCTGGACTGGAACCACAGCTTCCTGGAGTCCTCTGCCAAAGACAACGTCAACGTGCTGGAGGCCTTCAGGGAGCTGCTCCGGCAGGCCAACCTGCCCAGTTGGCTCAGTCCAGCATTGTGCCGGAGACGGGAAACCTTCCCCAAGGAGAGCAACAAACGACCCCCTTTGAACAAGACCAACAGCTGCCTCATCTCATAATGTGGAGCTGCTCGGAGGGCAACAACGCCAACAGAGACTGACAGAAAGAGATAAAACTGCCCAAAAGAGACTGAAAGGTTGACTTGTTGTTTGTTGCTGGGGAGAAACAAACCAAGAGACAGTGTTAAATGTGTTAAGACACAGTGAGACAGTAAGTGATGTCTCCTCATTAGGCTTGAAAGCATTGCATTGAACCCCACAACAGCATTGGAGGAACAGAGATGCAACAATGAGGACGGACGCCACCTTAAACACATGGAAGAATGTGGTTGAACAACTGTTTGAACAGTGAAAAAAAAAAAAAGAAACCGTGCTCAAAGACACTACTTACTGTGAATTTCAAAAAAAAAAAAAAAAGAAGTTGTAATAAATCGTGACAGTGCAGCAGCAGCTTTATGTATCATACGCTCAGTTTTCACTCAAGTGTATATGTGATGTCTCCTTTTCGGCTTTTGCTGGTGTTAAAAAAGTGCAATAACGGTAAAGTGATGGCTTATTATGCAAAAGGTCTGTTAACATAATAGGAATAAAGTGAACAACAGAAGGACATAAACTGGTAATAAAGTGTACATGTTTTTAATAGCAACACATCGAACATCATGTTATGTTATATGAATTCTTGCTGCTTTGCAAAACCTCATCATGCACTTGGCGTGAACATGTGAACCATTGTTTTGAAATACATAACTGCTGGTGTTTTTCTTCCTCTCTCTTTGTTTGACCAATACATTCTTCTTTCAATTTTGAGTTTGACACATTAGGTGTAGGAAGTGTTAGGAAGTGAAGGTGTCCTTTTCAAACCTATACATCGATGCACCATGGCTTTGAGAATTTAAATGGGGTTTTCTTTTCACCAAAACAGCACAAAGACCAACGTGATGTTTGATGTTCTGATTCAGTACTTATTTTAATAATAATAATTAAAATAATAAACAGTTTTCCAGTCACACTGCTTATCTCATCCACTCTCTACACATTAATAAGCAGTTTTTGCAGATTACCATTCTTGACGTGACAAGGGGTGTGTGTGTGGTGGGTATGGTATCAGAGTATGTTATCCCAGTCCAAACTGAAGTACAAGGAAAGTAAAATAAAGCAGACAGAAGATGCCTCATGTGTGTGAAAACAGCTCACCGTTCACACAATGACAGTTTGGATCTGAGGACTTTAAAATTGTCTTGTACTTGCGGCGATGATACATGTCAAAACAAGGGAAGTCTCCTCTAAAAGAAATGTGACTATATTAAATGTGAATGTAACACAGAACGTATTGGGCTGGTAAGCATTTGGAAAAGTTCTTCTGTCACAGCATATGGAGACATTTGATATCTAAATGGCATATTAAATGGCTGTAATTCCACTCCAAGTTGTATCATGTTAACTAATTGTCTACTTGTTTTCTTGAGAAGAGCACTGGTCTAACCAGAAATGTAAGTTTTAAAAAGACTGAAAAACAAGAACTGCTGCATCACTTCAGCTACGTGTCTGTGTTTAAACTGATGGTGTTGATTCTAATATGTGTACCAAAAGCTGGTGAAATAAAGTAAAATAAAGACATATTGCTTTGGTCTATCGCACACATGGACTCACACAAAATCAATGCTATGATCTCTGTGTTCTGCATTGCATTGCCCTCTGGTGGTCATTGTTTAGCAACAATGCAGCAGTTTGCTGAATGCTCGCTGCAGGTCAACATGAGGAAGCAGGTCTTTTCAAACAAGGGAATCAACAAAAATGAGATTATAAGGGAACATAAAAACCCGTGAATGCCTTATCAACGTCTGTTTCCAATGACTGCTACAATGCATGAGATAATGTCGTTTAGTGCAGACTCAACAATACAGTTTAATGAGGGAAGAGAGTCTGCAGGTTTTCATTGCAACCAAACAGGTGAGGTAAGATTTTAGTCTGAATTAAAAACTGCTGAGAGGTATTCACATAAGTATTTGGACTGGCAACACAACCATATTAATCAACGCTCATGACACTTTATAATCAACAGGCTACATCTTCTTAGTGTGATCTCGACCATATATGTTGGCCTTCTGGATCCTGTGTGAAATTGCCGGCTTTGGATTGTTGTGATATAACTTGATACTGCAGACGCTTTAAAATACACAATTAAAATAGTATTTAGTTGATTTCCATGTTCTCTGAGAGCCCCTTCATATGTATTTAACAACATTTCCTGACGGTTAAAAGGCTACACAGGCCCAGAGAGGGAGAGAAAAAAAGGTATGCTTCCCCTTTCCAAAAACCCTCAGAGACAAGGTGCATTGTTTCCCCAGAATCACACGAGGAAGTGACCTATGATTATCAGATCTCTGGTTCCTCTTTGAGTACCGTTTAAACTCACAGCTGTCGTCAAACTCGTCTTTTCGGCGCACAGACGGACACAGACAGGCAGACCATCCTCTTTTAAAGCTCAGGTGCGAACTAAACTTTCCATTCAGGTTGTACTAAAGACAGGCATCTGTTGTAGATAAGCTTTAGAAAATGTAAACCATTCAAATAAGTCTCTGCTACCACGTATAACGTAGAAACTCAATTTCTACCATAGATGACGAGTGTTTCTGTGTTTGTCTCTGCTCCTAGACTTGGTCTAAGCTCCTCAGTGTTGTTTAGATACCTGAGAAGTTTTGAACAAGGATAGGATCTCTGACTGTCACTACATCAGGTGTTAAGATGAGCCAACTACTAAAAAAACAAGTGCTATGAGTAAATGATTCTACATTTTATACTTCATACCTTTAAACAAGGTTTACTGTAGTGCTCCACGTCAAAGTTAAACGTAGGCCTTCTCATACACCAATACAGTATTTTAATGTTTGTATTAACTTTTATTATTTTTGCTAACTACCAACTTTTCTGCTACATTTATCAAACAGACATCAGTGTACATAAAGATTGCTTGAAACAATAAGATTAGCCAATAGCAATTTGATTCAGAGCAGCCAATATGAGGAGGAAAAGATCCAAAAACGACATCTCGACCATAAATCTGTCTGAAATCTTAAAACTTCTGATCTAAAATCAATATTTGAATACATCTATTTAAGCAGTAGAATCATTTTCCTAGGCTAATATTTCATTTCTTGTTTGTTTTTATGATGTGAGTCAAAAATAAAGAAACATGATCATATAATACAGTACAGCATTTCCACTTAGTGTGTAAAGATGTAACATTTCTGTTGTTTTCTGTCAAGTTAATGCAAAATATCTTCAATGTAATTTAGAGAGACAGAGAGAGAGAGATACTGGTTTAGCAGACACTTAGAAGAACTAAGAGCTAATCCAAACTAAAACCTAATAAAATCTGACTTATATTCATAAGAAAAGCACAATATGATTCCTCACTGGTAGAGACGAGGCACAACAAGAGGCAACCGTTTTATTTTCATACACATTGACAAACGCTAGACAGAACGGTGTAAGTGTCTAAATGATACGCCCTCGACATCACAGACATGTCAGGGCAACAGTGAATACAGAGAAGACGTCGTGAAATACACTAAAGACAGATACAGGAGGCATTGCAACAGCATTTGATATGACACCAGCATGTGCATCTAGCTGTCATATATCCAACATGTCAGGAGAGATACAGTATCTATAACAAAACTAAAAAGGTAAAAGGAACAGACGTACAGTACTGCTGTATGGAAGACATTCTCCACAAACCTTTTTCAACATGTGAAACAGGAACAAAGCATCAAAAACAGAAGAACAAATAATTGTGCATTGGCTTATTAAAGTATATTTCCCTGAGCAAAAGGCTCAATCAGCATAGGAATACACTACTTTCCCCTCGAGCATCACTTCAACGTTTACTCAAAGCACAAAAAGGTGCGCATGTTCTGATGTAAACACCACAGCAGTTCGTAGACAAACATCAAGACCAAACTGGGGTTTTTTGCATGTTTTTGCCAATTTACTAAAAGACACACATAATAACAAACCCACCATATTGGATTTTGTCAAAGTCGTCATTGTAAAGTAATGCACCTAAAGCATGTATCAATTCAAAGTCCACCTTTCTGGTACATTCAAGTGCTGGTATGTCACTCAAGTTTCAAGACGTCGAAGTTAGTTGCTGTAAAGCTCTGTATACATGAGCCATGCTGTCCAAAATTCAGACTCAGGCGGGCAAAAACAAACTGAGCAAATGTGGACAACTTTGCTGCTGCTTGCATTTAAAAAGGTTATGGGATTAGTGTTGCTAACAACACAAAACGTATTATGAGCCCACCACACAAGCAGACTTTCAGTCACATCAGATAACAATAATGTAACTGACAAAAAGGAAAACCAAGCAGGAGGTTTCGCTGTGATCGGTAATGTAACCAAGGCAGATTCCTGCAACTTGAGTTTCATAGCAAACCGAAATGAACAAAAAACACTGACTGCTTAGAAAAACATACAAAATACATGAAGAAAATCTTTGCTCTGCTTTTAACAGTGGACAGAAATGTTTAGTATTGATGGTTTGTAATTAATTTGCTAAAACAAAGGTGGTCTTTTTAGCTATTTATGTATTCATGTGCTTGATATCACTGTCAGATAACAGTCACCATCAGGCAGCTAAAATAAGCACAATATTGGACTAGGCATGTTCAGTCTACTGTTAGAGAGATATAGTATACTAAAGGGTGAGTTCATCCAAATAACAAATAAAAAAATGATAATAAAGCTTCCAACTTACTGCTATACGTAACCATGCATTGTTAAATGTCTGCTTCAGGCTCAATCCAATGGAAGTGAATGGAATTTTTGGTGTTCAAATCTATTAAATACTCCAGATAATCCGCAGACCTCTCTGTCAACATTGTAGAGTTTTTCAAATATCATTAATCAATTCTTTCAGCTGCACATTTCAGTCAAACCAAGTATATTGATATTTTGAGCAGCACAAAAGAAATTACATAAACCTCCATCCTCTTCTTAGGATGGAGGTTTATGTTTATGTAAAATATCTTGATGTTATAATTTAGTACGGCCCCCCTATATATACAATGTAAAATGGCAATCCATTCCCATTTTCCACAGATGGTGCAAAAAAATGCTACATAAAAATATAGCTTGGGCACCAATAAAGAGTAGTTTGTCCAGTCTTGACAATGCGGTTAGAAACAACACACCCCATTAAATGCAAAGAAATCTGACTGGAGACATTTTTCTCTTCTCTTTTGCAGTTGAAGCGCAGTCATTACATATGAGGTACGGCAGTGTATGACAAAATAAATACAAAGCATCTTTTGTTCAAGTTGGAAAATAAACAAAAGCAGTGAGACAAGGAAAGAACCGGAAATAAGGCTGAACGCATCAAAGCTCAAAGTCATTTGTTTGCTATTTTATAATCTTCTCTTAACAAGACCAAAATGCATTTCCCAACTTAACAAATGAAATAAGTTTTTACAACTTTTGATAAGAAGTCAATTAACTTTGGGTAGTTCTTTAAATGAATTTGGATAAATGTAATACTGACATACACAAGACATGGAACATGGCATTAGCATGTTTTTTACAGCACTGGGAAGAAGTGCACCTGCTCTCAGTGGCTATCAGACCCACCTCAGCTCTCACTCTCCGACACTCTAGTCGTCCACGGTGATGTTGCGGAACAAGTAGGCCATGGACTCTCCATTGTGGATGCGGCGGATAGCCTCTGCCAATATCATGCTGACATCCACGGTCTTGATTTTGGGACACTGTAGCTTCTGTACTTCATGGGGGACTGTGTTGGTCACCACCACCTGAGGGTCGAACAATCACAAAGATGGTGCTTAGACTTTATGAGATGTTTTCCACTTACATTTAAAATAAGTTTACCAGCGCAGTTTCTTCTCAAGCTGATTTAATGACGTCACTGATGACGGTCACACAAGATACCAGGATTTGGTCATGAGGGAACTGGAGAAACTACTGCTTTATTAAAACTAGTGCACACACTTGTTTGTGCAAGAAGAAAAACAGCTTACACTAGTGATAGTGAGTGATAAGAGGGAAAGATATTAAAAGCAACATATGTTTTTTGCTTCCTTTGGCTGTGAACTCTCAGTGGCTACTGCAGCTCATAGCTTTCAAATCTTTTACACATTATATGCAGGTTTTTGTACAAATAAATATAAACATGTTTGAAATGGAAGTCTAGACATCAGAGATGGCTTAAAACTTGACCTTTTTAATCTGCACAAAGTGAGTTCCAACACACCAGATTTGACAGAGCCCTCAAAAAGTTCCCTGGGAGAGTTTAATTAAGCTAAACAATGCCTGCCAAGTACATATGAGGAACAAACTGTAAAACAAATGTTATAAACCTAAATCATATATTTTAAATTACATCAATAAAATAAATACTAAATGTAAACTTAAGTACAAATATTGCTGGTACCTTACTGCAAAAACACAGAACAAATACTGCTGGTACTTTGCTGAAAACACAGTACAAATACTGCAGGTTTTGTTTTCTGAACCCTGGATTTTTAAGAGGAACTGAAAATTGAAACTAGTAGTTTACAGAAATGCAACCTGCTGGATATAACGATCCTTTCCTGACTCGAGTTGCAACTGACAAAAAAAATACCTTCCATTAGGAGGAAGTATTGTCTTTCACATTGTGTTGATAAAGAATATATGAAAACTAATTCAACTAATTCAGTTTGGCATTTTTCTATTCCCCATTTGTGATATTTGTTAGATATGACAAAGAAAGTTTTCATTCAAACTCAACAATAGCGACTTTTAAGGATTAAACTTAAATACGATACATATGATTGAAAACAACAAGTTCAGGTGTCCTCACCTCATCGATGGCGGACTCCTCTATGAGGCGTGGAGCGTCAGCAGACAGTAAGCCGTGTGTGGCCATGATGTAGATTTTATAGGCCCCTCTCTCTTTCAGGATCTCTGCAGCTGCAACAAAGTCTCCTACATCATCTATAATGTCATCCTGAAGAAGAAAGAGAAAAAGAAAAATACAATCTGTCTCTGATCGGCTGGCTGCCCTCACAGTATAACTGAGTGTCTCAGGATAAAGGCAGGAACATTTGAACAACATTTGGCCACAAATGAGAATTATGGGATAACAAGAAATGCCAAAACATCAAGTCAGTGAATTGAGTCAATTGTGTCCGTTATACAGGAATATCCATCTAAAGTTTGCCAACATTAGCTAACATTAGCCACCATAAGCTACTTGTCATACCGGGCGACTACGTTCACTGTATTGAACATCGGTATACTTTATTGCTTATGAATTAAACTTTTTTTACATGTAAGAGGAAGAAAGTGTTATTACTTCTTTAGAAAAGTATCTTGCTTTAAAAAGGTGTGTGTCACATTTGTCCAAGTTATATCTTTAAAACCATACTGTACATGATAAGAGCAATCACAGTGGTAGTTCAGTAAATGAATCAATTTAACACTTATAGAGACCACTTGAAATGCTTTGAGAACTATGAAAGAGTAATTATCATTATGGCATATTATATTATTATGGCAGAGCAGCTAAAAATGACAGCTCAACCATGTCGGCTGCACAAAGCGCATTCGCAGCATCTTACCACAATGATGGCAATTCTGCCTCCCACGTCTCCGACTACAGTGATGGGAGGTTTCTCCTTGGCCATCATTACTGCAAAGGAAAGCAGAGCTGGTTACCTGAGAGAACACTTCGAGGAGGTTACGTGTACTGCATTTCACCTGATCAAAACCAAATCTCAGTAGATTGGGTAAAATGGGTTGAGAAAATGTTTCGAGACTTAGGCAAATCTGCACCCAGAGTTATGGGGTCGTTATTAGAGGATGTAAATGATTTGGAGTAATACAATGCTGTATTAAATTTAAAATGGCAATAATTTTTCCCCCCATTGTACCCCATCTACCCCTTGGAGTTTAAACTGAAATGCCAAACTTAGTACAGCACATGCCATGCAAAATCAAACGCCAGGGTTTTCTGGCCCAGGATACCCAATCAGGAGGCAATGTATAAGTGCCTGGACACACACAACCTCAGGCCCAGGCTGTGGCAGGCATATGGCAGCAGTCTGCATATGAACCAATATGCACCAGACAGATCTTGTTTCACACAGGACAACAGTGGCTGACAAGCACTGATGAGGGTTTCTCTTCATACACACTTGCCAATGTTCTGGGGTCAGTCCTCAGTCGAACATCACTGCTGCCAGCGACTACTTTTACATGCACACAATAATCTGATTACATCTCACAGGAGATGCAACAGCTGCATTTTTTGAACCAATGTCACACAACAAACAAGATATAATTTAATTATTCACATCTAAGCAGCTTGATTTGTCATTGTAACCTTCAGGCTACGGGCAGTAGCTTTGCTCCTGACAAACTGTAAACATCCTGGTGCCATGTAGTTTCGGTTGCTAAAATAAAACCATGCAACTTTTCAGTCTGCTAGAGGTACATAATCTGTCACTACAATGCTTAAATAGAAACATTACATAATAACATGTTGAAGACAACACAAAAGTGCTCAACCGTGTGACATACAGTATGTAATAATGACTAACCTACAACTAAAATAAAGAACTCTACACAACATGTTGTGAATTGAAGCACTAAAATTAAACTGGTATTAGATTCAACGTATCATATTTAAAATGACTACCCATTAAATACAGCTGTATTTGAAGTATTGTTGTGCATGTAAATGTAGTCATTCAAAAGGGTATAAAGGAGACAATCAACTGGTAAACAATCAGCCAGCCAAGCCGATTGTGAAGGGAAAAGTATAAAGAAGCAAAGAAAGCAGGAGCATGCCTTGCAGAACACTTTGCTGAATACCGTGAGTCCCACAGCATCAGAAAACCTGGCAGTGTCGCATTCAGCCTTTTATCACTATCAACCAAAAAACAGCAAAAGCCATGTTGTTAGCAGTAGACACACACTTCTCAAAAAGATGTCGTTTTCACAGCTTGCTGAGATACTGCAACAAGCTACCTGAGAAATGTTTGGTCAGTTGAAATTAATTTAAAGATGAAAGTTGTCAATAAAATTGATTAATCACCATTATTAAAAGGATTTCATCAGCAAATTTGAACAACAGGTTGGCATTGGATTCCAGAAACTTCTACCATAGAGATAAAAGCGGAATACTACACTAAATATTATTGTTGATAAAGTAAGTTCTGCTTAAACGTACCAACCATTCCATCCGTAACGCTTCTTCTTCCCATCAGTACGTTAGGTTTCAAAAGCATGCTATATTGTTATGTTCACATGCAGTTATGACCAAATGTTAATCAGGTTTTTAAGAGCAGGTTTAATATGGGTGCACCATGTGTTGATTGGCAAGATGAGTCCAGATATTTAAGTTAAAAATTAAACCAAAAAAAAAAATGTTTGGCATGGTTCTGGTTTGATTTATGGATTTCAAAATAAAATCAGAACACAACAAAACAAAGAGGGGTTTGGCCATCTTGTAGAACTAGCTGTCTGGAATCGCAGAAAGGTGCATTAAACATGAGCGCTGCTTGCTTCAAGTCAAACATGCCATGCAAATAGCACATAGTATGGAGCACAGAGTAGCCGATTGGCCTGAAAACATTGGTGTAAATGCAAATTGCCTGAGCACTAACAGTTTGTGCATTTTTTTCACTAACTCCCCTCTCCTGAATCCAGACTGCATTTTCACAAGATGCAACACAAACCCTTTATCTATACATGCACGAATTGAGGAACCATTTGAAGAGGAATCATTTTATAGTCAGATGTAAGTCATGTTTTTACGGTCGTACTTGGGAGCTCTATGCCAGGGAACGGAGCTTGTTGTTTGCCTGCTATTACCAACAAATAAACACCACGTTAACACAAATGCACAAATATTTGACATGACAAACACATGATGCCAAGACTTGGAAAATCCTCTCGCTAGGTTGACAGATTTCACATCAACAAATCAGACTCAGTGTGTTAAAATTTAAAGTCTTCTTATGGTTTAAGCAGTTTGCGAGTTGTTGTTCCAAAGGAGGATTTTTTAAGTCAAGGGTGGGAATAGAAACACAAGTAAGAATTGAAATATTTTTACTAAATAATAAAAGTGAATACTGGACGCAAATACTTCGGAGTCATTTGCCAATGACACAATAATTTGATATTTTCTCAGACTGAACCATTAAAATGTAAATGTGTTGACAACTATATGCTAGAGTCACGATAGTATTTCTCATCAAAAGTAAATATTGTAAAATCACAGGCAGGGACTATGATTCTATTATTAAGCAGGTCACTCTTTGTAAGTTAGGAGTTGCAGCTTGTGGAGGATGCAGCATGAGTAGAAGTAGTGTATCTGTGGAATTAAAACATGCAGTAACACAAAAATCAATTTCCTGGAGTATGGTTGATGGCATGAGTGAGAAACAGCAGAATCATCAGCACTAATAAGAGTTGTATTAGGTTGTCGGCAGGATTTATATTATGAATGCAGTAAAGTACTTAAACTAGCAGGAATTACAAGAAACGTCTTGCTGAATTTGACCGTGGTGTGACAAATAATGAGGACCAATAAACTGTTTTCTGTGCAAGGAAAAATCTATCAAGCACTGGACCTAAATCTGCAGAGAAAAATCTGAAAAACATCAACAGCGCTCTACAGAGATGTGTGTTCTTACAAGGAAGCTCCAGTCCTGTGTGTCCTGTGGTGTTGCGTACACATGGCGGGGAGTGTCTTCCATCAGCCATGTCAGACTCTGAACACTGAGCCTCGCCGTGAATCACAGCCAGACCCAAACGCAGGCGCTCTGCATATGACTGAGCCCTAGAAAAGAAAGACAAGAAATAGAGGACAGTCAGAAAGCAGTGCTAAAATGGGGCAGACACCTTTATCATTTCACATTTTCCTATGTACACACATTTTGTCACATACATTGCAAATGACTGCATCTATATAAAACACATTAGTATGATTGAATAGTAGCTGGCATACTGTCATGTTTTATATCAAGACCATTAAAATTGAATGTGTTCACATCAATGCTAACTTGCTGAGGTGCTAACTAAATGTGTTGTGTTTTATCGATCAGTTACCTCTTAGCTGCTGATGGGGACTTTGCCACAATGATGGCATTTCTATAATCAGGAATCTGACAGGAAAAAGGAAAACAGATGTCAATATTTCTATCAGAGTGATGGATTGGTTTGGTTTATAGGTGGGTTAACACGTAAACACACACAGCAGACATTCAAACACAATTATCACCTCTTCTTGGATGTACTGAATCAAGAAAGGGGAGGCACGCAAGTTGTCCACTGGAAAGCTGAAGAAGCCCTGGATCTCCTTCTGATGCAAATCCATGGTGATGATGTGTGTTAACCCTTTGGGGTAAAAGACAGTAGCATAAACTTAACACAGGTATTTCACTGCCAACATTCAGATTAACTTTTCTGTGTGAACATGATTCACAAAACACAGGTTAACATTCAAGTTGGTCTCTTTACCTGCTTTTGCTAACATCGAAGCTAACAACTTGCTCACTATTGAGCCCCTCTTTCTCATCTTGCACTGTTTGCTGTAGGGAAAGTAAGGGATGACGCCAATGATGTTCTTTGCACAAGATGTCTTGAGGGCGTAAGCCATAACCAGCAGCTCCATGATGGCTGTGTTGACATCTCTGGTTGCATAACAAAAAGGATAAAAATGGACATGTAAACTTTAGGAAGGATAATCATAATCTGATTTGCAGATGGTGAATTTGTGCTAAAGTCAGACATTAGTTGTTTTTTGTAACTCCTGTTGCAATGCAAATGACATGCCTTTCTTTACTCACCGTGGTATCGTCTGGATGATGAAGATAGTTTGTCCACGAACTGATTCTTTCACATCCACTCTAGTTTCTATTGTGAAGAAAATTAGGACGCAATGAGTTCATTTGGCAAAGCTGCAGCTTAATTTAAATAGTTTATCATTCTGATGACTTTTCACACCTTTTTAGTAACTATACACCTTCACAGTACATACACCTCTCAACATCACATACTGACATTGATAAAGCATGTAAAAGAGTCCAGTCGTTTCTCAAACCTGATTAGAGCTTTAAATTTCATAATCCCCAAAATACAGTGAAGCGATACAATACAGTACAATTAAAGTAAAACTACCACATGACCCAAGACATAGATTAAAAACATTGACGAGGCATTTACCTGATGCATCAGATTAATCTCCACAACAATAATACATGTCCATACCATACTCAAACATTCAACAGTCATCCCAGGCCAACAATATCTTTAAAAACATCAATGTCAACACGTATGTTAACTCTGTTTCAGATTCTGGGGGGAATTATGGCATTATGTGACACCATCATGTGCAGCACAACAGACTTAAACGCACCACTGGTTATAAAGAAGCAAAGCACACAGCTAACTCAGAGTAAAGTGTATTGTTCTCAAGGGTAGCCAGAGAAATGCCTGCCGTTAAGATCCTGTCAACCTAAATCAATAATTGCTAGTCATCTTTGTTGGTAACTTTAATACTTTTTTTCCTATAAACCATAATATCCTCCTCACCTCTGTTAGATTCCTGAAACACCACAGACTTCCCCAGTTCAACTCCCAGCCGCCTGTGAAAGAGAGCACAAAATTACAGATAAAACATAACCAATTGTGAGATGTAATGATACCAAATGCTGTGACTCAAACACAAACCAACATGAGACATGTAGCGCATTGCTCATTCATTCATTCATTCATTCATGATCGGACAGATCAGATTCTCTTTGGCAAAAGCAGCTGCATGCTTTCGCCAGTGTTCAATGTCACTGTTGATAACAGTCACACAACAAATAATTGTTTTCCATGTTACACAATGACCAATAATCAATTAATAATATTATTTGTCGTAGGTCAATGATAATTAAAAGAAAAATAGGCTGGTTATTGATCCTCTAATAGGCTTCGACCCTATGTATGAGAACATTAACTTAAAAAACAACATTGTGCTTACTCTGTTATCTTCTTGGCCAATTCTGTGCATGCCACGGAGGAGTTTGCGGAAAAGACTCGATAACCACTTTTAGCGACATTCATTCTGGCACTCCTGGTGGTTTATTTCCCAGACACGGACAGCAGTGGCAGCTTTTGTTAACAGACCACCGCGTTTGTTTCCGATTTTCTTGTGACGTTGTCTTTAGCTAACTAGCTAGCTAGCTACCTAACGCACATTAGCCTTCTAGGTGAGCTAATAACACAAAATGACCTTCACTGTGCGACATAAACTTCGCTACAGCATAGCTACAAAACAAACGTTAATTACTGTCTTTATTTTACTATTTTATCCGATTGTTCGGGGACAAACGACTGATACCTGTCACTTAGGTAGCCAGCACTGTAGCCTAACAACTGTCCACACTTAGAGCTACGGAATCCCGTTTGGGTCAAACTTGCCAGTTAGGCTTTGCGGAACATATATTTTGGATGATAATTGTTTTGTTTTTTTAAATGATACACATTGTAAATCCTATCTCGACGACACATCAGGTGCATACAATTTTAAATCATAACTGATGTGATGAAATTGAATGTAAGTAGCCCGAATAAAGACTTGAATTTGGGGAGCACAGTTTAAAAACAAATGACGCATTAAAAAATGGCGTTTGTGTGAAGTAATGTAGTAATTTGTTTACAACATAATAACAAGGCTGCTGTCATCTTAATTAGATTGGATGAGATAACGTCAGGTGGATCATCAGCCTGGTTCAATTATAGGCTACCAAAAACCTTTTGTAGACATAATTTTTATCTGCAGTTTTTGACAGAGCGGGCTTTCTTATAGATAATTAACACTGATATATATTAATAATTCACCTGTCATATAAATAATTTACATATGTTGCCCATAGTCATGTCAAAAATTGCATTTCTGACAGCACCTGAAAAGCAGTATTACTCCAACTGTCCACTAGATGTCGTTACTCATTAGCCCTGGATCTGCCCTGTAGTCTTGTATGTCTTTGGATGTAACAAAATGAGATCATGAGATCTTTGTTTTTCTGTGGAGAGCATATATGTCTGTGGTTAAAGGTGTAACATTATTCATATTATCTAGTGTCTGAGTTTGCTAGTGTGGGTATGAACAGGAGAAATAATCATAAAGAATTACAAAATGTATCTGGGCTCCTCTGTAGAAGCATGAACCAGTACCAGCAGAGCATGTTGATCTACAATCATTGACTACATCCACTACAACCAAATCTGATCCTAGAACATTTTGTTTGATAATCATAAACCGGTGCAACGAGAAGCATAATACATAAACTCTGATCTTGATGTTTTTAATTGGGAGTGCCTGAGATGGAGGTAATAATATTCACCTTTAACCAAAGTTAAAATATTTGCAATGTGATCAGCTGTTATTGAAGGTGATGCAGCTGAGATATTTAATCCCGGAAATAAGAGATGTGTCTACCATAAGCAGCTTGATTGTTGTGCTCTGAAGGACTCTGTCAATGTTTAACATGGTACTATATATTGTTAGCTCCTACTGCACATTGTACCTCCCTCAGTAAGGCAGTAAATATCACCTCCATCTTAGCTTTTGTTCCAATATCGGGTGTCTGTTCACGGCTCCTGTGTTTGCTCTCTTTTCACAGTTAACTCACAGATTCCTGTCAAATTGGCCCCGGTCACCCCGCCCACTAGGAAACTTGAATAAGAGCATTCTCAAGTTTTCAGCTGTGACAACACAAGTGAGATATGAATTCCCACTGATAACCCCTGCCACTACAAAGGTGGGAAATGTATGCATTTGAAGTGCAGTGAGAGCCATGTGGGTCTCTTGAGGGTGTGTGCTTATAATGAAAAGGGTAAAGTAATGAAAAATGGATTGAAAGCACGCTGATATAACCTGTATTTTGTACAGAACAAACCAAAATGAATAGACGCCTGCCCTATTTCTGATGAACGTCATGCTGTTTAATTTGCAGCCAGTAAAGTGTTTTTACATTTACGTCGGCAGGGCTTTGCGAGAAACTCAATATCATTCCAGGTTAATCTCCTGGATAGGCTGGAATGGTGACGATGGAGGTAAAAGGTCAGGGTGTGCTCCTTTATCTTATTTTAACGTCATAATCTTACATCCATGCTCACACATTGCACGTATTACACATCTGACTCTCTTAGTAAGGATTTGTTTCCTATCTCATCATGTTTTTCATTAAACACCACCTACAAAGGTGAGGTGGGTGGGGGGGGGGGTGTAAAAGAGAGAGTACAGAGGCTCCTCCTCATTCGCTGCATGTGTTTCTTGTGTTTTTTTCAGCCTGTTCTTCACTCACACTCTCGCTCAGCGGAGATTCAGAGGTTGAGAGCAAAGATTCTCACTGGGAAAAGGGGGGAAGGGAATCCGATTTCCGTCCTCTCTCACCAAGAAAGAGGCACAAACAAGAAAAAGGTAGAAATATAGGGTTGATTTTGAGGGAGGGGGGGTACTCTCATCAGCCCTGCCTTCTGCACGTGCTCAGCTCTGCACGACTGTCTTCCCAGATGGAGAGGATGCAGGGAGAGGGAGAGGTGAGCCACCTGGAGAGACCAAGCCCTCTGACTGACAAAGAGAGGGTGATGATCCAGGACTCCTGGGCAAAAGTCTACCAGAACTGTGATGACGTTGGGGTGGCCATACTGGTCAGGTATTTCTTTCTCTCAGTTTCACTCTCCTGTTTTTATGTTTGAAATGTTTAGCACAGGTTGAGCACAGAGTTAGGAAGATATTTACATTATTCTGACGGAAAAATATTGATAGAGAGGTGACAAATGCTGTGTATAATTAGAAAGGAGAAGACATATATTTGAGATATTTTAATATTTATCACCATTTGTTGTGGTTGTTTGTTGCACACAGCTTGCTGTTTCTACTTATCAGCACTTGCACGTCACACAAAACTGTATGTGTAGTATCGAATTTCCATTTTGAGACTTTTCCTCAATTTTCTCCTAATTTCTGCAACTTTAATTAGTTCACTATTGATAAGGTCAAATTTGCATTTTGTCTCTTTCCCCCCTCAGTAATATAATTGCACCTGCTGGAGCCACAAGGCCTTCTGATGCTTTCTCTCTAACCCCACTTAAGCCAGAGTCCAGACTGCAGGGTTATCCTCTCTCAGAATGCAGTCAATGCTAAATTTTAACAATCTCAAGTTTCTAGTCTATCCCCAGGAACAAAGTCAGTCATATTTTTGCATGAGATATTCTCACCTCTCCTTCTTTTTCTTAATCCTATTTATCAAATAGTAGAGGCGGAGGATAAACATTATAATCCATCAGTCAGACGTCTTTGGCACTCAAAGGGCTCCCTCCCCTGGAGCAGGTCATGTTCTGAATGCCTGTACAGAGGGCCAGGCAACCTACAGCAGCATGACTCCATCGCTGGCAGTCGGCTCTTTAAAATATCCCTCTCTCTTCTCTGAGAGTTTTATCACAACATCATCAGTCATTTAAACATTTTATGGTGAGAATGCAATCCAGTTGTTATAGCCACTGTTGTGATCTCTCTGTAATGTTTCCGCTGAAACCAACACAAAGAAACTGCTCCAAAAAACAACCATTTGCAGGGAATCGGAAAATGTCGGTGTGAAGGCTTTCA
Organism: Enoplosus armatus; assembly: GCF_043641665.1. Lineage (NCBI taxonomy): Eukaryota > Metazoa > Chordata > Actinopteri > Centrarchiformes > Enoplosidae > Enoplosus > Enoplosus armatus. Next base: position 8,246,138 of record NC_092196.1, on the reverse strand, counting down.
AGTGTGACGAGATTCTCTGCGTGACACAGCATGCCTTTATAATCTTTTATGATGGCATGAGGTGAAAGTTGAGATGGAGGTTAGTGAAAAACACAATAGAAAGCGCAATATACTTTCACAGTAACCATCAGTAAAAGAATGCATTTTTTCACAGATTACTGTCTATTAGGATTTAACGGCATCACTTATACCACTCCTCTTCCTTCTATGACAAACATGTTGAAACTAAATGAATTGAACTCAATATCCACTTATTTTCTTCCCCCACATTCCTTCACAAAGATCCTACGACCTTCAGGAATTTGAGGAATGAGCATTGATCGATAAGCATGACCATGGCAAATTCTCCTTTCAGCAGTAAGAGCACATCCTGTCGCTCTGCTGAACCTCAGCGTCGACTTGAATCCTTCCAACTAACTGTCTTTAGGGTAACAGATAAGATCCAAAGTAGCAAATTATGGCACCGTCTCTGAACCTCGAAACTTTCTCTGCTCTTCAGTTAGTCTTGAAGAATAGATAAGAAAGGATTAAGAGTCCAATGACCATATAAAATACTAATGAGGCTATTTATATGCAACCACAGGTCATGCAATTACAAGAGAGAAAGATTAAACACCACGGTTCCTCATTACTTTGCAGTGAAACTAGGAATACTTTTCTCCAGCACTTGCCAAGGCTCTCCACCCAGAGCTGGGAGATTAAGACACCACCTTCTATCCTCCCTTTTCAGACATTTAAATTCACAAGTGAAACTCTAACATCTACCCATATGCTTCGGGGCTAACAGAAAAATATTTGCTTCCTTTTGTGTTAGTTGTTGCAGAAACAGAGTGAGATGGGACATCAGGATTAGATAGCCAGCAACCAGATGCATTGGCCCTCTTCCCAGACTGTGCTGGTGGTGGGGGGGGGGGCTTGGTTCCTCTTTGCTAATTCTCTATGATACCTCTGAGGGTCAATCAAGGATAGAAATCAAAGAAAATGTCTTTGAACTGACTATTTGTTCTCAGAAAGAGCACAGTGTGAGTCAGGATGTGCAAAGAAACTTACAAATCTACAAAAATGTGAATAAAATAATATTCATGCCAAATGAAACATGAAATGTGAACTGTCGTTGCAGTAATAATAACTGATATCGCAGCCATAAAGTAAAAGATTCATGTGCTCATGATAGCCTGACCCTGGGGGGGGGTCCCTAATTTAATGAGTTAACTATCACACTGGGTTTACAGGGAAGAATCAATCATATACATCCTGTACCCATTTACTCATTTACAATGAGTGCAGAGTGAAGGATATTATTTGAATTGCTTTATTTGCTAAAGATGTGGGCCAACTTCTACCAACCTATAAACACTGAGATCACATTGAACAAGCTAATACATGTATTTATCAAAACCAGCTGAAACAGTTGTGAAACAGAACTCCTCCCAGAGACTAAGAGAGCTAAATCAACCTTCAGGAGAAACATCTGTTGCAAACAGCAAACGTTCAAGGAAGGTATATAAAGGGGAAAAAGGTGACTTTATGTTTGCCCTATGCACTGTATCATATAATCACCTAAAGAAAAAAGTAATGCTGAAATGTTATATTAATGTAAAAGTTAAGAGTGCTTAACATGCTTGCTCTTGCTGCTGAACGATCTCTTCACGAGCCAAAGTATGCAGAAGAACAGACACGTGAATTAGGGCAAAATGTCGAATAGGACGTACTGATAAACTCAGTTATGACAAGTATGTACATCTAACAGCTGTTGTCGTTAATAACATTAATGTCTAGTTATTCAGCCATTTTTCCTCATGATTTCTCTGCAGCTGGATGCTTTTCCTTCACTTTTTTAATTATTTTCATGTACCCCACAGTACCCAGATAGTAGTTTAAAGCAAACATTTAAAGGGAAAATATGCAGCACTCTCATGTCAGCGCTGATATTTACTTATGGTATCTTGCCAGCTCAAAAAGAAAAAAATTAACGTGGGTTTGCAGGATGGAGCTGGTGCAGGCTGAAGGGCGATGAGATTAGCGGAGCTTCGCAGCAGCTGCTCATACTCATATCTGTCATTTAGTCTAACTCTCCTCCTTTGCAGGCTGTTTGTGAACTTCCCGTCATCCAAGCAGTACTTCAGCCAGTTCAAGCACATCGAAGAGCCGGAGGAGCTGGAGAGGAGTGCCCAGCTTAGGAAGCATGCTCACAGAGTCATGAATGCCATCAATACGCTGGTGGAGAGCCTTGACAACTCAGACAAGGTGGCCTCAGTGCTGAAGCTGGTGGGCAAAGCCCACGCACTCCGACACAAGGTGGAGCCTGTGTACTTTAAGGTAAAGTGTGTGTGAATAAAAAAAGAAGTGACACACACACACACACAGACATTAACTTTAAAGGTTGGGATGTTTGTGTTTAACAAATTAGTAAAACAGTTAAAGCTGTGTAACGGTATTTTTGACCACTAGAGGGCAGAAAGTAGACTCTAAAACATAAACTGCAAAAAACCACAGATGTTAATTCTGTGATGGAACCCAGAGGAGACCATGAAAGCACTTTTTGATCCCAGATTCGGGTTAACCATCTTTGTCAGTTACTGGTCCCAGACAATCCAGTAAAACAGTGAGGAAGCCTGGGCGGAGCAGAGGTGGGAAACTGTGATAGGCTGAGACACATGTCAGATAAGAAATTATGTCATATAACATAATACCTTTTGAGCCTTAACATCGTGTTAATGGAATAATGATTCTCAAAACTGCTAACCAATGCGATATAACATGTTAAATAGTGAACTTTAGAGGTGGTCTTGGGCAGTTTTTGTTACTTTTGAGCAGAGCCAGGCTAGCTGTTTCCCCCTGTTTCCAGTCTTTATGCTAAGCTAACCGCCTGCTAGCTGTAGCTGCATATTTGCCATACAGATATGAGAGTGGTATCGATCTTCTCATCTAAATCTGTGTAAAAAAAAAAGAAGCAAATAACTTTATTTCCCAAAATGTCGAGCTATTCCTTTAAGGGAACTTGAAGGTGTCTGAAGTATTGCATTTTGTCGTGTCTTGCCCAGATCCTTAGTGGTGTGATACTGGAGGTCCTGGGAGAAGAGTTTTCAGAGGTTGTGACACCAGACGTGGCCGCGGCATGGACCAAACTCCTGGCTACAGTCTACTGCAGTATCACTGCCGTCTATGAGGAAGTGGGCTGGACTAAGTTCTCAACCTCAACTGGGTGAAGCTTTTAGTCTGAGTTTACTGGACCACCTAGAGACTTATAATCTTTTGGGCCAGGGCCTCATAGGAGAGGGATGAAATGACTGTACTCACCTTTGAAGGGAAGCAATGTATCGTTACAGAAGTTATCTGACAAATCTGGGGAATACAGTTTAATGTAATCTGAGATAATCATGGGCTATAGGACACTTTTCATAGCTAATTGTGTGTGTGTGGGTGTGTGTGTGTGTGTGTGTGTGTGTGTGTGTGTGTGTGAAAGCTCTCCTTGTTTTATTATACTCTTGTAAAGGACCAAACCATTTTGAGGAGCGAGCAAAGAGGAAGAAAATGCAAACGTAAACATTGGACAAGAGGTCACATATGACTTGGATGTGCCTTCTACCGAATGTGTATATCTAGACACTGCCATGTAAATATAATTCTTTCTAAATATCATGTGATGTTTCCTTTTATCAGTCTGTATCCTCTTGTGTTCCCTTTGTGAGACGTTTGGAAGGCATTTTAAAATTTTTAACTGTTCATTGTGATGATTTTACATTTTTTTTTCATTTTGACTCACCTTTGTATCTGTATTTAACAACATTTTGAAATAAAAAATACAAAGAAAACCCGGTGACGTTTAACGCCACAATGCCGAATCCTTTTAAACTGCTCTAATCTGATTCCCCTGCATTTCTGCTCATGAATGTGTCGACAAAATTAGACCTTTCTTTTCTCTCGCTTGGCCTACTGCTCTCTTATTCTCTGCTTGAGTCAGCAGCGCTAAGAATAAGTGGCTCAGCTGCTGAAAGTCCCTATTTATACCCCCATTTATCCCGCTATGCTTTCTCTTCTCATAATATATTATAGGAACTCTGCACCTGACCATTGGTGACTTAGTTTTATCCAGATATACAGTCATTTGATTGTTATGTGTTAATTGTTGCTGTAAACCAGTGCTGTAAAAGTGCCACTCAAAGCCAGTTTCAACAGGCCCTCTTACAAAATGCTGCCCTTTCTTAAGAAAAAAAGACAGTATCGAGGTTGATTTGGCTTTCTGTGTTGACGACATGGTGGCGAGGTGGGTTGTTTTCAGAATAGAAACACACAGCATGCACTGTTTACCTCCTAGTCCTGCCAGCGAGATCCAACCCCCTCCTTGATCCTAGCTAATCCTCTGAGCTAATCTCCCCAATCATGAGTGAGAGCCAAGAGGAAAGACAGGAATAGTCAGATTGTTACACCACAAACTCTGCCTTTTTTACCACTCAAGCCTTTCAATGGGAGGAGAAGTCTCAGGACTCTAAACCACCATCAGTCCCAAAGGCAGGAGATCCTTTGGGGGGCAGGACCATGTGTACCACTATGATGGTCCTCACCACCATCGCTCTCATCCTGAGGCAGAGATTCTCCAACAAGATCAAACCGTGAGTACTGATCATGACCTCGTGATTTTCAGCAGGTTACTTTTTCCAATGCCTGACAAAAAAAAGACAAACTCAACAGCAAGAGTCTTGAGAGAAAATCATTAAGCGCACATAAAATAAATACACATGAAATACTTCCACCCATACAACAGATCTGAAGACACACGGAAAGTGCATGTCTGTTTCATGTGTGGGAGTGTGAGGGAGGTGGGGTGAGATTTATCTGCACCATTGATTTGAAATCACTCCTTGTGATTATTTTAGGGTTTGCCTGAAGCAGCAGTGTGGATTAAGTGGCTCGATACATAACAACAGTGTATTCCAGTTTTCTAATGGAGAGATGAATGAAGCGGAAAGCTTCAGAGCTCTTGAGCTCATGGCTGCTAATTGACACAAAGTGCAATCTTCTCAGCGCCCCCGGCCCTGCTCAGCCACTCACACAGCAATGGCAAACAATACCGCGTGGCCACGGCACCGTGGAGCATGGCAACAGCTAGCTTACACAATTATGAGCTAATAAACAGCAAAACCTTCGGTTTTTTTAATGAGTTCACATCCTTTAACAAACTGTTTCCACATAACTGTGTATTCAAGAAGGCACTGTGATGATTAATACTGAGCGCTTAATATTGAGTATTATGTTCTGTATCACCCGTCACAGGCAGAAAGAGGCGGATGAGAAAGACATGCCATACATGAAGAGCAATGGAGCAGCAGAAACCCAAAAATGACAACAGGGTAAGGACACACAAACAATCAAGTCAATGAAAACAGACTGATAAACTGATATTCATACGTAAAATCACTACCGCTTTAAGATCAACTTTGCACTTCACCTTGAACAAAACTTATTTGATGCGAGCAGTGTTTGTATTTTTGGCTCTATTTTACAAAACACTTGGGCTAATGCTACATTCAATCAAACGATTTCTCTATAGCGTATAAAGTTAAATTGAATTAAGTTGTAAATTCAAAATACAATATGCACATAAACACCAAAACTGCGAATCACAGTGGGTGAAAGCGAGGCAGTGTGTGTGTGTGTGTGTGTGTGTGTGTGTCAGTGTGTTGTGGGAGGTTTACAGAGGGGGCTCCAGACAAGGGGAGAAAGTGGAGCAGTGGAGCATGTTACAGAGGCACAGATGCATGAAGAGCTAAGACGCCTGCCCCACATTTAGCTTTTAAGTATTCACTGCTACACTGCTAATACTAAATGATTCAAAGGCAGAACAACAATCCATCATCTCTTTGGAGGGTTATTATGAATACATTACCTCCCTACAACCGCACCGTTTAATGCAGCTGTAAAAGATCTTAATATAAAGTCATAAACTAACTGACCACGACTGCTGCAAAGGGGTGGCCACAGGCCTTTGATGTGTTATCTTTCACTTGTTATTTGGACCATTTTTATAGAGGCGAGTGTATTCAGCCGAGTTAGGGTGATTTGTTCTTTTATGAATGATTATTTTCCTTCATCATTCATGACTTTGCATGTTTTATTTCTCTCGTGCTCCCTCTCCCCGGCAGACACGAACTAAGACCAGGGTAGGCCACCATATCAAGCCTGGTGAGCATCACGTGAGCTCTGTCATTTGCTATATTTGACCTAGAATCGACAAAAAATACAAATGGACAAATTGTCTAAAAAAGAGCACATATTTGTATTTCCTTCACAACTTTTAAAGCACCAAACCCTGATTTCTCTTCTTTTTTTCAGTGGCCTCTGCTATCAAGACGTATTTCCCTCGGATACTACAGGAGAGATTTCCTGTAGTCTGTTTGTTGTTTCATCTCATTGATCGGATTCTGATTCATCTGCACTTGACAGCTTGCGCCAACACCCCCACCAGATTGAAAAAAAAGAAAGAAACAATGAGGCCTGTTTTGATCATGGCTTCCCCTATCTGTCCTGCAGATGCTCACATTACTGGAACAGGAAACAGCAGCTGAGTGAACTCCAGCTTGGAAGATGAAGCCTCACAAATGCTGTGTATTCATCATGGGAACTAAATTTACGATATTGTTGTCTGTTTCAGGACAGATATGATCAGGGTTTAAAGTGATAAAACATGTTCTGTGCCTCCACATAAAAACCAGCCACAATCACATCTTTCTGTTTTGCTTGCTTTTAAAAAATGTAATGATTTGTGTTAAATGTATGTATGAGGACATGTGAGCTTTGACTGGGTGTATCTTAAAGAGTAGCTCCTCTTAAGATCTCATAAGTGACCTAATTTCCAGAAGTCATATATTGTACTGTGTGTGGCAGGTAGTGCCATTCTGTGAATCCCTTAAGGGTTTATGTTGTTCTCACAGGGGAAGTCCACTGATTAAATAAGCAATGAAATGCATTTGTGTGCTTCTGAATGTCAACTAAGATTGTCTCTCGTATGCACTGAGAATGACTGTGTTTGTTTCGCTGATGACTTATTAAAAAATTGTTCATGTGTCTTATAATAACATCAGTGAAGCATTTATTTTCTTGTCTGCGCAAATGTGTCATGAAAGAGCACAACGACCCCCTCCTAACAACTCCCCATCACCACCCCACCGCTACACCAATACAGCAACAAGGAAACAAATTATTCCTGCATGCACAGGCCAGAAGTTTTAAAGAGAGGTTGTTTGCTTGTTCACCATGGTCGTGGAACAAATGTCTGTTTTGTGATGACGGAGTTGGAGGAGCAGAGGAAGGCTGAAGTCTCATAAGGAGGGTGATTTGCCTTGTTATCATTGTGCTGGTTAAAAGTGCAACATCAGGCCTAGACCTCACTGAATTAAACATAGGCTTCTGAAGATATATTATTCAGCTCTTCAGTTTTGTTGTGATTTGTTTTGTCTAATCTTTTAAGCTCTGATGCCACCTGGTGGTGAAACCGTTTGGTAGATTTCACCAAGTAAGTAAGCAAGCAGGTAAAGGTGTCAAAGGAAGTCCAAAACAAGCAACTTCATAATTTAAACGCAGCCCAAAACAACCACCCTCGCTGACGCCTGTTTCCTTAAATGGTACGCTAAAAACTACTCCACCCACAATGCACTGCGAACTGTAAACAGGACATGTATGTCTCGCGCCGGTTGATACGGTTGTGGTAACGTTACTGCTGCCGTGAATTATTTTTTTTCCACATAGATGCTTCTGATTTGCCTTTTGCTTTTTGTGCAGATCATAGCTAAACACTTTGTGAAGAGAATCACAAAGTTTGTGTTAGAGGACTGAATTAGCTTAGCTGGGCAATATGGCTAACGAACAGGCTTGTACGTGGTGTAACGTTAGTGTGTAGCGGCTGTGTGATTCGTTTCAGTGTTAACTTCAAGTAAACTGGCCAATGTTTAAAAGGATAAACACGACTTTATTGAAGCTTTAAACAATATGATATGTAGCCACATTAACTAATTACAATCGTGTATTGTGTCGTTAACGTGGACGCTAACATGGAGTGCAGAGTGGTTACCAATGGAGACAGGAGACGCCTAATCAGATTGAGCTAACGTTAGCTAGCTAGCTACTCTCACATTTAGCTAACGTTACCAGGAGAGATTCAACATGGTGAGTCAAACTGGTGCCTGTATCAAAATGTCCATGATTGATCGGTGTTAAACGCATGTTGTCAATCACTTTGTATGTATGCAATTGATTTGCTCTTTGCAGTGGACCCAGGAGTGACACTGGGTTTATCTATTCGAGCTGTAAAATAACTCGATATATTTCACTGTTATTTACAGGCTGCAAAGCTGAAGGGCAAACCATCCAAAAGTAAGTTACTCACGTGTTATTTGAATGCTGTACCCCATAGTTATTTACTACATTACCTACATTATTTTACCATTGCAAAAATGAACTTTAAATCAAGTCATGTTTTTATATAGCCAAAAATAACATCACATATTTGTCTCAGAGGGCTTTATAATCTGTACAGTATTGATGTCTGTAGATCCTCAAATAATCTGGAGGATCCCTCCAGAAAAACGGAGAGACAATATAGCAGCAATGTGGTAGAGAAACAGAAATAAATTTACAACCAAGATTTTCAATTTAACAAGGCTACAAAATACTAGTAATACAGAATAACAGATATAGCTGGTAGCTGTATAATCAGTCTGGAGCATATGCACACATAAAGGCCAAGGCAACTTAAAATGTAATAAACTGAGTCCCAAGACTGTGTAAAAGTGTGTCCCCTCACGGTTTTCCCAAGGTTCCTTTGGAGATGAAGATTTGCTTGACAGTTTATTTGATGATAAAAGTAAGTGAGACGTTTTAGACAAACAGTATTATCATTATGATATAGTCACTGTGAAAGCTTCATGTGCGATAATACTTTCTCTCAACAATTTACTCACCAGAACGCCCAGGAAGGGGGAAAGCAACTCGTGGTGGAGCACTGAATCGGTAAGTTGGAGGAATTCAAGAGTAACATACCACCAACTATAAATGATAACTTCCTGTTTGTGGGTTACATTATATTTTCTTTTCCAGCTCTTCTGCAACTGATAACATCTTCAGTATGCTAGCAGAGGAGGTAAATAAGGATGGTGGGAACACTGAGGTATGTAGACAGAGATGTGTAAAGGGCCACATAGATACATGTTCGAGATACGTTCATGTTTTTCAGATGATTTTATTGTGTATTTGTTAATGTTTTCTTTTGTGTCCTAGGACTCTGATGTCTCAGCAGCAGATCCCAATGACATACTGAGGAACATGAAGGTAGGTCACTATAAACTGTGGAAATGCTTTGTCGATGTCTGTACATGGTCTTAGGTATTGTTTTTCTGTCTATCCTTGTACAGGACATGGATGATATGGATGCTGACCTTTTTGCATCAAAGAAAAAGCCCAGTTCAGCTCCTGCACAAACAAAGCCGTTTGGTAATGAAGGGCCAAAGAAAGACTCTTCCATGTCAGAAAGTAATGTAAAACCAGAGGGAGCAGGTAATTCAGTGCAGAGTGTTCTTGCATGAATTATTTTCTCATTATTAGCTTCACATTATTACCGGCTTTGAAGTTTACATACAGTTTAGCAGCATTGTGAGAGAGCTGAGTCTCCCCCTCTTCACTCAGATGAACCCACTGCAGGAGGGAAGAAGCCAAACTCTGCACCTTCGTCTACAGCACACAACTACAGGAAGTTCACTTTCTCTGGTGAGTCAGCCTTTTCCCTCCATCATCTGACACTGACACTTTATATAACTCAGCAGTTGTTTACTGATGGCTTTGTTTTTCCTCAAACTGCTGCATTGATTTAGACAGTGGTGGTGATGACGAAGGTCTTGGTCAGACACTTCACACTAAAGGTACATCAGTGCAGATGTGTGTTTGGCCTTTTACTTGTAGTTGAATGACACCAGTGGGTAGTTTGAACAGGAGACAATAAAAAGTGACAGTAGTATCCCTCCAATAAATCCTACATTTGTTGAACTCAGTACCTTATATTAAAAGGAGTTTCCAATATTTTGGCCCCCTCATTTACATATATGAGAGGGACAGTATATAAAAATGCCTCTCAATGAATGCTCACTGTATAAACATAAAGTATGTGCTCAGTTAAATCTCATAATTTGAAGAATAATTTAATGTATATTTTTTATGTATAATGGTAAGTATCACAATCTATTTATATATGATGCCTCTTTATTACTTACTGCTTTACAGTCTGGTGTCCAAAAGCAATATAAAAAGAGTAAAGAATCTAATTTCCTCTGCAGATCCAGACGACCCCCTTGCTGATCTACTTGATGACTTGCTTCCAGATGAAACCAAGCCCGAATCTAAATCTAGCACACAGCGGGCCAAACCTGGAAAATCTGCGCCATCTCCAACAGCATCTCCCATCCTAAAGACTGAAACATGTGAGCCTTACCTGATCCAGAATTCTTTATTTTTAAACTTTTTCCATGGAATCAAACAAACACTAAAGTAGTGGGTTTTTTTTGTGTGCGTGTGTATTCTTTGTTCATCAGCTAAGGCAGCAAAGACACGAGGTGATCTTACATTCGATGATGATAAGGATGACCTAATGGATGCACTCGGATTTGACAGTGACAAAAACAACCCCACAAAAAAAGAAACTGCGCTTTGGTCCAACAAGGAAAGGTAACAGCTCTGTTTTGACTCTTACTGTCCCACTCTTATTGTTGTCCTTATTTATAGTGCTCAAATGATAAATAATTACTGCTTTAGTGCTTTAGTGGGGTGCAGCTAAACACAAAGCCAAACACTGGCATATCTGTTCTTTTCTACTTTGTTTTGCCTTCACTTTGCCTGTTTTTGCAAAAATGGCCAACTTCCCCTGCCTTCCTTTGTATTTAAACATGGCACACAGTTTATCTTCACTCTGTCCCCTTTTCCTCTGCTGTGTGTAATCTCAGGAGTGAGCCCCCTCTGAGAGCTCGTACTAGACTAGATGAGATTCTGGAGAGTTTGACTTCGCCTCGTCTTCTGGAGCGGCCTCCAACAGGCGAGTGGAAGGACCAGCCTCAGTCTCAAGAGAAGCAGCAACAAGAGAAGACCTCCAAAGTGAAAGGTAGTAGACCACCGTAGCCTGCTTAGCATAAGTATGAGCAGGTACCGTTTTAAAAGAATGAAATATTGAAAAGCTCTTTTTGTCCCCGTTTACAGAACCACTTTTAGAAGATGACCTCACATTTGGCACCTATCAGCCCACTCTGGTATCCACGCCTGAGGGGCGCCAGTCCCGCAGACAGTCTGTCAGGTGTGTGTAAAGCCCAATCGTGGTGTTTTGCAGTCTGCTTTTTGCCTGCCATTGGTAAACTGAACACTCAAATTTTTTTCTTATCAGATTTTCTACAGAGGATGTCAGTTTGTCTACCCCAGAGAGGAAACCAAAACCCACCACCCCCACCTCCACTCAACACCGTAACTCCGCTGACTGGCTAGGCCTCAAGACAAACGATGACCATACCTTTCTAGACGGTGATGCCAAAGAGACCAAGATCTCAACAGAGTCTCCGAAGGCTCCTTCCTCTCCTTCATTAGAGAGAACACCCTCCCTGACTGCTACTCAGGCCACATCTGCTGCTGGTGATAACATCCCCAAGCTAACCAAGCCAGAGGTCTCTAAAAGCCAGAAGAGAGAAGAGGAGGAAGAGGAGGAGGGGGCTGACTGGTTAGCAGGAGCACTGAGCAGGAAGAAGGCTCTGACGGTGTCACACACTGAGGCAAAAACGTCCAAGCAGGAAGACTCTTTAGGGCTGGGAGAAGAAGTGGATCTGGAATCGATTGTTAGGTATTGTGGAAGCTGCACGCAACAAAGAAAATGCAATGACACTTACCAGACAGAAGCTTGTTTCTCAGCACTGAATGTTGACCTGCTCTTGTTTTCAGTAAACAAGTCACTGCACAAGCTCCCGGGGGCGCAGAGGACACTCTTACATCTGTCAAGGAAACTAGGTAAGATATTCGTTGTGTAAATCCATTAAACCCACGTACTGTAAGTGACAACATTTTGCTTTTTATTTCCATTCTCCTCTTGTTTTGTGCAGCAACACTTTTCTTGGACAGCCCAGCCCCACTGCTCACTCCACTCCTGTCAGAGAGAAGAGGACCATGCAAGGTATTAACGCACAGTGACCCATCCAAATAACCACTCCTCAGTTACATTTTATAATAAAATAATGAATTCAGATTGCATAACAACCATACTTTTCAAAGCCATCTTCCCTGGCAACTCTGCACATTTACAGTAGAAGTATTTCTTTTTTTTAACCCATTAATTAATCAGCCATCATGTCTGACATTCTGACACACCGTACAGCATGGTATGCACTTACAAGACACACATCTAATACCTCATTCTATCCATGTTTGTGTGAATCATCAACTCACATTCTACCGCTCCTCTCATACAGATACCATTCCCACTTGCCCCTCACCTCCACCACAATCCCCTTCTGTAGTTACCATTTATACACCCACCACCCAGCAGCCTTACCCCCCCCGCACCTCAACGTCTGCCTCACCAACCGCTCTCCAAGCTAAAGTAGACCTTGGACAAACTCTTAGTTCCTCTCATCCATTAGATTGCCCTCCTCACGTTACTGGTCCCTTGCCTGTGTCCGCTGCTGGCATTAGCAACACCCAACCCCACCAGTTACCACCCAATAAGGGATCCGGGGTTCTACGAGGGCCCAGTCAGGCTTCAGATGAAACCCCGCAACAGCTGCCATTGCTCAGCCCAATGTCTGCTATACCGCCTGGCTCAATGTGGTGTAGGTAATCTTGGGGAAATCTGAAGTAGTTTTAGATACACTAGCATTTTTCACCATGGCTTTAATATTTAATGTGAGCAGAACAATATGATATATTACTCATGGTTGTTTTCTTTCCAGCAGTTCCACAGCAAAACCAAATGCAAAGTACATCAGCGGCAGTCCAACAACAGGTATTTGTGCTTTCCTGATGTCATGATTTGAGAGATTGTGTAATATAGCTGTTTTTAATCCCGTCCATGTCTTCTGAAAAGGTGACGCTTCCAGCAGACAGTCTGCAGCAGTTGCTTCTACAACAGCAGGTCAGGAACAAAAAAGGCTCTACTTGCAGATTTATTCAAAATGTAACAACGCATTTATCACCTGGTTTGTTTCTCCTAAAGATGATGCAGTCTCAGTTGCTGGGTCTGGGGGGCGTTGTGGATGCAGGGGTCCTGCAGAGACTCAAGGAGAGAGAGCAGCAACCTGGAGACTATCAAGCTTTACAGGCTCGCATCATCCAGCTGGAGGGACAGGTACGTTAATGCTGTTGTAGTGAATCATAAGAACTGTGTGTCAGCTTTATTTTCAGAAAGGAATAATAACCTTCCCTAGTGCCCCAACATCCCTGCCTTAGTTACCTCCATGTACCTGAAACTCCTGTGTGTGTTGCTGTCCAGGTGAAGACCCTGCAGCTGGAGCGAGACCAAAGCCAAGTGATGCTAGGGAATGTCCAGCAGCGGCATAAAGAGGACATGGAGCTCATGGAGAATGCACACAAGTAGTTTATTCCTAGACCACACAGTGCATCTGTACATGTTTAACATACATAATGCATAATTCCCTGCACTTCAAGCAGCTTGTGTGTATCCGTGTGCTTAACACACACTGTGCACGTCCAGGGCTCGTGTGAAGCTGCTCGAGGAATCGGCAGCCCAGCGGGACACACAAGCGCGGCAGGAGTGTGAAGACCTAATGGAACGCCTGGCCACAGTAACACGATCGGCTGAGCAGGAGCGCTCAGAGCTGCAGGCTCAGTACCAGCGCAAACTGGCCCAGGCCCAGCAAGACAGAGACCGCGAGGTGGAGAGACTCCGAGACCTCCAGAGGTACATCAGAGAGACTCTAGTAATAGATTTATTCTATAACGATAGCAAATACTGTATTATGGCATGTGTTCAACAGTTATCAACATATGTACTGACTGAAAAACCATCATTACAGTTATATACATACAAAAGACTAAAGACAGGAAGAAACTGAAAATAATAGTTCCACAGGCACCACAAAACACAGTGACATAGCAATCAGTAAAGCTAGTCTACTTTAACAAAAAATATTCCTATGTGTTTTGAACCAATCAGATCACTTGGCTTAATCTTTATATTATATAATGCAGTTTTTGCACATCCCGTTTACTGAGTTATCTGGATAACCGAGCTGAGTAATACCCAGAATCCCCTCAAATCTGGAACACGGGCCAATGTCATGCCGATGTGACCTGTTCTGCGTTTTACTCAACTAAATTATTCAGATAACTCAGTAAGTCCCAGAATGAGCATATTGTATTTTATGATAAATAAATTACCATAAAGCTTACCTTATATTTGTCCTACTTTGCCGTCAAGGAAATCTATCTTGGAGATGAAGAAAGACCACGAGGACCAGGTCCAGAGACTGAGGAAATTAAAGGACGAGGAGATTGATGCAGTTACAAGCGCAACATCTCAGACCAGGTAATCAAAGGACACCAGTCCCGTTTACAACCATACCAGTAATTATACTCCTGTACATACTAGTAGTATGTTCTCTGTGTGATTACCAGTTTCAGTGTTGATATGTCTCTGATATACAGTATGTGGCCTTGGTCAGGAGATTTTTGTAATTTTTTGCAGGTCTCTCACAGTGGTGATTGAGCAGATGGAGCAGTTCTCCTCTCGGCTGGGGGAGCTTTCTTCTCGGGTGGAGAGCACACATGAACACACGGCTCATGGCCTGGAGCAGGGAGCACGGCACAGAGACGAGCAGCTTCGAAGTAACTCAGACACACCGACACACACTTTGTACAAATAGGTCAATATAAAAGTTGTCTAAGAGCATAATGTAGTCGGTATCACGTTGCAAGTGGGTTAAGGTCATTAACTGAATGTGCGTTTCAGTGATGCAGGACCGTCTGGCCCAGCAGCAGAAAGCCATGGCGGAGGAGAGAACTTACCTCAAGGAAATCATTTCCAGGATGGACACTCAGCTCAATGAGCAGCAGAGACAGCTTGAGAAGGTCAGGGTAAAAATAAAAACAACAATTTTAGGATAGCTGCATTTGTTTTGACATAGCAGTCTATCACAAGTGTACCTGAAAGGGAAAGAAAAAAACAAATGCTTTTCCCCTTAAAGTCTGATGATACCTTTTTTTTTCTTTTCTTTTTTTTTTTTTACCCCTCAGGAACGCTGGAAGATGACAGCAGAGCAGGCCAAGGCAGAGTCCACCCAAAGAGGCCTGGAGGAAGAGCGGCGTGCCCTGAGCATGCAGATCAACATGGAAAGAGAGGAGCTGGAAAGAGCTAAGGTGAGGCTGATCCACATCAGTGCTGCTAGTGGACAAGTGCAAGTCTATCTTGATACCATACGTCTCCCCCCTTACCTCTCCTGCCTGTAGTCTTATTTCCCCCCCGGGGATCAATAAAGTATTTCTGATTCTGATCCTGTTCCCATCAGAGTGCACTGCTGGAGGAGCAGAAGTCAGTGATGCAGCATTGTGCAGAGGAGAGGAGGAAGCTGGCAGCTGAGTGGGCCCACTTCCACACTGTGGAGAAGCAGAGGCATGAGAGGGCTGAACGAGAGGTCAGCAGCCTTCTGGAGAAGAGAGAGGGATCCATCATCAGTCTGGCACAGGTGAGCTTCACGTTGATAGAAGAGGGGCGTCTTACGACTGCTTTGTGGACTTAGATGTCTTTTAAATGCTACTTTTATTTGAAAAGTAAATCCAGGCTATATCAATGTAATGTTCTCTCTGTTTCTGTTGTAGGAACAAGCTGACCTAAAGCTTCATACTGCAGAGCTGAAACAAAAGAAGATGGCTGTGGCGCAGGAGAGAGAGACTCTGGAAAGACTAAAAGAAGAACTGGACAGAGACAAAGAGAGAATAAGCAGCACAGCCTTGAGACTCAAGACACGAGCCCACGAGGTGGAGGCCTTTAGCAAGGTACCCACCACACACCCCTACATGGAGTAAACAATATGTATTATGTTAGTTTTGACCACACTGTGTTCTTTGCAGCTTGCTGCAGAGAAGCATGAGCAAGGAGAACTAGCGTTGCAGGAGGCAAAGCGCGTGGAGGCTGAGCACGAGGCACGGCTGAGAAATATCCATACACAGACAGAGCGGCTGAGGCAGCAAGAACAGAGACAGCTTCAGGTGTGTCTATGCAATACACTTCAGATTGAGCTTCTACTTTGCAAAAATGAATAGCGCATAAACAGTAACTGTGTGGTAGTACCTAAACACTTGTTGTTACAGGAGCAAATGCGGCTAAATCATCTACAGAAAGACACAGAGAGGCTGAGACAAGACCCTCCAATGACCTCTTTGCCACTTATGATTCCACCCATTTTACCAGGTGAGGTCAATTCTGGTTGAGTATATCGTTCAACAAAAACTAGTTACTCATACAAAATAAACCCATTTAATGTAAGTATATAACCAGGTTTTGTTATTTTTACTTGTAGATGCAGGTTCAGTGTTGCCAAACCCTGAGCTGACATCAACCCTAAATATTCTCCCTCCTACTTCATTTGCCAACTCTCAGTCCATGGCTCTTCAAGCGAGTCTGGCTTTGTGGAAGTACACTGCAGAAAAGGTAACCAGGGAAGACACTTAAGATATAAGGTTTAAAGTCACATTTCCATTCTGGTTTCTAACCATGTTCTATTGGTGGCAAACCTTCAAAAAGCTGTTTGCTGATACCATAAAGGTAACTGGCCTGGTTTACCAGCTACATGTCAAACATTGACTCAACAGTTCATAAATCACAGGCTTCCAGGTGTGTTTTGCAATAATCAATTGCAGGATGTCATCTGAATAATAAACCAATGTCCTAGTGGTTTTAACATTTGATGGAGCTTAAAAGATACCATTTAAAAACATGAAACTACAACAGTGAAGAGATAATGATGAGTGAAGAGATGATTCTGATTCTGATTCTGATTAACTGCACAGGAGATTCCTTAATATAATTCAAATGAACACAAGGTTGTTAGTGTAGAGGCTTTTAATGTTAACATGAAACATGTTTTGGCTCACCCACAATTACATTTACAGTCAGCTATAATGGAAAACATCTACCGTTAGATTTGTAACATTTCTAGAAATAATGGTCTGAAACATTTTAATGATTATGTTCCCGTTTCTTGTTACTTTCTCCTCAGGACCGTGAATACCTCCAACAGGAGCAGTTCTTCTTGGACAATTTGAAGAAGAAATCTTACAGATCATCTTTCAACACAGATTGACCAACACATGCTGGGTGCTCCCAGTAGGATTCATGTTACTTTCCAGGTGCTGAAAACTTGAACATGCCACTGTGCTTAAATTTCTATTAAAACGTGTTTTAGAGCAAACAAGTTTTTTAATATACTGCATTTTTATACTGCATCATCAGACTTCTGATCAGTCCCAAGCTGGTGTTTTGTCCATTTCCTCCTCATTGATATCTGAAAGTAAAAAAAAAAAAAAAAAAAGGGGGGGTTAAGGTTGGCACAAATGTAATAAACTAGTCAATAGTCAGCCAAAGCTATACTGGTCCTGTATCTCCAGTCAAGCCTCAGGTTACCATGACTCCACACTTAAGTTCAGACAGGGATAACTTTTATCATCACTGGCTTGACTTCAATCAGGTATCAGTCTTGAAACATTTACCTGTTCTACTGTGCTCAGCACCCGTGGATCATCTTTTAGTCTTGCATTGCAGATGTTAACACCTGTACGGAGACATTTTACATTTAGATCATCAAGTGTTCAGTCTGTGCACACAAAAAAGCAAAAAAAGTGTTTGACAGTATTTCTCAGAACAGCCATTTCCATCGTCAGTTATCGCATCAGACGGCACTTCCTATGCAGCAGTTTTCATCACTGAGTCAGTGGCAACGTGGATCACAAGCAGCAGGGTGGTACAAACCTTTTCCCCGGGCTTCCTCACTTTGGCAGTCAGTGTCAAGCGAGACAGAAGAGCCATGAACCTGCAACACACACACATTTCATTAGTGATAGTTCATCAGCAGCATGTGACTCCACACACCAGTCTGCTGCGGGTCAGATACCATTGGTTTCCACACTTGTTTTTTCAGACAGGGATAACAAACTCATCATATGCAGAGAATCATTAATAAAAGCTTTAACACTTAACGTCAGTCTTACCTTTCATTACGATGAAAAGCTCAGCCAATGCTGGCAGGAAGATGAGCCGCATTCCCCATCAGCCAAAGCTGCCTGTTAAGTAAAAATATATTAAATAAATCAGACTTCAGATCTGTAACTAAAAGACATCAGGACATAAGCTGGGGACCAAAGGAAGGCCACGTTCCTGTCCCTCCCTCTTTAAGTAACGCGATGCAAATTAACATTTAAACGTGTAGTCCAGTAACTACGTGCTAGTGAATTAATACATTTTATCTGGTTGTCCAAAAATCACCTACTTAAAAACCCAATTTGCAACTTTTGCCTAACATCGTCTTCCTGCACGTGTTAGCCTTGACTCAATGATAGCTAGCAGGCTAGCACAGTTCACATGAAACCGTCTCCAGAGCTCCTCACATTTAAGTCTCATTGACTAATCATCAGATCATTACCTGTTCACGGCGGTTCATCTTCACTGAAGTCCATATTTAGACAAAAACGCATCATTACATGTGAAAACAACATGCTGGAGTTGGAGCTTCCCAGCTAACAGGTTACCGTCTACCACACCGCCAATGAAGGAGAGCAAGACTGGAAATCTCGCGTGATGAAGGTTTTATACGCTGTACACGTCACATCCCACGTGATTACTGACGGGGTGTGGTAAAAGTCCAATTTATATTTCCAATATGCTTGCGAAAAATGAAAATAAGTAGCCTACTATTCTATAAATTGACTCTACACAATTTGAGCTATAATTTAAGAGTAAATATATATGAAATAAATGATTGTAAACCATTATTATCATCAAAATACGATCCATGAAGCAAAAAACTACAACATAAACTGAGGAATGGCAAGTACAGTAAGGCCTTCAACCATCAAGCTTTTATATTGTCTCAAGGTTTGCTTGCTCGTGTTATTCTCAGTATTCAACAAACGGTTAGTCATAAAGATGTCATACAATAAAACACCTGTGCTGAAATGAATCATATATTGTCTTTCAAGAAAAAAAACCCAATATTAAATTATATAGATCATTCAGTTTGGCCGCAGACATTTTATTATTCCACCTTAAACTCATGTCAGATATGTTTATCAAAAAGAAAAATAGCTCCTTTACTTAAAATTGAAGGGGCAAATGCAGTGTGCATATGTATTTCAATACCTCAGGATGACATGTAAATCAAAATGAATGAATTACAGCAACATCTGCTCTCGGTGGAGAGATGTGCAAAGCCTCTTAACTGGTTCACAAGGAACTGTTTGATATAAGTGAGGCTATTAATTGGGATCATGTTCAACAAATAATTTGAAAATCTCTGATCTCTTTTGGAGGACATTTAGGGGGCATAGTCTGCCTGTGTGTCTAAATATTTAATAGACTAATTATGTGATGGAAAAAATGATAGCGAGTCGCATACCCAAAATGACACTACACCAGAGAAAGGGAATTTATTCATTTCACAAATAAGAGATGCCAGTTCTAAAGTCTTAAGTCAAGGTGAACATCTCTGGAGCTTTCAATCACATCTCATGGTCTTCATCTGCAAATGTGGTAAGATAAACCCAAGATAAGCCTTGATTTATCCCCAGAGGAGAAATTCAGGTGTTGCAGCAGCACAAGGACAGACATTAGTAGGCTACAGATAAATAGGGAAAAGCAAAAAATAAATAATTAGAGGTATATATAGTAAAAATAGGAATAGAAATAAAAGTAGAAACTATAGTAATTCAATTCATAAATTACAAGGCATGCAGTATACATACAGCACCCACGACCAGTGCTGAAGTTAATCTAATAGTGCAGTAGGCCTCCTGTCTTAAGAGAAGTGAGATTAGTAGCAAAGTCAGCAAAGTATATGTAAGAACAGTATGATGCCATCTACTGTAGCTAAGTGGACTTTGAGTTAAGATTGTTTTGTCAAACTATTTCCAAGGTCAAGAATGATCTCTCACACCCCATAATGTATTTTAAAAATCTAAATGTTATCAGTCAAGTTATTCTCATCATTTTCAAATAAATGTTGGCTGGTGTCCTGCAGCAGAAACTCATCAAATACATCTGGATTTTCAGATAATAGCCCATAGCCTGTTTCACTTTAGAGTTAACACGTTGATGGCAAGTTTGGTGAATTGTTAGGCTATACATTGGCAAACTGGTTTGGTAGTTAAACACAGAGAGAAGAAGAAGTTTCAGTGTTTCCTCAGGAGGGGTTGGAGACGGGACAGCCGGCTGCGCACGCCTCCTGCTCCATCACTGCCATTCCCCCTTTCAGTCACTAGGGAGAGACTCCGAACAGCTCCGAAGTAGGAGAGCTGCTGTTACCACACTCACAGGGTCCCACAGCAGGCTGACAGGATCAGAGTCTGCATCCGCACACCGGCCTGCGGGACGCGTCGCACTCTCCGTCCGGGATGGAGAAAGACGCCTCTGAACCGGACCCCTCCAGCCAGCGGAACGGGGTCGTGGGCGTGCTGTACGGGGAGTTCACCGACACGCTCAACGACAGGGTCCGGTACTCGGTGAGCTTGACGGAGAGCGCCCTGACCATCCAGAGGATCTGCTCGTCACCCGGCCGGACGAAGGTGGTTTTTAACTTGACGGACTGCATCGGATGCCGGGCGTACAGAGGGCCGGACAGCGCGGACGTCGGCGCCTACTTCACCGCCTATTTCTACCCGTTCAAGAGGCGCTGGATGAGCGCCGGGGTGGCCCGGCAGAGAGCGGAGCAGTGCTTTCGGGTCGCGCTGGTCCAGGACCCGCTCGCCAACCTCCACGAGGCTGAGAGGTGGGCTCGTGCCATCAGGGATGCCTCCGTGCTGCAGGCGCCCCGGAGAGACGGTGAGCACTTCATGGGAAACATGGGTCACATGATTTGAAGCCTGGAAAATGAAGTTTATATGAAGAGAAAGTGCAGGCCTGTGTGTAAGAACAGGAGGAGGCTGTCAGATGATACAATGCAATAAGCTCAGTCACTGACAGGCTTCCACGGTGGCACCTGCATGTTCTTATGCTCATCACGGTGACTTCACTTCTCTTTTTGTATGACAAAAGTAAAGTGAGCCAGTTGAACGCAGGCAGACCCGACTGTCAAACAAAGCCACACAGGACTCCTCAGCCGTAGTGCACCTTCCTACGGCCAGAAACAGGTTTGGTAGAGAGGAAGCGCACATTCCACCTGCTCTTACTAACCTGCTCTACCTGCCCTGAAAGGTGATCCACCTGCCAGCAGCAATTACAGCGGCCTCATTCATTCACACAGCCCCGCATGACACACACACACACACACACACACACACACACACACACACACACAGACGCACAAAACTGATCACTTAAGTAGTTAGATTTTCTACTGATCCTCTGTCAGCACAGAGTGTATCCGCTGCTCTGGGCTTCATTATTCCTGCTCAGTAAATTCCCACTGAGAGTTTATTGTTGATGAGTGGAAAAATCACATCAAAACAAAGCCTGTTTTTCATCCTGCTTCGCAGCAGCTATGTCTAATTAG
The DNA here is from genome assembly GCF_043641665.1 of Enoplosus armatus. Taxonomy (NCBI): domain Eukaryota; kingdom Metazoa; phylum Chordata; class Actinopteri; order Centrarchiformes; family Enoplosidae; genus Enoplosus; species Enoplosus armatus. The sequence continues at coordinate 8,224,407 of NC_092196.1, read as the reverse complement.
GTCTCATCATGTCTCGCTCTGTTTAAAATGCAGACTGTCCTCAGGTTCCTTTGTCTTCCAGTCTCATTAGCTTCTCCGTGCTCCATCCTGGTGTACAATGAGACAGTCATTAACATGAATACAAAATGAGAAGTGTTTATGCAGCTGATATCCTATCACTCATCTGGGAGGAAGTGGTGATGCTTGCCGATGATGAGACAAAGCTGTTTGGGTCCCCAAACTGATGAGTCTGCTTATCAATTAGGGTACAAATGCTGAATCCGCCACATCCGGACAGGTGACATCTTCTACTTCATACAGAAATATTTAACTTTTAAATACATACGGCAGGCATGGCACTCCTGGGGCAGCCGGAGCAGGTCGGAGAGGAAGCGGATATTTGACTCGACAGTGACTAATTTGGAATGCTGGTTGCCAAAGGTGGAGGAAAGTGTTAGTGGTGGGATGAGGAACGAGGTCGCCCCCCCCTTGTAGCAGCCTCCAGGTGTACACAGAGAGGAGCTTTATGTGACGAGGAACATCCAGCCTCCCTCTGGTCTGCAGCCACCAGGAGTTTGGGTTTCAGCCCTGTATGCCAGGCAGGCAGATGGTAACCTGAGAGGTAACACCCCCCCCCCCCCCCCCCCCCCCCACCATCACTGTCCTCCTACTGGACTCATCAAAGAGCTCCAGCCAGGGAGCTTTTCAAATCACACATACTAATGAACCAAATCAGCCATCTAACAGTTCAGCATGACCTCCCTCATCCCATATTTTTGTTTTTGCTTCTTCTCTTCTTCTGAACGCAGCGTCTCAGCGATGATGCCATCATATCATTAATTTATAAGCTTGTTTTAGCATTCCAGATCCAGGCCAGCCAATAATACAGTATTTAACAGAATATATTATGGGATTTAAATGAGTAATGTTGTGGTAATAGATGCTGCCTTGTAGAGGGTGTGTGAAAGTCAGCGAGATTCACTAATCCCTCACAGTGTATTTACCCCCTACGTTAATTGCGTGTCATCTCATCGGGCATTGCAGATGGAAAGGTTGGATTAAAAGTGCAATTGCAAGCTCAAGATTGGTATTTAGTCAGAGAGCTATCACTGTGACGCACTTTCACTGAAGTATAAAGTGGATAAACATGAAGTTTAATATGTGAAGGTATGCTGTAGTTTGCAGTGAGGTTGTAACTCGACTAGTTTGGGTGTTGAAGTCTCTGATCGTCTCACAGGGTTTTTATTCCCACTACAGGTTCATTGGGATGAATGAGGCGTAAATAATGAAGTGCATACACTATGATACAGTCCTGCACACGCTGATGGTCTGCTGGAGTATTTCCCCTGCTCAGAAGATCCACAGAGAGATTGCATGCAATGAAATGAGATGATGGTTACTGGCTTTGACTTTTTCTACTAGTGGCTGCCTTCACTGCTACTGGCTGTGTCCTTTTCTGCTTCTCAAACAGCCGGCAGGAGGCCAGTGACAGATTTAACATTTATACATACAAGGATTTGACATTCTTTTGATTCCATTTGTGCTATAGTGTTGTGATGGCTTTGTGGGTTGTCTGGATTTTCTTTCCAAAACCTCTGGGCCCCCCTTCAAATTTGCAAATTCCAAAGCTATTCAGATTCAGATTACTTCTTTATTGTCCTCCATATTTGTTTTCACAGTCTGTACATAAAAATAACATTCAAAACGAGGTATAAATAAACAAGAACATTACAACACAAGTCTATTACAGTGTGTCCAGGCTGTTTAAAGCAGTTGTAGCAGAGGGCACAAAACTTGATTGGATGTCTGTATGCAGAGTGGAGGAGGCTGAAGCAAGAGTGAGCATGCTCCTTGCACCGACTGTGTGTGTGTGTGTGTGTGTCAGGTGAACAAGTCGGGTTATGCAGAAGAGAAGGAAAGGAGGAAATCTCCCACAAACTGTTTTTCGGCAGCCGCAGTGTCAGGTGTGTGTCTGTCAGTGTGTGATCTCTCCTCCCTCGAGGCCCTGCTGAACGTGGCTTCCCCAGTGAAGGAGAGCTAAAATGCATCACCAGGCGACCTCTCACCCCGTCCAGCATCTCGGTCCCCCCGGAGCCTTCGTCTCCTGCTCCGTGACACACGGCTGTGATGGCCTGTCAACACCCCCCTCTCTGCCTCCAGCCTCAGTGGGAAGTTGTGTCTGCACTCTCTGGACCTCCTCCCCTCCTCTCCAGCAAACTCTCACCCAACCTTGGAATGCAGCTTGTTTGCAGACACGTCAGTCCAGTCTGCATATAGGGCTACTCCTGAACAAGACAGCTTTCAGTGAAGACTGTGTTTGTTTCTGCTCCAAGAGTTTTCTCGAATGGTGTCATGGTTTAACAAATACCACCTGTGCTGCAATCTGACAGACTGAAGGTGCGTTGCGTCTTTGTTTAGCATTTTTTAACAATCAGCAGCAGTGATGCACTTGTGGCGACGAGATGATAACTCTTCTCTGTCAGCTCAACACTCACACATTGTCACATCCGGGCCGCCTGTTGCCTGGCTGCCTGTGTGTGTGTGTGTGTGTGTGTGTGTGTGTGTTTACCCACTTTTAACTGTGAAATACACACACTACAGTTGAAAGTTTGCTTGCTGGTGTGATGGGCAGGGCATCTTCCCGCAGGTTTCTGACTTCACATCGCAGACTGATTTCACATACACCCTCCTACCCTGCATCTATCTTCCCTTTCCCACACACACACACACACACACACACACAGCCCAAGAGCAATGTCGAAGAAAAAGACATTTTCCGAGACAGAAAGTTGACGCAGCGCATTGAAAAATAATGTACATCGAATCATGAATTAATCAATTTTGTGTGGAGCTGCCTTGATATGGGGAGTCTTTGTGGTTGTAAAGTTGAAAAGACTTCATATCATTTAAACCAAAACAATGCAATGTGTATTTGTGACCCCTCGTTGGCTGTTGTCTGGTTATGACCAGTTCAGCCAAAGAGTGATTTTCTTATTTTATTTTTAGGGGCCTGAAGATGTAAAATTATTTAGTAATTAGAAAAACGTTTGAAAGATTTATTTACCTCTTACCCACAGTTTGGGCACCACTGATCTGAGCTATAGCCATCGTGTACTGTCTTACAGTGCATAATCAAGAGGAAATGTTTGCTCTTTGACTTTATATGCTGTTTATAACCTGCATATAGAGTATTATGACAGTGATTCAGACATGTCACTGATGTTGAAACCAGGTTGTCTCCTGATAAGAAGTAAAAGTCCTGTGCAGAATGAATAATCATTAATAATCTCATAAGGTTTTGATTACCTTCACACTTTACACTGTGAGTAACAATAAAGACTACAAAAATAATGAATTTAGTGTTTAATATTTACATCCATTTGCCAGTGTATCAGGTACATCTAGCTAAACCTAATGCAGTCTAATAAATTAGTCCTGCAATATGTCCTCCCTTCATGGTTATAGGGGAGAGGGGTTGATTTAGCTTAACGATCATTTCAGAGGATGTATTTTGTGGAGCTGTTGAACTGCATTGCGTTATACAAAAAAATGTTACGAGGAAGGCTGGATTTATAGTAGGGCTGTTTTATTGTTTTCGATAGATGTACTTGATAAACTGGCAACTGATTGTACATAATCAGCATTTCATAATCAACCACCCTGACAGATAAATGGGTCAAAACATTTCAATGAAACTTATCAAATGCAACCTTTGCGCACAGTGTAACTACTCAGTTAGCTTGTTATATTAGGCGCCAAGACATTAGCCTCGCAACAAATGATTATTTTCTTGAGTAACTGATTAATCACTTGGTCTATAGAATGTCAGGAAATCTTCAAATCTTCTGTTTGTCAGACCAACACTTCTCAATAGCATATTCAGTTTATTACCACATAAGACAAAAAAAGCTGCAAGCTGCAATCACAACTAAGAAGCTCAAAATATCTTTTTCTCACAATTAATCAATTCTCAAAATAGTTGCAGAGTATTTTAATTAATTAATTGACTAATTGTTTCAGTTCTACTTTACATCATCTACATTATAACAGTGTGTAAAACCACGTCTTAAATTGTGATTATGTTTCCCACCTCCTAAGTTATTCAGCTCAACAGAGTTAATAAGTAGACCCCCTTGCATGACAAGCGATTTCAGTGCCACCCTTCGGAGTAAAGCAGCGTGGGTCTGAAGCTGTTGCATGTTAATCAGACTGAATTGCTGTTTCTCTCCACTTCAATATTCATTATTCTGTTTGAAGTGCTGAAAAGAATCAGAGATGTGTGCAGAGATTCAGAGGTCTGGAGCCACGCAGGGCTACTGAAGCTGCTGGACAAGACATAAAAAACATCTCTCTGCCTCATCTGTGCTTTAGGCATCATGACTTCCAGTGTCAACGTTGCCAGAGGAAGCTGCTGATCTGTATTTGTTTTGAACTTTAGGTTTGACCTTTTCAAGGGTGTCTGTGGGTTTAGTAAGGGTATGCTATGCAGCTCAGCACACTTGAGTGCATAACCTGATTCTAAAGCTCTCTCACAGTTTCCACTATATTCTGGAAGTGCAGAAAGGACCTTTTGTGAACTGAAAGCCGCATTGTGCTCTGACACAAGTCAAAAAACAATGGTAACCCTGTGTGGGTGAATGGAGGCAGAGTTTGGCATGTGCCGGTGTGTTTTCGCACTCTCTCCTCACTCTGCCTGATGGGTTCGCACCTCTTTCTCTGAGATATTTTTGCACAAGGTAGAGGGTGGCAGCGACAGGTCACAGTGCTGAAAAGCACAGCATCTGGCATCTCCCTTGATTCATTTACTTTATAAGCCAGAGGAACGGTGGAATTTAACCATCACATTGTGTGCTTCTGGTAATTTTGCCTGCCTTATAGCAAAGTCAGCATCACCTGCAGCCAGATAATTATGGTGGAAACTGATACGGAGGTTTCTATCCTCTACACCCCAAAATGGATTTTATTTTCTGTCCTCTCTCATTCATTTGATATGGTCTCTGATGAGTCTGTGTCTGCTTTTAAGGTCAAGGGCATCTGCTGAGAAGTCCACCTCTAGAGGAAAGTTACTCACTTAAAAAAGCAGCAGCCTGTATTACAATGAAGTGGCTAAACATGAATATGGATTCAAAAAGAGTGGGAACTTTATGAGGTGGAACAAACAACTCATTACTCATTAAGTCATGTAATAGCTATTAATGCAACGAGATGATTTGATCTTCAATACATTACATTACAACCATTTGGCAGGTTTTATCTACTACTTACGCTTGAGCTGCAGCTGCCCCCATATCACATCATCTATACAGACAGTTTTTAATTCATAATTTATACGTCTTTCTACTCTTTCCCTTAAAGCAATAGTTTTTGGACATTTTGGGAAATACACTTTATTGCTGAGAGTTAGATGAGAGGATCGATACCTCTCTCTGGTTTGTACGGTGAATATGTAGCTACAGCTTGCATCCGATTACCTTAGCTTAGCATAGAGAGCGGAAACAGCTAGCCTGTCTCTGTCTGAAGGTAACAAAATCTGCCTACCAGCCCATTTAAGCTCATTTTAAGGTGTAATATAATACAAAAACCAAAGTGTAAACATGATAATTTGCTATTTTATGGGGGTCACATTCTGGACAATTTCTTGGCCAGGACCAGTAACTTACTGGAGTCTCCACTGTTTCCCTGGCAGCTGTTCCTGGATTAAACAAACAAGATAATGTTTATTAGTGCGATTTAGAGGTGCTGGTAAGCGGATTTTGTTACCTTTGGACAGAGCCAGGCAGGCTGTTTCCCTTGTTTCCAGTTTTTGTGCTCAGCTAACCACCTGCTGGCTGTAGCTTCATATATTTTTTCATATCCCTTTTTTACTTACTATATTTGATTGTTTATTCATTAGTTAACTGTCATATAATTTAGATGCCCTCCTTTAGTTTTATATCTAATTATTAAAATTATATAAAGGCAGTTGTTGAAGCTGGGTGAGTAAAGCATCCGTTCTGCAAAAGTGCCATTGAGCAAGATGCTGACTCCCTGCCGACCCCTGGGTAATGAAGTGTAGTCACTCCATTGTTTCCCTTGACTTAAGCAACAGGAGGATTTCCTCATGGGGGTTAATAAAATATCACATAAATGCTATTAAAAATCGGCATGATCCCGACTGAGAAGCATCCGTAAGCCCTCTCTCCTTGAAGGAAGTAGCACGTCACATTTAGCATCGTCTATCTGAATGCTGTCACAGCCTATGACTCTACTGTTTCATGCTCTTTATTCCCCCGAGGGACGAGCCTGTCCTTATACATTCTTTGAAATATTTGATCATGCATAAGAAGACCTGCTCCTGTCCTTGTGCTTCATCTCTCTCCTCGCCTTCACTCAACGTCCGCCTCTCTCTCTCTCTCTCTCTGTCTCAGGCGTGGTGTACGCGGAGGTGCAGCGGCCGTGCAGAGTCATGATACTGGTGAACCCTCACAGCGGTCGTGGCCAGGCTCTCCAGCTCTTCACTGGCCACGTACAGGGCATGCTCACTGAGGCGGCTGTTCCCTACACGCTCGTCATCACAGGTCAGTAGCATTCACACACATACAGGCCTTTATTGTCCATGCTCTTCTCAAGGTCACCCTGACATGAAAAAGGGATTAAGCGTTCAACCTGCATGGGGACAATTACGCTATGAACTAGGCCATCCTGCCACTTGAGCACATGTACACTGATACCCACATAAAATTCTCATTTCACTCTCCCCAGCTGCTCCACATTCTGTACGAGTAGCTGGTGGCTTTTTGTGACCTTAAACAGTGTGTTGGTTACTATCTTCAGAGGCTCTGAACTCCAAGTGACCTCTTTCTGAATACCAACGAGCTTCTGCGAAACAGGAAAAACAGCTTTAATGCCAAAAGAGAAAAAAATCATGCACAGTGCATCATTAACTTTCACCCGCCCTCCACTCCGACCCAAACACTTACTGTCAGGTAAGAATGAGCTGTCTCTTCCAGCATCGGCTCAATCTCTGATACAGCTCAAAGTGAGACAGAGCATGACAGCAAAGACAGAAAAGGACGGTAAAACTGTGTTTGTTTATTTGAGAAAGAGGGCTGATGCGCATGCAGGCTCTTTGTGCCGACTTCTGGGGCTTAAAGGAAGGTTGGCAGCTGGATGGTGATGAAAAAAGACTGATGAAAAGACAGTAATTACTGACGTCGACCCGGGCCGAAGAGGAACGGAGCAGAGCGGAGAGGAGGGGGGAAGAATATGGGTCGCAGAGGGCCTTCAGAGGTCGGATACGGTAGCCATGCAGAAGTGACTATGCGTGGATTAATCGGCACAACCCATTTACCCAGCACGCAGCTCCTTGATAAATGTATCACACAGCCTTTGCCCGAGGAAGGACACGTACCAATGGAGGCGCCTCTTGTGTCAGCGTGTACCTTTTACATACTGTATGAAGCTTCCAGTGTACCAAGCTTTATCTTTACCCTGGTTAACCTCGGAAGAAGGCAGTAGAGTGTGATGTGAGGAGGAAAGCGCTGCATTTAAAGTGAAAGAACCCAAGATTTCAATTGTATATTGCCTTAACAGAGTGTAATTATTAAAGAGGAATCAACGAGCATGACAATGGGATTATATGAAAACCATAAGAGTGTGTGGTTGTTTGGCAGTGACCCCTGAAATAAGTGAAGTGGCTGGGAAGTAAAGCATCAGCCCCACGAGCCCCCGGCAGGTTTAAAGTGCTGAGTCAGCTGTGCATTGCCGTTACTCCCTCTGCCCCTGTCTGTCAACACAGCACTGCATCACCGCCTCCAGCCTCCCCGGCACACAGCAAACAAACAACAGCAACATGGGGAGCACTGCCAGGAGAGAGAGGGAGCCCCAGGAGAGTGTAGGGGGACAGGTAGAGGTTGGGCAAAGTGAAAGGAAAGGAGAGGGGTAGATGTTTTTATTTCGCTTCTGTCCTCGATCGATACTTGAACTGAGGCGGAAAAATATTTCCTTCATGATGGCAGTGCATCAATACTCGCTAACTTCTCTGCTGTCTGCCTTCCTCTCTCTCTCTCTCTCTGAAGCTGTCTCTTCCACACACACACACACACACACACACACACACACACACACACACACACACACACACTTCTACACTGGGGAGTCTCGGCCGGTAGGACTGTAGACTTTAATGCTGGCGGGATGAGCCCACAGAGACCCCCTCCAACGGGACCCACTCAAGGATGCTGCCAGTAAAACTAGGCTGAACAAATAGCTCAGTCCTCCGCCAGCGCATTAACCAACACACACACATACTGAACGTGCGCATGCATCCAGTGAATGCACATACACACATGCAGATGTTTGTCAGTCACAGATGTTTGCGGGGAGACTAAGCTGCCTTGGAGCTGTTGAGTAGCCACTGGATGGGCTAATGTGATAGGCGGAAATTGAATCTCTTTTCTGCCTAATCTCCCTGATCCTACCCCAGAGGCTGGCTATGAAGGCAGCGAGTCTCTTTCTCTGCCTTTGCCCTTGTTTGTATTATGTCCTACACTTTGCCACATTTTCTGTTTTGCCTCTCTTATTTGTCTCTCTTCCACTTGTCTTCCCTTCAGAGCACCAGAACCATGCACGGGAGCTGGTGAGGAAGGCGGACCTGTCGCAGTGGGACGCCCTGGTTATCATGTCTGGAGATGGGCTGCTGTTTGAGGTGCTTTGACTTTAACCAGCCTGTGTTGGTATCATAGTGATGCATTCAATCAATATGGACGATTTAAAATGCAGAGATCAAAGCAAATACAATACACATTGTCAGATGTATTAAGCCTGTGTTGACTTTGTCATAATTAAATACAAACATATGTTAGAAGGACAATGTGTGGGCTCCCTCGCACCTCCTCATGAAAACTAATGACAGCTCTATGATGCTCTCTGCTGGGCTGGACAACACTGAAACGCAATACACCTCTTCTCTTCGTTTTCTGTGTTGTGATCTCATTTCAGTGTGGCATGGAGAGATCATGTCACAATGAAATTCAGTTATTGAAGACAAAAAGCTAAATAATTGTAATTTAACATGTGTTTTTTTTTTTATTAAATTATGACAGTTAATACACACAGAAAGAGGAAATACATATACCAATATGTATTGTATTTCACTTTATTTATTACCTTGATCTGTTTTTATGTGGGCATTTTAAATCTTCCACATGTCAATCAATCACAGATGGAAATTATATAAACCTTCTCACCCCTGTTTCTATTCTTAGCACTTTTCAGAATGGGCCTGTAAAAATTTAATTTCTACTCAGACATGACAAAAGAGCCCAGTCCCCGTGATTTTAGCATCTACAACCTCTGCAGTCATTGATTAATAGCCTTATTTTTCTTCTGTAGATGCTTCACTGTTTTTTTTCTTCCTTTGCAGTACCGTACTTGCCACAGAACAGCTGTAGCTATCAAATAATCCCATTTTATCATAACTTTTGGTTACACAGACACTACTCTCTATCTAGGAGCATGATCTAAGTCTGTTCTTGTATTTGTGCTTGTTCATTCAGGTGATAAATGGTCTGATGGACCGAGAGGATTGGCAAGAGGCCATCCAGACCCCTCTGGGTATTCTACCAGGTGGCTCAGGCAACGCCCTGGCTGCCTCTGTCCACCACTACTCACAGTGAGTCAGTCCATTAATGAGTCATTTAAATGCATGGACCAACAGTACAAATGAAGAGCAAAGAAGAGCCTTCCTCAGCCTAAAAAAGAACGATTTATCTCCTTTCTGTGTAATTATGCCAGTGGCTGACTGGGCACATCATTCCTCAGGAGGGAGGAGAGACAGCGGAGCAGACTGGAACTGCTTCGCTGTGCAGCAGAGGTCATTTCGGGCTGCTGATAACTCTCCAAGGAGTGATGTAATGGGTTTAGAAACTCGCACATTATGAGTGATTATAGTCCAAAGTGCAGCTGTGGAACCAGTCGACCCAGAAAATGTTCAGGGTATTATCTCCATCTGCTGGTTGGCTGTGGGCACAACTTCAAAGAACAAAAACAGGACACCAAGGTGTCGTGAAAGTGGGGTGAAAGAAAAGTCAAATTTCAAGAAATTTCTGGACCTTTAAAAAGTCGTAATGTGTAGCTATCGGCCCAAACCTCCAAAACGCAAATTCCAGCCAAACACACAGTTAAGTCAGAGATGGATATGTGTAGGTATAAGGTTAGAAACGTTTTTTTAGTCATTTAGAGAAATTGACATCTGCGGTCAAGATTGAAATGTTTCGACACTTTTGGACGGATTGCCACTTGATTTAGTTCAGACATTAATGTCCACCTCAGGATGACTTTTCATTCTGTCGTGGTTTATGACCAAATACCTGTATAACTAATGACATTCCCATTCGCTTCAGCTGTTCTTTGTGTTTAGCCCTATTTAGCATCTGTTAGAATGCTAACATGCTAAACGAATATGGTCAACATGGTAAACATCAACATGTTAGCATTGCTTGTGAGTGCATTAGCATGCTTATGGTAGCATTTAGCTCAAACCACTGCTGTGCCTAAGTACAGCCTCACAGAGCTCTTATTCCTGTTGATTTTACCCAGGAAATGCACCTTTTCTCATATTTAAATATGAAATGACTAAGCTATGGAAATTATGGCACAATCAGTGTATTATGTTTATATCTTATTTACAGAAAAATAAAAATGCAACGAACAAACAACACTCTCACGTGATGTTGTGTCATGCTGTGCTTGCTTCTAACTCTTGATGTGTGTAACCGTCTCTCAGGTCGCCTCCAGCGTGGAACGAGGAGCTGCTATTGAGCTGTGGTTTCATGCTGTGCAAAGGTCTGGTCGGCTCCCTGGACCTGGTGTCGATCCACCTGGCCTCTCAGCAGCGCCTCTTCTCCTTCCTCTCCCTGGCCTGGGGCTTTGTGGCGGACGTTGACATTGAGAGCGAGAAATACCGCCATGTTGGAGCGATCCGCTTCCTGATGGGCACCCTGGTGCGCCTGGCCTCCCTCAGAGTCTATCAGGGCAGGTTAGCGTATCTGCCTGTTAAGGAGGCGCCAAAACTTCCAAAAGGGACCCACCCTCCCTCCACCCCTCAGCACCCCTCACTCTGCTCCTCCCTTCCCTGTCGGCTCATCCCCAACACCTCTCCAAACCAGAACTGTCGCCACAAGCACCACAGCACAAATTCCAACCACAACACCATCACCAACTCCTCCAACAACGCTATCAACACCAAGAGACCGGAGACCCAGAGTGATGGCAAGACCAGAGCGCCGGTGGACTCTCTGCTTCCTGGCCTGGACCAGCCAGTCCCAGAGAGCTGGACAGTGGTCAAGGAGGAGGACTTTGTCCTGGTGCTGGCTATTTACCAGTCCCACCTGGCTGAGGACCTGTGGACAGTCCCTGGCGCAATGGCAGACGACGGGCTGATTCATCTATTCTATGTGACAGCAGGAATCTCCCGCCCCGCCCTCCTGCGCCTTTTCCTCGCCATGGAGAAGGGCGCCCACTTGGCATGCGGCTGCCCCCACCTGGTGTACGAGAAGGTGAAGGCCCTGCGGCTGGAGCCCGTCTCTGCACAGGGCATGATCACTGTGGATGGGGAGATGGTGGAGTACGGGCCTGTTCAGGCTCAAGTCCACCCAGGACTGGCCAGACTCATTTATGGATGAACTTGGATTATCTTAATCTTTTTTTCTGGCTGCAGAGCTTTCTAGTTTGGTCTTTTTATACTCAGTGTCGATTTCTTTAAGTATGCTGTATTTTCAGAAGTGCCAAAGACGTTTTATCAGCCTCTGGAAATTCCTCTATTTTTCTACAGAAACAACTTGTCCTATTTTTATGGTCCCCTCTTTCTCTCAACGTTTGATTCAGGGTCAAAGTCATGGATGGTTGTTCTTGCTGCTGGCTGGTCCCAGCTTAGAGAAATGGGGAGGGATTGTGTATGTGTGTGTGCATAAGATAGATCTTTATGTGTGTTTGTGTGCACTCAAGTGTGTGTATGTGTGAGATTGTGCATGAGGAGCTTTGGCACGTAGCGGCGCGGTGCAGTGGCTGAAGAGTACGTCGTGCACTCTGCTGTCTGACCTCATAAGCGTGGCACACGTGAAGAGAAGCACATTTCTCCGTCCTGGGAGGCTCCTGGAGAAACCACGCCCCTTATCCCACTGTACTACTCCAGGCCGGCAATCTCCCTCCCGGGCAACCGCTCTGCTGACAGCATCGCCTCCCCCTCAGCTTGGTAGAGAGGAGCTTTCTTACTGAGAAGATATAAATCCCCCAGAGAATTTGATGTTGAAAAAATCTTAATCTTTGTTTAGCTTATATGAAAAAAAAACAACTCAGAACAATACCAGATCTAGTTTCAGTTTATTTCAGTTATATAGCACTTTAAAAAGCAAACAGGTTTTGCACCAAAGTGCTTCACAAAGACAGACATATATGTATACACATACAAGCATAAAGGCATATATGTGCATAACAGATAAAGCAAATTCTAGTCAGATTTAACCCCCCTGCCTCCTTTCTCTGTGTGAAAACTTCCTCCAGCTGATGTGCATGAAGTGCTGGCGGAGCAGAGACAAACCTGGCCAGCTCCACCAAACCTTACACCTCCACCACCAGGCGATCCATTTCCTGTCCTGTCTTACCCTGCTTTATCTGCAGCCATCATCAAGCTGTAGGAGCCACACATAAATACACACTCTCACTTTCTCTCTCTCACGCCCCCCCCCCCCCCCCCCCCCCCCCCCGCCCCCTCCTCCTATGCACAGCTCCTCACACACACTCATACACACTCATTCCCTTGCATCTCTGCAGCACTTAGTGAGGGGGAGGGGCATGGTCTGCTACTGTGCATATGATCCCCCCTCTCCTCTTGCCATCTCAAGATTGTACTCTCTCTCCCTCCCTTGGTTAATGAGCCATCAGCACCTAATGTGTCCTTAATATTAAGCTTTACGTCTGCACAAGCGTGCGAAATAGAGTAGGCTTTTTTTTTTAATAATCATACGAAAGCTTTTAAGTGGGTTTCAGCGGTCAACACTTCTCAGACTGGTTGAGGCTCACTAAAGTGGAGAGAGCAGCGGGGTTTCACACTGGATCAGTCAGCGTTGCACATTGAGAGGCATGCGATCAATGTGAGCTGGAGGGAGTCGAGTGCTCTGCTCAGCCCGTGTGGCCTTTTCGCTGGTTTGCTGGTGCTGTGGTGATGAGCATTAGTGCACCGGAGCAGAGGAGAGTGCAAATGTTAGCATTATCATCAGTGCCCCCCTCCACACACATACACACACACACACTCTCTCTCACACACACACACTCTCTCTCACACACACACACCAGTTTATTTCAGGTCGCAATGGCCGCAACTATTACACCCACAGAGATGCAGCAGCTGAATATCATCACTTAGAGAGTGAGCTGTCAAAACAAAGCATTTTCTTCAAAAAAAACAGAATGTCAACAGGGTAAATCAAAGAAACACTGATTATAAGCTTTTCATTTTTTGATGAATACATCACTGTCATCCTGAGTGCAATACAGTCAACGCATTGAGCTGATAGCGCACATTATTTTTCTGCTGCTTGTTCTGGAGATCGTTTGGCATCCACTGGAAGTAAAAGTTCTTCATATAATGCAAACAGAAGGAAAGTGTCTTTAGGGACTGTATGGAAATTATTGCGGTGTGGAGGGGGCTGAAAAAAATTTAATATAATAGAGCTGGGTGATGTGGCCAAAAAACTAAATCTGGTTTGATTCACAATTTCATGATTTTTCTACAAAATACTGAAACATGATTGAAATATCATATTAATTATCCCACACAGCCACACATACCAGATGCTTCAACTAAGAACAGACGTCCACTTTAATTATCAGTTTCAGCAGAGATGCAGCAGAAAAGGCTGCGCACCAATTAATCTCCTGCTGTTTGTGAACTCGGCCTGATATCTGCAGACCGATGCGAGTTAGCGTTAGCTACCTAGCGGGTAAAGTAAAATGCACACACTGATCGCTGGATTCCCTTGACTTCACCTCTTGTAACCAGAGATAATGTCGTCAACAAACACCCACCGAGAGCTCAGATTAGAGTCAAACTCACTTTTTTAGGGCTGCTTAATGTGTGATTAGTGTTGTGTGGTTTATGTTTGTAGTATGTTGTTTTTTATGACCATTTTAACATATGTAAAGTGTCTTTGAGTACCCTGAAAAGCACTCTAAAATAAAATGTATAGAGTCCTTTTTCAGTCTCTTCCACCCAGATGCGACTGTTAAATTCACCAGGAGATAGCCAGAGCCAGCTAGCCTTATTTATAACTATTATGTTTATACATCTCACAAGAGAAGAATAGAATAAGATATAAACCAGGGATGAGAAATTAATTGAGGTATTTTTCAGCAAAAAAATAATAAAGTCCCCTTTTCTGACCCCCCTCCAATAATTTTTGTACAGTCCCTAAATAAACTGTAATGTACTTGAAGTTGACCTCTTCCATCTTCACTGCAGTGCCGATTTTCTGCCTATAACTTGATTTTACATATTTACATATAACATTTACTGTATGATAGTTACACCTCATGTACAACATGCTGTACCTTCTACCATTACTGTATCCTCAGCGAAGTTATCCAGGTGCTTTGAATGCATTGTCATGTTCTGCAGGCTGCACTCATGAAACTGCAGCTGCCCACATGCACTGTTCATGACTAAATGTATAAAGTACACCTCATAAGGGTTGAGATAAGTTATGCAAATGCCTTGTCATGGCTGCAGATATCTGGAGTGAGGGGTCCCCCTGCTGGACCCTCTCATGTACAGTATTGCTCACTGAACGACGTGCAGAGAAGGTTTTGTCCTGAAATATATTGTATATTGTATGTTATACAATGCAATCTCGTCAACCTCGTTTCTGCTTTTTATATTTACAGTCAAGAATGGATTAGTCCCAAAACATTAAGCTCGGCTGCAGGAGACGTTGCATTCTTCATTAATGGAACATCCAGCTTATTGTAATTTATCATCAGAGAGATTTACTTGATACTTGCATAGAAACACAGCTGCAAATAATAATCAATGTCAACATCTGGCTGTGGGGCGTTATTACACTGCTGTTAACTTATGGTACAATACTGTTAAACTGTTTATTCCACAGGCTGCTTTCATGTAAAAGCAGTTTTTTTAAAACACAAACGTGAATAGTTGTCTTTGTCATTACTGTCATGGCATTTTATAAATGATTTAAGGAGTATGAACTGAAATGAGACTGAATGTGACCCTTATTCATCCGGGAAGCCCAGTGATGATTTATGATGCATATGTCTTCATCCACACTTCAAAAGCCTGAAACAAAAACATGATTTACATTTAGGTGATGAATGTTTTATTCATTGTTTTGTTGTTTACTGTGGTGATATGAACAGGCTTTTAGTGCAGTAGGTCAGGGTGGTATGGTTGAATGTGTTATACTGTCCGTGTTAGTTTAAAAGAATGATGTAACCGTTTTGTAAATTGTTTGTCGCTTATTTGCAACTTTTCACTTTGAAGAAAATAAGTGCAAATAGGATAAGTGCCTTAGCCATTACTGAAGACAGCAGGTGGTGCACGGGGGGGGGGGGGAGTTCTTTAGCACATGAGATTCTCACATTTTAGCATTGTGAAGGACAGGTTCGTAGGTATACACTGAGGCTGCTCCAGGATCTGATCTGTACAGGGTGCAATGCAAACACAAAGAGTATACACTGATTCTCTATTTTAGGATTCTGTATGTGTGAAGCTTTCTGGAAGAGAACCTGAAAGAGGCTGACTGGGTTTTAGCATCCATATAAGATTATTACAAGATTACAACCAGGAATCCATCATCTCCTTTTATTTTATTGTAATTCTTTGTTCATAGACTTCTTTTTTTAAAGACCAATAAACATATTCATATAGAAAAGTTGCTTCTTTTTTGTGCCTCTCTCATCAAATACCATTTCCTTTTATAGGTATTTAAGATGATTTGATCAGATTGATTATTAATAACATGTTCCAAACATAGCTGAGATTTGGAGAAAGACAAGGAGACTCGTAACAAACTGTCCACGCACTGATGGGTGGAAAAACAAACGTGTTCACCGGAGCCAGCGCTATCATTGATGGAGTTGGAAAATGAATATAATTATAGTCAACACATCATCTTTGAGTTACACCACGACACTGCTCTGTTTGTCTCAAAATGTTGTGTTACATTGTGTAAGGAAGGTGAATGAAAATCATTCAGCACTCCTCCACTGAAAAGCTCAGTATCCATACATGAGCAGTCAAGTGTTCTTTTAGTAGTTTCAAGAGACCCGTGCTTTGGCATCACACCATAACATCTGGAAAATAAAACAGTTTGATGGTGCTGCTATATTGAATGGATCCTTTAAAATGGAAGTGCTTAATGACTATTCAGGTGGGCACACACTTTTAATGGACTCTGCATCCAGTATTGTAACACACCTGCAAGTACAGTAGTTGACAGTTGAGAACTACTCAATTAAAACACAAACCTACTAAGAGACACGAGGCTTTGACACGTTACATTTTGGTTAAATGTGTCGCGACAACAATTGAAATGTCAGTCCTTTATTTAAATTTACGTTAGCCAGCTCTGCTCAGAAACATGTAGTTTGAGCTAATGAATCAGGTCCACCACACAGCTGCAGTAAGCAGAGAGAGCATCCTGGATACAGACAGTCTCTGAAAACAGCAGGTTGTGGTCACCGTAGTGCACCTCACCTCTTCCTCCACCAGAGGGAGACAGAGGCTGTGTTTGAAATCACTCAGAATTTCCTACCTTGTTGTTTTCCTGCTGCTGACATTAAATATGTGTCTGAATGAAAAGTTTTGTTCTACATAATTCATTACAAGTTCGCAATTTTGGAGGCTGTAGTTTTGTGGTGTTGCTGCAACTACAGCCATCAAGTTGACCACACAAACAGAGCGTTCTAACATTCATGAAGGTTGGATTTATTGCAGGACTGTTGTATTAAACTGCATTAGTTTTAGCTAAGCAGACTCTCATAAACTGCTCTAAGGATCCAATGAACTTGTGTGTGTTTAGTTCAGCGGCTCTGAGCAGTTTGTTAGAAAGGATGCAGAAGTATTTGTTCGGCAGGAAACCACAGATCATTGTTGTGTGTCCTGCCTTTGTCTTGCCTGTGGCGCTCTGCGTTCTCTGTCGCTGACACCTGACAGCCACAAACATGAGTCACAGTGACGGTCACCACAAGGCTGCTTGTGTCTCAAATATGTGAATATACAAACACAATAGAGGACAGACCATGCAAACGTTTGACACATTAAGCACAAGTTGTCTATGACCTCTGTTACCTCTGCTCACTAGTGGCTGCCACCTCCTACACAATTGATCCCGCTTGTAGCTGACTTACACAATGAAGTCTCATTCTCACAATGGAGAGGAGCTGGATAATTAGAGCTCAGGTCAGAAGAGGTAATCTATCACAATGCAAACTGCTGTCTTGACGCCCAGGCTCAAACGTCTGCAGATGCAGCTCTCCATGTATGAGACACAAAGCTTAGGTCTTGATGAGGTAATCAATGACCTTATCAGCCCCTGCAGACACAGTTATCTTGTGACACGGAGCAGTGAATCCATCTAAAAAAGGTCCTGTCTTATAACCTCCATGCGTCTCAGTCATACTGTATTTATGCAAAGGACTCCGTGTTGAGGATGTTTAGTTGATCCTCCTTCATTCACTGGGCAGGAACCTTTTCTTTACTTGGAACATCTTGTGACATTCACGTTCACACCTGGACAAGTCTTCTCCTGCATCTCTTTGCATGGGTTGAATACCTTGCTCAAGGGCTTGATAATAGTTGCAAAGGGAGGGGATTCACATTGACTTTTACCACCTGGATTTGGATTTGAAGCAGCAAACTATAATGAGAGATCCGGGATGTGAATGCTGCAAATGACTGTAAAGCAACTGTAGATCTTTAATGACATGCCGCAGATTTATAGCATCTCTGAAAGCTCCATCACTTGCCCCGCACTAGCCTTCGTCTTTGGCATGCAAACACAGTTTACATTTGCCAATAAGTGTTCGGGTTTACCAAGTTCAGTTGTCTGTAGAGTGAAGCTAAACTAAATTGCTTTAGTGAAATTCATTGTTTTTCAGTTGGCAAAAGGAGTCTCTCCCTCTGTCAATGTCTTTAATTTTGTTCCCTCCCTTCCCTCTTCTTTTTCTTAACCTTTTCTGACAGGATTAATTAAATGTCACTCCTACAATCAGCTGCATGCCAGAGGAGGGAGTGGGCCGGAGAATGGAGAGAGAGAGAGTGTGTGGTGTGTGTGTGTGTGTGTGTGTGTGTGTGTGTGACCTTAAGCTCTTTATTTTTTTCTTTTCCAGGACCCTCCCTGCTGCTCTGCCTCAACAGATCAAAAATCTTGGTTCTCTGTCTGTCTGTCTGTCTGACTGTCTGTCTCTGTGTCTCCCTGATTGGTTGCAGATCAGCCTGTAGAGCAGTGATACTCAACTTACAGCTCGCGGGCCACATGGGGTGCCGGATGGCCCGCCAACCATTTTCTAATTCACAATGAAAATAAAAGGATTCACACAGGGACTTTTTTGTTTGTTTATACAAACTGTTACTGCTGTTACTCGGGTAGTTGCATATTAGCCTGTCAGTGACCTGTGCAGTAGCTGTGACAGAAAGCCTTTCTGCCAGAAAGACAAGAGACTGCTGTTTGTGTCCCGTGTGAAACCAAAAGTCAACGTTGACTTATTATTTTAACCCAAACCATGAGCTTTTCCTTAACCTAACTGTGTAGTTTTGGTGCCTAAACCTAACCAAACTGCAACCATTTCACAACATGGCTTTCTTGCAGAAACATCAGTATTAATGTTTGTTTACTGACTGGCCCCTGGCCTCCTGTCAAGTGGCCTCCGGGCAAAACAAGTTGAGTTTCCCTGCTGTAGAGCTTGGACGTCCCATCTGCTGTGAGACTGGGATTGAAATATCATCTTACAACATCCCACTTTCAATAAAAAAACAATACAGACAATCTCAAACCTTTCAAAAATGTGCCAGGTAGCCCTGAGCTGTAGATGTCAGAGCAGGCGTCCACTCTACGAAGAGCCAGTGTGACATCGTTTAGCCGAGGGCTGATGAGTCAGTCAGCCTGCGGCTCCACTGTAAAACACAAAGCCTATAACTTTTAAGATGTGATAAATCAGGTTTCAGTAATACATGTTGTTGAACACTTCACACCTTGTCTTTAGTCCCCAGACCACTCGTCTCTTTGGCTTCCTCCCTCAGACCTGAATCCTGTTCACGGTTTGCACATTTGGTGGCTGTGAACGCGTCTATTTTCATCTCCTTGTTCAAAAATTAGAGAGTGGCTGTATTTTCATCTCTTTGCCATAAATGTTTCTGATCTTGGGGGGAGAGTATTGCATTTTTTTTGTGAAGGGGAGGGTCCATTGAAAATATAAATGTGGCTTGGGAGGGTCTCGCTTCAGCCACCCTGATCGTTTTCGTACTGTCCCAAAGATGGTGAAATAAACATTATAACTGCTAAACATCAGCTTGTTAGCATTGTCATTAGCATTTAGCTCAAAGCACAACTGTTGCCAAGTACACCCTCAAAGAGTCGCTATTTATGTTTTTGCTTGCAGCCTCTGAGCACACCCTGCTATCTCTTTTGCTATGAGATAAATTAGATTTACATAATATTTGGATTCACCAAGGTGCTCAGAGCAGCCCTGTGTTGGAATGACAAATAAATGTACCTGGTAACAATGTGCTGTCACAGTTACAGCTAATTTGTTCATGTCTAATAAACTCTGATTACTGTTGCTCAAATTGAATCAAACTGGATGTCACAATTGAATTGAAATGTGTCTTGAGTCGCGTGGCTCCTGTTTTCTGTCAGTTGAGGTTTATTTCCTCTGAATTCAGTGACTGTATTAGTGAACTTATGATTAATTCCTGCTAGACTATGAATGTAAACTACACTACTGTAAATCAGAATCAGAATCAGAAATACTTTATTGATCCCCGGGGGGAAGTTAGACAAAATGAATAAACCCAGCAGTGTTCTCTGTACATCTTTTGTCCTGAAACAGATTGGAACTACTGACTACTAAGATTTAATTCCCGTTTTAATACTTTTTCTGTTATAGTCCAATGGAATTTTCTTCCTGCCATAAAACAACAATAATTGACACATAATTGAGATACAACTTGGTCACACTGCTTAAAAACACATTCTATTATCACATGAGGGACTGGTCTTCTTTTTTTCAACTGAAATACAGAGTCTGATCCCGTGCCACATATGTATCCTCTCTCTAAGTCTATTGGACACCCTGTCAGCTGGTATTATAAACTGTAGGGCCTCCAGAGTACAGGAGGCCGTGAGAGAGTTGTTTTTCATGAAGTCTGTGCAGCTCGGCATCTGAATCAACTTTTGCTTGTTGCTCCCCAGGGACAGCATACAAACTGCACCTACAGCCAGGTGATGTAATTATTGTACAGCATTACAATAGTGGAACGGGGCCCTGCAGCTTCTGCAAGCTGCCACCACAGATTTTAGTGTCTTGGTTGCTTTCCTTGGTTTTAATGCTGCTTCAGTCGCTGCTCTGCTGGCCCATCTTTCTTCCCACCAGATCGCAACAGCCAAGGACCAGCTGTGACTGCTCTGTTCCTGTCCACATGTAATCAGGATTTTCCTCTGATTATTGGTCGCTGCAAACACTCTGTTTGTGGATTCTTTTAACCTGTTTGTTTTTGAAGCGAATAACTCACATATCCATTCAGTCTTTCATTTCTTTATTTACACATATAAAGTATGTTATCAGTACTACATACTACTGATACGTATGTACAGTCATATTTTTGTTAACCAGGTACATTTTATGAAGACTCTAAGGCACAAAGGATGATGGGATTGTTTCGATCATACAGTGACAATCAGCTCTGTAACATACTGTTTTCTTCAACATTATCGTCATATCTTTCATATACTAAGTAAGCATTGCAGTTTTGCTAAATGTTGCACTTCCTCATTGTGGAACTTCTTGTTTTCGGTCTCTCATAACTGGCTGTAGTGGGAAGCCGGTCAGGGATCATGTCCTCAGTGGTCAACAGTGGGGTTAGTTGTGACACGGTGGGAAAATGGCCAAAGAAACTAATTTAGCTTGATACGACCGGCTTTAATAAGACATGGATGTGACGCTTTAGTTTGCTCGCTCTCCACTGAAACCTGTATTCTTCTTTCTGTCAGACAACAGAAAGAAAAAGAGCAAACCCAGAAGATAAATTGAGGTTGTTTGACTCCAAGGAAAAAATAGATTAGTGCACACAGTCGCTGCTTAGAAAAGTTGTATTTAACTTTATTCTCAGACTTCAGAAACCTTAAGATCAACTGGCCGCCAGCTGTTTAAAGAACCACAGCTCCTCATTCATCTTCTGTCACACGAATGATGCTTCTGTAGTAAAGTAAAGAGCACCAGGAAGAAGTGAACATGCAGTTTAACATCTTCATCATCGCCCAGTGACACATTAAGAAATCTGAACGGACTTGTGTGTGTCTTTAATCAAGTCCAAACAGGCTAATAGGACACTTCATTACCCAGAGGACCAAATGAGCATGAAAACACGCTAATTAAAGGATGACTCATGTCATGTGTCGGAAAGTGTTGACATCAGAGGATGTCTTGACTAAACCCCCAGTCCACCTCCACCTTCCTGCACACACACACACACACACACAAGCCTCTCTCTCATATCTGTGCATTATATTTACGTGTGTGTGATGTGTGTGTGTCTGCGTAAGTGTGTGTGTGTTGAAGGACCCAAAGGGCTGTCCACAAAGCAGAGAGGCCCAAAAGAGGGCTGAGTCACCGCTTTGTATGTGTGTGTGTGTGTGTGTGTGTGTGTGTGTGTGTGTGAGCTCATTGTGTCATCCTTGTCTGTATTGCGACCCCTGAGGCTGAGTGGAAGTCTGGCATTATCATTTATGATGAGCTTGGAGGGCTCAGCTGAATGGAGGATGTTACGATGAGCCCTACGTGTGTGTATGTGTGTGTCCGCCTGGTAACCAAGTCTCTCATCTCCATATAAATGTCCTGTGGAAGGGCCGGTGGGAGAGGGGACAGTTTCTATTTAAATGTGAGTGTTTGAATGTGTATGGTGTGCTATTCTGGGATTGAGCCACCACTATCATACAGTCCAATCATCCACAAAAACAAAACCATCATCACACCGCACTTCCACGAAGGCTAGTGTGTGTGTGTGTGTGTGCGTGCGTGTGTGTGCGTGTGTGTGTGTGTGTGTGTGTGTGTGTGTGTTTCACTGGTAAAGAGATTTGCAGGATGTTTGAGATAAGAGCATTGTGTTTGCTGCTTAGTTCTGGTTAGTGCTGCAGAACAGGTTACTTGTGTCTGGCACACATTCCCACTACAGATGGCGTCTTCTTTGTCTTGTGGTTTTCTGGCTGCCCCACCTAAATACCATCCAGGCTCCACTTTCTTGCTCAGATAAGAATTTTCTGATAACATCAAGCAGAAAACACAAACTCCAGGCAAGAAAACATAGCTTCAGAGGTAGCTGGTATGACGGATGCTATAATCATCTTCCTTAACATCCAGAAAATGCTGCCTGTTTGGGATTTTTTTCTTTGTTGCTGCAGCCGTGTTTTAAGTAACTTTTTATGGCACTCAGTGTTTTGTGTTCACACGGATGTCAGCTTGTCCTGTTTCCTGTTAATTCATTACCATAAACATGGACACTGTAGCTTATTTTGAGTCAGTCCCACATACAAGGTTCTGCTGCTGTAAAAACCCACTACAGCACCAAATGTGTATTAATTCATTGCAGAAAATAGTCCCCAAACGTAATATGGATCCTGTAGGAGAAGCTTTTGCTAAATCCCACAGTGCCCGCCTGTTTCAGTAAATGACTGAGCCTTCTTTAAAGATGAAGCCATATATTTGTGACAACTTCTTCTAAGATATACATCTCCAGTGAGCCACAGACAGGGTAGGTAAGTACGTACTAATACATCGTTGCTTAGCAGACTTAATCCAATTAACAAACCAATCTGAACAGAAAAGTTGCAAGGTAAACTCGTGAAGAAGCCTGTCTGTTTGGCAGATTTCATGTTCCTGTGTCTCTCGCTGTATATCTGTCTCTCCATCTTTCCTTGCCTCTCACTTTATTCGCAGTTTGATTCTGTTCCTCGCCGCTTGCCTCTCAGCCACTTCAGATAAGGAGGAGAGGGATTTCTGGTTCTCTTGCTCCGTTTCCACCTCTCTGCTTTCTGCATCTCAATCACTGCTCTTCTCCCCCCTTGCATCCTCCTCGTGTGATACGAGAGTGTCTGACTCATTCTAAATCTGGATGTGTGACCCAGAAAACTATTCATAAAGCATATTTCATCTCATGTCTATACGTCTATGTGAATTTTGTTTTGTTCCACCACTAAATCACATTAACACTTTCTTTGTTGATATAGTCTGCATATAGCATATTGTAATTTTTGGCATATGCAAAATATATGATCCCAAAATGACTTTGGCAGTCTTTTGGTCTGTTCAGAGCACTGTTTCATGTTTTAAAATCCTCTTAATATTAAAATGCTGATTGTCAGACCTCTGTTAAAGCTGACAAATGCTGCTAATTGGTATTTAAAGGAATAGTTTGTGAAATACACTTTCTTTGCCGATGGTTAGATGGGAAGTTTGACACCACTCTCATGTTTGTACGACAAATATAAAGCGACAGCCAGCCGCCAGTTACCTTAGCTTAGCACAAAGCCTGGACGCAGGGGGAAACAGCTAGCCTGGCTCTGTCCAAAGGTAGTTGTCGTTTCACCCATACAGAAACTGTGTAAAATGGCAGTTCTCCAATTTGTGGGGCGTTATTATGTGCTGGCATATTTATTGGCTCTGAGCAACTGCCTCGCAGCACGCAGTGATTCCCGGGAGTCACTGTTCCCAGCCAAGAAATAGTCCAAAACCCCCTGTAAATTGTTATTTTTGTATTGTTTAACATTAGATATAACATGTTAATCAGGGAACAGGAGCTGGTTGGTGATTTGTGTTACTTTTGGTCA
This sequence comes from Enoplosus armatus, assembly GCF_043641665.1. Taxonomy (NCBI): domain Eukaryota; kingdom Metazoa; phylum Chordata; class Actinopteri; order Centrarchiformes; family Enoplosidae; genus Enoplosus; species Enoplosus armatus. The sequence goes on along the minus strand of NC_092196.1, from coordinate 8,200,333 downwards.
GAGCCAGGCCATCTGTTTCCCCTTGTTTCCACTCTTTGTGCTAAGCTAAGCTAATCGGCAGCTGGCTGTAGCTTCGTATTTAATGGACAGATATGAGTGTGGTATTGATCCTGTTGTCTTAACTCTCCACCAGAAAGCGAACAAGCTAATTTCCCAAAATGTCACACTATTCCATAATCCAAATATGATTAACCTTTGTAGCAGCATTTGTAACCGTGAGGTGTTTCATCATTGTGTCCAGCCCTCGAGTTACAGATGCACAGTTTTCTCATCACAATTTGATTTTACTTTGCTAAGAGAGGTTAGTGGAGCCACATCCAGGTGTTCTCGCAGAGCTGACATCTGTAATAATTGGTAGTGTGTGCATGTACTGTATGTTTGCACACCATCCTACCCTGCAATAAAGATATAACTCTTTGCATTTCTCTTCCTCTTGTTACCTCACCTTACCATGCAAATCGCAGATAAGTCAATCAGATATTGGATTTATCACTCGTCTCCGCTCGCACGCCATTGGCTTTCACAGCACACAGAAATAACTGTTAACAGACCGAGTCTGTCGTTTCACACACAAGTTCTTTTTACCGTGAGAATTAACTACACATCATCACACCTCAGCTGCAAATTTTCATTTTTCAGAAGGCGCCTTTGTGCTCCATGTCTGAGTATTAGGTAACATCTGATAAAAGAATATCCTTTGGGATCATCTTGAATGTACTATTTACTATTGGAAATTTGTTCACAACTCACAACTGCGTCTGACATTGATTACAACTGATATTTGCAGAATTGCAACGTGCTGTGAAAGATGAAGCTTCCACAACCACAGAGGCATCGTGGGACTGTACAGTACCCTTTTGCTCACTTCTTTCTGACTTTTCTTGACAGGGCTGAAGCAAGAACAAATACGCTGAGAAAAATCAGATGCTTAGTACATCTTCTCCTCTTCTGCTTCGACAATGTCAAGTTGTAAGTACCTCAGTTGGCAGGCAGAGCAGCATTTAGCAGCTCCAAAGTGCAGCCATCCGTGATCCATAATCTATTTTTTATATATATATAAAAAAAGCACAGGGAGAAAAACACATTTTATCTGAATGCCTTCCTTAGGAACAGATTGGGAAATCCAACCCAAATCAAAATGAACACACTCACAGAGCCAAACAGTGATATGGGGATTCACTGCAGTCAAATAAAGCTGGTTTAACAGTTAAGACACAAACAAACATTCAGCAAGTGCACAAATTCATTTGTCTCCTATAACAAGATGACAGAGATTTTCCTCAGTCGTAGCTTTGTAAGACAGCTGTTTTTTTCTGTCTAACAATACATGAAATATGCAAACTTCAGCCATTTTATTGATGTCATCGACGACTTTATTTGTCCTGCAAATTTCCATTTTTCGTCAGGGAAACTCAAGGGCACCATCTTGTGCACAATGTTGTTCTAATCTGCAGGACATCTGTATCTGTCTTCAGGGCGACGACTCTGTCCTGCGTGGTGTTTATTGTGCTCGTCTCTGCAGATAACTTATGCTTTGTTTGGGCACAGTTACTGTGACTTTGTCTTCCAGGCAAAAAAAGCATTTGAATGTAAATGGGATTTGGTGTAAACAAAGAATAAATCAATAACCCGACTGCTTTAGTCTTTCCATGTACAGCACACAATTGAAGAATACAAAATAACCAAAATCAAGGTCTGATACATCAAAAGCAATAAGATAAGACTCTGCATCAACAGTTTTAGCATTCAAATTTGCATGGTGAGCACTTCTTGAATGCACAGAAGATGAAAAACTTGGCTTGTTATAATACAAATGTGGGAGAAATGCTCCCACAGAACTCATATGAAAACAATATAAACAGTTCTTTTTTTATTTACCTCTCATGGGGTTAGCCATTTGAACGTTTACTTATTTGTCCTCTCACAGAATGTAAAGTGATGTTAGTCAATAGCAAACCTCTGTAACACCAACATCTGCGACTTTCAGTAGTTTGCACAACAGTTAAGTATCACACAATATACAGTACATCTGTAAATGCAGTATGTGTACATTTTCATGTTTGAATAAAAACCTCTTTCACTGCTTTCAACAAACATGTGATAGTACCTTATCCTGAATTCACATTCACATAGCATCACCCCGAGATACCATATTACTGTCAAAGATCCGATGTCCCACATTTGAAATCCATGTCCTTTGACATTTGCATCAAAGGTCATGACCTCCGAAAGGACGAAGCTCAGAGTTCAGCCAGACAGGCAGGTGGAGAACAATTTCAAAAGCTTGAGATGCAGCAATATGAATAAGAATCATCTCTTGAAATGAGAAGCCCAGAGAAAAAGAGAAACCCTTATCCAGTCACACCTTGTTTGGTCCAGTAACGAGCAACATAATGCACAGGAGTGGTGTCGCACTGAAAACATGCGGAAATCAAGTTAAAGTGCGTCCTCCACCAGACGAGACAGGAGCAGGTCAACAACACAAGTCATGGGTGATTGTTCAAAGTTCAGATACCCCAGGATGAAAAAGGAGATGCAGAGCAGGACAGATGTTGTGTGAACTGTTATGATTGGCATTATTTCACAGTACACATACTGGGTCAAAGTTTTATAAAGCCTTTTTCTTGGAGGTGAGGAACACAAATTTCGTATTTTAACTTGCCTTTTCTTCGGCTTGATGTGTTACCAGACTAGCTGGTGCTCTTACGTCCCTGTCCCGGAGAGCTGGTGCTGCCTCTCTTGCTCTGTGCTGGCAGCTTGCTCATCTTGTCCTTCAGGCCCTTAAGGCTGTACAGCTTGCTAAAAGTGAAGCTAAATGGAGCCCTTCCTTCTTCCTGGCAGTGCGCCTCCCTGGCTGATGCCGTCTGGTTCTGGGGATGAGGATGGAGCTGTGGCTGTGTGTTAGAGTGTGTGTGGAGAAGGGATGCCTGGGGTTTTAGGTATGGATGTTGATTCAGTGACTGTCCGGCTCTCGTCTTGCCCTGTACTGCAAGAGGCTGTCGAGAGAGGAGGCTCTGCTGGCTGTCGGCCTTCTTAGATCCAGATGTAGAACAGACGGCACCCGTGGCCACTGGGGGAGGTGGTCTGGACGGCGGCCTACGAGGAGATAAGGTGTTATCCAAGACCTGGAAACTACCATGGAGCACCTTGCCTTCCGCCTGGTTGAGCTGGCGGCTTCCGCAGGAACGAGCCCCTAAAGGCTGGGAGGCTGAAACGGGTCGAGAGGGTCTGGAAGGTCGAGAGGGGGAAGACGCTCCACTGTCTTGCTGCTGTCCTCGAGGAGGTCTGGGAGGAGTATCCAAAAACTAGTGAAAACAAAGACAAGAGAATGGAGATCAGAAGGAAAGTATAATGAGGTATCAATACATTTGACACTTCAACCGACACACACTTCTGATATTGTATTCTATTAGTGTGTTGGCAACTTATCTACAATAGAGTGTAACATCTTTTACACTCATACATGCAGTGCCGGGTGACATAAAAGCTTTGTTGCAATGGAAAAGCTTTATTGTCACTTTTGTTAATATTAGATGACTGAACGGAGTTAAAACACGGCAACAACACCTCACTGGCTTCAATAGACTATTGTTAGATTAAAAAAGGCGTAAAGTCAGGTCAACGGTGAGTGAGTTAAACAACGCTGATAAATGTGAAACTATCAATCTTTTACAGATTCATCAATATTGAATCAGTGTGAACACGCGCAGTGCTTCATTAAAAGTGTGTCACTTTAATTCACACAGTCTCCTTGTTCAATAATGAACAAGTGCCGTGAGTTTCAATTTAGTGACGCTCTGCTGGTGCATACTCAACAGACATAGACACACACACACGCACGCACACACACACACACACCCACACACACACACGCACACACACACACACGCACACACACACACACACACACACACACACACACACACACACACACACAAGAACAGAAATGGTAAGCTTGCGTAGCACAATGCACAATAGATACATAAATAGATATGAAAAGGACTCACATTCAGCTCTAAGTTGCATTTACAAAACACACACACACACTGACTTTGTTAAATATTTGACACATACTGAAAGAGCCGACCGTTCAACACAGCATTGGAGCCGACGGAGCACCAACAGATCAGAGCTCATGACGAGTTACGACTTCAGCAGCTGAAATTTGGCACCAGGTCGTTTAATTTTGTACCAACCTACTGATGATGTTGTATTAACACGTTATATCTTGTTTGTTTAATCACTTTTTCTACGGGAGGTTATGTGCCGGACTATTTCTTGGTCGAAGCAATAACCACAGAGGCATCGTGTCCACTTGTTCGGAAACTGGTCCCAACCAAGAAATAGTCCGGCACAAAGAAAACGATACACAAAATGATCCGGAAATGTCAAACGTTTTCTTTAAAACCAGTGAATGGATGCATTGAGAAATTTTAAAATAAGTAAAATATGCTGTGTTATTTTCTCTGTAGTTTTAATGTGAAAAGTGTTATGTGTTGCAGCTTTCAAAATGTTGAATGATGAGACTCACTAACTACAATGGTTTAAAAAAAAAAACACCAAAAGGAGGGATAAAACACTTCATTTAACTCAGTTAAACTACTTTTTATGAAATATAGTTGTAAAGATGTACACCATGTTCCCTCAGAAAGTGGATAAAGTGTGCTTACCCTTTATGTCACTGGTGTACGCTGAACAGAATACTGCAAAGTGATTAGAAAATTAAAAGGTACAAATGATTTTGGTTAGATTAACCTGCATGGGGGCGTTAAGGGTTATTTTTGTTCGATGATGGGAATTATTTTGAATATAGAGATGAAACCTCTGCTGCCTTACTGTTCATACCTTCAGTCCCTCTGTCTCTCTGGTTGACTGGGGCCTGTCTCTCCTGTCCACACCGCCGAGTCCTAAAGCCCCCCGGTCCTTCTCTTTGTCTGGCCTCTCTCCCTCCGAAGAAACCTTCTTCGGTTTAAGGTCACCTGTGGACAATCGCTTTGGTTCTGCTCCCTCATTGGTTAATTCTCCTGGAGTCAACGGTTTCTCTGCTCCTGATTGGTTTAGCACCCTCTTTCTCTTAGTTACTTGCGATTGAGCCTCCTTGTTTTTTTCTACTGCCCCTGTCGCATCTTTAACTTGTTTAAAATGGTCTGCTGTTCTCTTAGCTTCCTCGCTGCCTCGCCTCTCTGTCCCCTGAGAATCTCCCTCTGTCCTCCTCTCTGCCACACTCAGCACCCCAACCTCAACTTCTCTCCCATTTTCTTCATTTGCAGTTTCCTCCTCCTTCCCCATTTTCACTTTCTTCTCAAGTAAAGAAGACGAAGAGGAGACACTAGCTGGCCCAGACAAACTTTGTGTTTCACTGCTGGAGGTATTCCTGTCTGTAGTGCCTGAGGTAGTAGCACAACTGTTATAATTTATGTATGCGGGACTACTGGTTGTAGCATTAGGAGTGTTTGTGTGTGTGAGGCTAACATGATCCTCTGTCGTCCCGTGGTTGCGGTAAGCCGCTCGGTCAAAGACGGGCTCCTGGAAAGGAGAGTCGCTACACTCATAATACTCCTCTGAGGTGGTGGAGAGAGGCGAGACGTACCCGTCGCTAACGTCGGGCGTAGGCGTGCGAAAGTCCGGTGTGTGTGACCGCGGATCCGGCGTGTGCGTTCGTGAGTCTGGGGTGGGTGTGCGTGGAGGAAATCCGTCTGGAGTTGGGGTGCATGTGAGAGCTGTGAGCAGCCGTGATTCTCTGTCAGGCGAAAGCAAGTCTGGCGTGTGCGTGTCAGCAAGAAGCAAGCGCAGGGATTTTTCAGGTGTGTGTGGTGATCCCAATGCTTTAGGAATCAGTTCTTGAAAGGTGTTGTGTGTGTTAAGTTTTGCAGCATTCAGCATACTGTCTGAGCGGTGTGCTGGTGTGAGACTTGGATTACCTTGCCGGCCGTGTGTGTCTGCAGCAGATGTGTGGGCGCGATCACCAGCACTGACTTTGCGAGTGGCAGAAACAGGAGTGTGCGTTGGAGCTTTTGAAGAGCCCACAGTCTCTAATAAACCTATGTCCTGTGGAGTCGATTCACAATATGATATCCTCTGAAGTTGATATGCTCTTGCATGGTATGTTTTGCGTGATGTCACATTCTTTCTGTTTTCATTTGGCACTTCAGTCGACTCGCAGCCTGTTTCTGGGGCCTCGGTCTCCGTCTGTACTGTGGCTGCACAGTCTATCTGAGGGGTTAATTTGTCTATTGCCGTCAAAGTCTTGGGCTCAACATCTTGTGGAATTATTTCTTGAATATTGACACTTTCTGCCTTTGGTGCATCAGGCATCAAAACGTCTGACTGGGCTTCTAGGTTGGTCCCATCGACCAGTGGCATTCCTGCTCTGTCATCATGTAGTCCAACTGCTTCCTCATTCTTTGTCTCGTGGGAAGTCCTGCTCTGTTTTTGCGGTGGAGCTTCTCCGATATGTCCTCTGTTCTCTGCATCTTTCTGTGCTCCTGCTTTGCTTCCACTGTTGTTCCACTGTTCTGGGACAGTCTCAGGCTCTTTTTCTGGCGATGTCTGCACCACGGTTGCTACAGCGGGGTCATTGTGGACCACTAGAAGCCCTGTGCTGGTCCCAGGCCTCCTGACAACACTGACCTCCGGGAGCTTCTGGCCGTTGCTGGCGACGTCGCCTTTGATAACCAGCTGGATGGTACGAGGTTTAGGGATGGGAGGAGTTGAGGTCAAAGACGGGGATGCTGAGGAGGAAGGGAGGGGAGGATTGAGAGTTGTAGAAGAAGAGGTAAGAGGAGGAAGGGAAGAGGGAGAGCTGATGGAGGACAAATGAGCACTTGTAGTTTTGCTTGTAGTAATGGAGACGTGGTTGTTTTCCAAAGGGGAGGTGGAGCTGACAGACTGAGAGCACACGGCAGAGGTAGAGGAGGAGGACACTTGGCTGTTGGCGGTGGGAATCTGGATGTTGGGAGTAACTTCAGAGGAGTTTTGTGGCTGCGTGTGTGAATCCGTATCTGTATGTGGCAGTGCTGTCTTTGTTTGTGTGCGTTGTTCTGTGTTTGAGGTCAACTCAGTGGGACCACGTGGGTGGGTGGTTTGGGTACTGCAGGACTCCGGGATGTGAGTACTGCACACAACAGCACTTTGTGTGTTTGAAGTAGTTTCTGCTCCTTTTTTAGTGTTTGGTCCAGGGAGGGAGTCGGGCTTCAGGCTGTTTGTGGTGACAGTTTGTGTGGTGTGTGAAGGCCTCCCAGTGTTAGGAGTGGATGCTTTGCTGCTGGAATGGGGAGGTGTGTGTGCACTGACGTGAGGTGCGGTATTGTGGCCTGCATCTTGTATGGTGGGTGTGTTTGAGTGCCGTTTATTCTTTGTATTAGTGTTGAGAGTCTTAGTAGCGTCTTTGTCAGCTTCACACTTTGGTCCAGATGCAGGTGAGTTCTTTTCAGGTGCCTGTGCTTTACTTTTGATGTCAGCAGGCCCTGCATTGAGTTGTGTTGGCTGAGCTCTGTCTACCACCGACTCTTCAGCCTTGGTTTTATTTTGTGCTGGTTGGAGTTTATTCATCGTCTCACATTTAGCAGTGAGCTGTCTGGGCTTGGCGACCTCTGGCAGGGTTTCCTTAGGCATGCTGAATGGGCTGCTAAACCTGATCGCTTGGCTGGTTTCAAACATCTCAGATCTCTGGAGGTGAACCTGAGTTGGTTTGCTGGCATCCCGAACATTAATGAACCCAATTACGTCCTTGGGGGGGTCAGGCTCTGGCCAGGTGGGCAGGTATGACATCAAGCATGCTTTCTCTAGGTTGGTGAGTCCGGGGTGGATGGGAGGAGCCTCCTGTGTGGCTTCTTGTTTCGCACCCCTCCGCCTCCTCTTCTTGGTTTCTGGGTCCTCTGGATGGGTCTCTTTGGGGCTGTTCTGGCCAGCAGCAGTGGTGGGGCTGGGGCTGTGGTTGCCTAAAGTAACCAGGGCATATTTGGGGTTGTACAGTTTCCTAGCGACGGCAGCAGAAGGAGGAGCTGAGGCAGGCTGTGGGAGGGGCTCCAGTTCAGGTTCAAGCTCCGTGGCGACCTGCTGGACGTCCACGGAGCCGGAGGTCGCATAGAGGAAGCGAAACAGCCTGTCGAAGGTATCCACTGCCTGGCCCGTAACCACGGTGATGAGATTTCTCTCCAGCCGCGATGACATCCAAGTGAAACTACAGAACACACAGCAAATACCAAGTTAGAGTTCTTTAAAGTACACAGAGACATTACAAAACAAACATCTCTTCATGGAAAATATACGTTGGCCAAGTAAACAGCAATAACTGAACCAGGCAGACAACTTTCCTACACAGCTCATCTAATGTGGATGGTATCAGCCTCAAATTAACCTGAGCCAAAAGTAAATTTGTCGTTTGTCAAAGTGTCATTGTACAGTTACTTTGGGACTATTTATTTCTCTTGTACATTGGATACATTGATAACGTGTTTGTCTAGTATGTAGAGAATGCTACTGAACATCACACAGTGCATACTTTATTTGAGTCACACTAGAAACAAAGACAGGTGGAGCACACGGAGATGATCTGTGTCTTTCAGTCTCTCTCTTTATCTCTTTCTCACATTCTCGCTGACAAACACACACACACACACACACACACACACACACACACACACACACACACACACATAAAGTGCACTGACCTGTACGACCCAGACACAGCTTTGTCTCCATCAATGAACATGAATCTGTGCCCCATTTGCCCTCTGACCTTGGTGGAGGACCGAGTGTAGAACTCTACTCCTGCTATGCAGCGTACACGAAGGTGCTGTAACACACACACACAAAGTATAGATGTCATACCTTCTCCAGATTCAGGAGTAACTTTATAATCTGTGACCTGCAAGATGTAAGGTCGTAAAACAATGATTTTATGTAACACTGCGGCATTCTATATTTTAAGTCAAGAAAAGAAGAAAATTAACCAGAAAATACAATCAGAACAAATATTCATAGCATTTAGTGTCAAGCACACAAAGGACAAGAGTTAGTTTTATGATTTGAGCGCTTGGTCAGGGTATATATAAACGAAATGAAAGAGCCAGGCATTTTGCTCCACATTTTCAAACTGCTGAGCGATGCCATATCCAAAGTAAACACTGTGGTTAAATCTTGTTAATTGCCTTGGATTGTGATTGAATCTCTGTCTTGTCTTTACTTGATTTGAGAGCTGGCATTTGACGCTATGAACCACACCATTCTTGTAGATTATCCTGACTAAACTTGTCTGTTTTGCTCACCTCTGTCTAAAAAGAAAACACCATGTAAACTGTGAAAAACAATCCTGCATCAGGTGTCCCTGAGATTAAAATCTGGTGTCACGCTGTGTCCCTTCTCTGTCAGCTGAAGATGTTTCCTGCATTTGAATGCAAAGAAAATGGTTGTTTTGTTGTTTGGTCCAGCCAGACAAGGCTGCTTTCTGAAAAAAGTTTCAATTAAACTTGATGGCAACACAATCTCACCATCATACAGTCAAGAGTTTAGTGTGTTTTTATTTTGTTGCATTGCGCACATGTAAACACAGCCACTCTGACAGGCCTACGGGTGTGACTAGCTGTACAGCAGTATATTTAATGAGAGGCATTCAAGGTAATAAATGGGTGGTACAGTATATGGTGTTTCAGATAAGAGATTACACATGAAAGGCACCTCCTGCTAAACACTTTCTCTGTCAAGTCTTTCTCTGTTCTCTCACTCTGACTCACTTCTTCCTTCCTTCCTACACAATATCTGTACTTAATGAATCTTGAAAATACAAATACTCCATCCCAATTTCGGGGGTGGATTCCCCACAGTGCACATTTTAAAAGCTCCAGCCAAAGAGACATGCAGCCTTTTTTGATGGAATTTGGAGGACATCTACTTCGGCCCTCTGTATCCCATAACCCATTGCTTGTCCACAGTTTGTTTCTTGGGTGTTGAGGTGGTAAACTTAGAAACATTCAAGAAATATCAAGTGATGCAGGTGTCTTCGAGGGGTTCAGTTTATGTTGGTGATCAGTCAATATAGCAGCCATGCAACCATGTGTGCAAACCATGCAACAAAAACTGCAACCCAAAATATGACAAAGAGCCACCGTGTGAAATGCAAAGAAATGTGATTTGTATCCAAAGTCACAGCTTCAGCGTGCCTGCCAGGAACTCCTCCCTCCTTTGGGTACACCCTTAACTTTCTCTGTCCCTCAGTGCATTCCTTTGGCTAACTGATTAGATCAAATCAGCAAACTGCATTTCTGTGTGAGTGTGCAAGCTGTGGATGACGAGTGCTTAAGCTGTCTTAGAAGGAATTTTACGTGAAAAAACAACCACCAAGCAAAGCAAAGCGTACTGTAGCTTCTACAGAGAACAACATCCCGATTAACTGAGACTTTGGATTTGTTGATTTTACAAAACTACTCTCAGTCCACATCTGACAGGGTGAAGGGTCACTGTTACAGAGTTTTAACTTGTCCAGAAACCCCCTCAGACGACTGAGTAAGAAGAATCTGGTTCCTCTTTGCCTACATACTCATCTGCTCCTCCTCCCATCATGTCTATCCACTCCTCCACCTACTCCCTCTCGTCATTTACAGTTTACAGTAAAAACTCAAGCTGTCTTCAAGCTGTCACACATATCTTCGGCTCTCTCCTGCCAATCATCCTCTCATTCAGCAGCCCAGGCTCGGCTCCCCGACAGACTCGTCACTTTGGGAGATCTTGCGTTAGCTGCTCGTCACCGTCAGGTCATAACTGCCACATTGTACAGCTGTACCCCAGGCTATCAAATCTTCTGGGATGCCACATGGTAACCACACTGACAGGCTTCTGTCAGAGACTTGAATGATTATACAGTCTTCTTTGGCAGAATAGGCTGCTCCCCAGCAAATCAAAGCAGCAGTGGATGATTCATCACAGACCACAATACATCCCTCCTGTGCTCGAAAGGGCAGACCCCAGCACACATACAGCGGTTTGGGTTAAAATAACGATGGCTTTGCATGTATTTTCAAGTACCGTGCCTGAGTGGTACGCCTGTGCTGCTATTGTCTGATAACTGCGTGTGAACTAAAATCCAGCTCAAAGCTTCCTGTCATAACAAATCCACACTGACACTCAATGAAAACACTACAGAATATTGTACAAAATAGGAAAGCCTTAAAGGAAAGCTGTGACACAGGCTGTGTTTTCTTAAGGCATTGCCATTCTAGTTTCAAATATTTTACTAATTTAAATGTAGGGGAACTTGAGGCTAAGTGTGCAATGTGCAGCTGTATTTATGTAGGTAGGTTTTCACTCTGTACTCCCTAAGAATGTAAGTAAAAACAACAAAATGTCAGATGAAGCTGACATGAAAATAAAACTGATAGAAAACAGCCGTCCAACAGCCTCCTCAGGTCATTTGTCATGTGTAACGGTCATATGTTTTTGTTTATAAAGCACAAACTGCCTGTTTTGCTTGTAATCCAGATACAGATGGTACTGGAAGTCTGTCGGGCCGTTACTGCCTTTGTGTTTCACGTCACAATTCCCCCAAGGCATTAACTGGCAGAGGGGAGTGTGTGTGCCCGTTCTTGTATCTGTATGATCTGTATATGTGTGTGTCAATGTGTCTGTCCACACACCTTTGCATTTGTGTGCGCACCCCCCGTGCAGAGACCTTGTGTGTGTTTCTATTAACGTCTCTTGAGGTCTGCAGCTTTCTGCATCTTCAGTGTGTCACTTCTGCCTGCCAAACACTGATCTAAACCATTGTATGCCTCAACAGTAAATGTCTCTTTGAACATACTTAGTTAAGCACATTGGGAGCCTTTGTGGAAATTATCCAACACTGCTTCTGCTGTATGTCAGATTTTCTAAATGATCTCCCAAGAAGTAGGAGGAACAACGCAGCAGCACTGAGGCAAGCCAGTGAAAAGTCTGACTTCCACCTACCAAATACTGCACTGTTAGATGCTAACCATTAAAGGCCTATCAACTACTGTTAACATATCACACCTGTGATATCCATATTGGCTGACTTGAGCAAAAACAATCATGGTTTGGTGGCTTGGCAGCTTTATCTAAAGATTTATAATTAAGAATACAATTCACTAAAGCTATTGCTTTTCCTTGAAACTCACTTTTACGTGTCCCAACCTGACCAAAATGTGTTTTTTAACTTGTGTTTTTCATGGTAACCAGCCAATTATGGAATAAAACAGTGAAGGTAGACACAAGGAGGTAAAAGATTCATGTATGGTACAGTGCCAGCTGGAAGGGTTTGCGGGTTGTGCGTGTGTGTGTGTGTGTGTGTGTGTGTGTGTCTGTGAGGGAAAGGGAGAGATGGCATGTGCTTTCACTTATCCATGCATAACCAAAATCTCTTGACTTCAATTGTCTTTCTTTCACAAGATCATTTGTGCTTATTGTCTTCTACAACAGTAACTTACAGATGAGGTGATCATTTCTGCATGAATATCTGGAAAACCACCCCCTATCCAAAGGTCAACGATTCCCTCTCCATCAGTGAAACATTTACTTTCTAAGAAGGAACTACAACATTTTGTCCTCACACAATTGTTGTTGTTATTATCAGACTGCAATGAAATGTGAGTATGTTCCCCACAGGATGACTGTTAATGTTTTTAACCATCAGGTCACAATAATCACTTGTGCAAAAGAAATATAAAAGTCGAATTAGAAAATTGTTGTTTTAACTAACTTAAGCCTTGCTCTTTGATGCTAAACGCCAGGCCACTGTGCAAAATGATCAAGTGGGTGACACTGGCTCACCTTGAGGTGTCCGGCATGCATGTTGGCCCTCTGACACATGGATAGGAAATGAGGTAGTGTTGCACGGTCCAACAGGATGTAGACAGAAACCCTCCTCTTGAAACCAGCATCGAGCAAATCTCTAAAGATGTCGACATCAGTGAAAACATCCATCACCACTGCTATTACCTGGAGACAAATAGGGACAACAAACAACAAACACGTGGAAATAAGCTCTTGCACAAATGCATACATAGTTCATGCATGCAAATAAGTAAATACATACACACGTCATTACAATGCAGTAGGTCAAGCCTAAGGCTTGAAGTCACAGTGAGCATACTTGTACATGCAAAACTGAGTGTTCACCCTTTTCTGCCAAAACCAATAAGATTCAAGTTGTTCCACAGGTTTAAGTAAAATATGATCACACAGGTTTTCCAGTGCAAAAGATATAATTAAGGGAAGTTATGCATGTTCTCCCCGCTCCCCACTTATACGACCCACATATCTTTTTTTTTTCTGTCAGAAGCTCTTCAGGAAAATGCCCATAGGATGTTTCAGTCAAATAACACTGAGAGCAGCTGCTAAGAAATAAAACATGTCATAAACTTGTGCCTGAAGATGAGTCTGCTGCATGAACACACACAACACATGCACCCTGGCAGTAATGTATGTTCTCATGCAAAGTGTGCAAGTGTGCGGCACTTCTTTTCCCTGATAACGCCACTTAATCATGTTGCACTTTACTCTTGATTGTCTCTTTTGGTCAGCAGTCTATACTTTGACCTCATACTGACTGAGAGCCATGGCTGCTCACATTAACATCATGCCAACATTACAGTTAATCTTGTGAATGGGTCAGACACTCAGAACAGACTGGAAATCTGGACCCGCCTCTACATAAACTACCTCACTATTACATACTTATTCTTAAATGTGCAATACATACATATATATAGACAAACATATACATTGCTGTTGGATATATTTTTACTTTTATTTTTCACTTAAATATTGTAAATATATGTGTATATTTTTATTTTCTATTTCTTATTTCTATATTTTGTACATACTTGTATTTCTAAATTTATGCTGCTTTCTACGCTTGAATGGGAGCACCGGTACTGTACAATTTCCCCCCGGGGATCAATAAAGTATTTCTGATTCTGATTCTGGGTACAGCAGGTCAGAGAAATGAGGGGCTGATTGATCCTCAAATTCACAAGTCATTAGGCTGTTTAAGAAGCTTTTAAGATTTTAAATGATTGGAAACCAACATCCCAGACCTTCATTGATCCAGAAGCAGCACAGGAGAGCACAGACACAAATATCGACTACATATATAGACTATAGGTTTAAGGAGGCAGAGCAGAGACTGAGACACCAACTGCTTCAACTTTATGTTTAATTTGATGTTTAAATGTCTGTATGTTAATCGTAAAAGTCTAATTCAATTCGAAAGTGAACATAATGGATCAAACAGACATGTAGACACTGAATACATTAACACCTATATTTTTGTCCATTAGTGGCCCAACATACCTTTTGCGCCTGCGCAATCATTTTTCTGACAATCTCTTTGATGTGAGCCTGACCATCCAGCGGTGGCTGCGAGTACACGGTGGTGCGCGTCACCCCCCGGTAAGCATCGCTGTCCGGCCAGCCCAGCTCCATCTGCGGGATGGACGTGTCCGACAGCTCAGGCCAGTAGTGCAGGGACAGCGGGGGCTCGTCGTCCCCGACGTTCCCCGGGAAGAGCTCCGAGCCCGGGTCATAGGGCTCCACCGCGGCGGCGAGAGTTTCCAGCTCCGGGTCTGAGAGGAAGCCCCGCAGGCCGCGAGCCTCCAAGTACTTAAAAAACGCCTCGCGACCATCCTTGAGGAGAACCTCCAGCGCGAGCCGCTGGTCTTCGCAGTAGAGGAACTCCGGTTTGGACTCGTTCGTCCGCGGGTTCACGTGGTTATCGTCCAGACACTGTATCTGGGACAGAGCCATGTCTCGAGCACAAAATACTTAACAAGAAACAGCTTCAAAACTCCACCAGGCTTCACAGAACAGTCCCTTCTCTAAACTTCTCCAGACTTTAAGTAAAGAAAGATGCTTAAAAGCGTTTTAATTCCTCCTTTGTGGTTTAAACAGCTGAGCAGTTTAGCTCCGGACATGTTACACTTTACTTCATTTATTTCCCTACTCCGGTTAGTGTTGTAATTCCTTTGACCGGCCATGGTGCATCAGCCTAACACTCCGCCATTGTCACTCCTGTTACCAAATGAAGGACTTGACCGGCCGGAGAGAGAGTGAGAGACAGCGAGAGGCAGCGAGAGACTGCGAGAGGCACCCCGCCGGCAGCACCGCCCGACAGGTGTGACCCTGACAGGCACACCTATGTCACGTGACCTGTAGGGCTTCCCAACTCTGTGTGTGTGTGTGTGTGTGTGTGTGGAGTGAGAAATATAGGTGTCTATGAGTTTTACTGGAGAAATTGAGTGATTAATGACACAATGGATCCCTCCCTTTTCAAAACGCCATTAAATCATTAGTGTGCCAGTTCCCCATACAGATGAGACAGCGCCAGCAGATCATACATAACTGTGCGGCGTTGTTTTACCTGTTCTGTCATGTTCCTTAACTCTCCTGCCAGGATGGGAGAGCCACAACCAGTGTTTTGAAAAGATCAAAATGAAGCACCTAATTAGGCTACTTCATAGAGAGGCAAAAACAGAATGGAGAGATTAGGATGGGATTAAAGAAATCAAAAAACATTAACTGGAGGGAGCAGACCATATACTTTTCATTTTCTTAAAAATAATCATAAGAAAGTCCAGTGGCGTAAACAACATGTTCACCTTCCCAGGGCATCCCGACTGACCTTTGAACTCTTTAGTATTAGTTTGATGTTCGGTAGGAACCGAGGAACACTCGGGGTTTCTCATACTTGGTAAGAGTTTCAACGTAATCCCCAAACTTAATTCCAAGAAGTCAATTACAGGTGCATTTACGTAACGTTTGACAGTAAAGATGAAGAAACAAGTCTTCACAAGGACAGCAGCCAAACCAAACACAGAGCCTCAAGGTTATCAAACTCATTTTAACAACCTTTATTCAACTTTAAATTACTTCAAAGGGGGCAAGGCCACTGCACGTCACTTGATTATCAGGAGATGATGCCGCCTGGTTTGAGTTTGCAGTTGTGTGTGACTTAATTACATGTCATTAGATATAAAACTGCCAGAGAAAAAGAGAAATATATACAGTAAAGCCTGAAGGGTGACATGCAGAAGGGAGGTATTATCACTGGTTGCTACTCATCATCCAGGTTCTCTACGTGCAGACAAATGATTTATTTACTGTGACTACCCAGGATGTGTTGTCGCACTAACAGGAAAAAGGAAAGTGGTCGACCCTTGTGGTAAGTATTTGTTGCATGGTTGGAACGGTGGAGCCTCACAGCAAGAGGGCTCTGGGTATGCATTTTCTCCCCATGCATGGGTACTCCAGCTTTCTCCCACAGTCCAAAGACATGCTGTTTAGGTTAATTGGCGACTCTAAACTGCCTGTAGGTGTGGCTGTCTCTATGTGTCAGGCATGTGACTGTCCTATAAGTATAAGCAGTTATAGATAATGGATGGATCAGCTAACCTAATTCTAATCAAATAATGAAGATGTAAATCTCTGTTTTGTGTGAAGAAACATCAAAGAACCTATTGCCTCTTCATTCGGGTTGGCATGAGGAACTGGGGCACTGGAATTTACCATAACAGGTGTGGGCTGACTGGCGTCTCCTCATTTCTGTGGGACACTGCATTGGCACAGCGGGGGTCCCAGCACTGTTAGATATGTCCAGCGTCTCCCTGCCACTGCTGATCACGTTTAGTGAATCACTGGGTGAATCACTAGCTGGTGTCTTGCTGACTCATCGACTGTCATCTTGTGATTTCTCGACTTGCTGATTGGCAGTATACGACTCATTTTCCGATAAACTGTCCTGCTGGTTGACAGGGTGTTTCTGCTGGTTTGCAGGCTGATTGTGGTTATTTCTCCTTTCACTGTGAGGGCCTAAACAGCCAGAGGCTGTCAGTGAGTCAAACTGGTTCAACTGTCTTGTTGTATTTGCCTCAGACGCCTATGAGTATCATCGTTGATGTCACAGCTCGCACACCTTCCTCTGCCGCTTGCTCTTTTAATGTCACTCTCAATCGTGTAGTTGACACGCTGCTTCCTCACGCTGCCTTTGCATCTTTCATCAGTACTCTGCTTCTTCCTCTCTGTTTTTATCTCTCACTGTTCCCCTTTTTTCACTCTATGACATTGTTTTATTCTCTATCCTGTCATTGATATCTCATAACTCCACTTTCCTCCTGTCTGTCTGTCTGTCTGTCTGTCTGTCTCACTGTCTCTCTCTCATCTTTGTGACAGCATGTCAGTGATGTTTAGTATTCTTATGTTGTCTCACTTCTAGTGTATGACACAAATATGTCATGATAAATGTGTTTTTCTGTGTCACACACATACTACAGCTCTTGATCTACCTCTCACACACACTTCAAAGTGACTCAGCAGTTTTAAAAAGAACAGTGGAAGAAAACAGCAGTACTATTTCTGGTACACCTTTAACTCCTTTCTTCTTCTCCCCTGTTGGATGCCGGTGGTTTATTGACTAACTGTCATTGGCGAGCTAGAGGTGACTCTTGTCCGGAGGATTAAAAGATGTGGTGTGTTAAAAACACAAAACAAAAGAGTGAAAGAAGAGAGAACAGAAGGGATTCAGTCCAGTGATGTAACCCTGTGTCCTGCCTCATTTCAAACATTACGTCCTGGTGAGAGAAGCAGCGCTGCATTCCTCGCATAGCACCGGTCAACTGTCATCCATAATGATATACAGTATATTGTGTGTGTGTGTGTGTCACCACTCTGAAGTGCTGTTCAGTGGGACACACATGAACACACTTAGACCAAATACCTCTGCCAATGAGATCTCTAGTATGTCACACACTAATTACAATATTTGTACCCCTTAAATATTGTAATAGAGTATTAAATGCACTAAAGCGATGCAGAATTGTGTGTAGGGCTGCAAGTAATGATTATTTTGATCCTCAATTAAGCTGTCATTATCATTATTGTATAACTGTTGATTAATCGTTTAGTCTGTAAAAAGAAAATTCCCTTCACAAGTTCACAGAGCCAAAGGTGACGTCTGCAAATTGCTGTTTTATCCAACAAACTAAACAAAATGCCAAGGCCTTCAGTTTGCAATGATGTAAAAGAGAGAGAAGCAGAGAAGCTGGAACTAGCAACAATTCACATTTTTGCTTGATAAATGACTTGAATGATTGTTGATTCATTTTCTCTCAGTTGACTAGTATAGTTTCTAATCATTTCAGCACTAATTGTGTGAACAAAAATGCATTTCATGCAATTAAGTGCATAGTCATGACACATGGTGGGCACCTCGTGAAGGCACTGTCACATTAAACTTCCGTCCTACAAATACTCGCTCCATGTCTCCTCTCTTCTGTTGAAGCCAGCCTGACGGATGAATCCAAGCGTTTCCTCCGGCAGACTCGCAGGTCAGAGTTCACTTTTGCTCAGCTTTGTCCGGACGGATGTGCTCGGCCTATAGAAGTACTCATGCACTGTGTTTGGAAATCTGTTATTATTCTAGTCCGTTTCATCACCATATTTAGTACATTATCACACTGCTAGACTACAGCTGTGGCGTTGATCTCACACGCTTTTGCAGTTTGTGATCACTCTGATCAATATTTATTCATAGCTTGCATCTGAAACTTGACTTCACCTTTTGTGTGGAGCAAGTTCGTAGGACGTAAATGTTATGTGACCGTACTTTAATGCACGGAATTCCTTCTGCGCTATTAACCTGCATTGTGGCATGAAATTGCAATTTACCCATGAAAGTAAGAGCATGAAATTTCATTGTGTGACATGAAGAGCAAGAATAGCAAAGACATGGACCCCATAGCACAAAATGTGTGACAAAGTGTAACTTTGTGTAAGAGATGAGGTTGATCCTGCCTGATAACTATAATGAATGGCAGAAATGTTGGTTTTGCTTCAGAGGAATGGAAACAGGCTAAAACTGCAGATGCAAAGATGGAAAAAATTTAAGATGAAACCTATCTACCTAGTTAACTATTGGCAGACACAGACAAACTGTATCATATATCAATAGACAAATTCATAAAACATAAATCTACATGCTATTGAACAATAATGTCCAAGCTTCAAGTTCAAAGAGGTAAATGTTTCACTTTATTTAAATGATTTGTCGTTACAGGTTAAGGAAGACCAGTTCAAGTTGTTACTGTTAATCACATAAAATGTGCTTTTCTTTCAACTATTCGTTGCAACGGAAAGAAAACCTTTTTACAATGTTTAATCTTACTTGTAATATATGTCTTTTAAGATTACACATGAATAAGAATAAATACATAGAAACAAACAAATGAGCGTATTACATTTTAAGCTGTGTGTTTTTAAACAAAGTGTCATCTGGGCTGCGTTCATCTCACTGGTCACCTTAAACAGTAACCTCCTTTACTGGTCCACAGAGCACAGGGCTGCACACACACGCACACACACGCACACACACCAACTAACACACCCAAACTCATGCACACATGCATTCACTGTCCCATTAGCACACAATAAACATACGCGTTTAAAGGTTTACGTGTGTTCAGACCCACATTTTACACTCAAACCCCTCCACACACACACACACACACACACACACACACACACACACACACACACACGCACCAGCACAGCGAGAGGGGAATCTGCTGTGTCAGTATCCTCAGAGTGTCTGGCCCAAATATTCACAACACAATGACTCTCTGTGTCTCTCTGCTCAGCTCACCGGATCTCCTCGTGGGAACGGTGGGAAAATACTGGAGCGAATCCTGACTCATCTGCAGCGGAGAAAGCCTTGCCCTTCCTCCGCAACCTCCCATGGGCCAGACACACTTTTTTTTCATCAGGTTAGTGTGAGTGTGAGTGTGTGTGTGTGTGTTGCTTTTATTTATCCTGCACCAGCGCAGATAAGCTGTAATAAATGATTATGCCTGGGAGTATGTGTGTGTGTGTGTGTGTTTGTCTACCTGTGTGTGTATAAGTATGTGAGTTCTCCACAGTGTCTAGGTCCATATCTGAAATTCTTTTTTTTTTTTTTTTTACATGTTTAAAGAGAAGTGGAGTTGTGATTGAGGAGCCTGTAGCGGCTGATTGGGCAAGGCTCGTGACTGACAGGTGGCATCACAGGGAAATGGGAGGAGTCAGTTACATAATGAGCGGGTTCAGTTGCAGCTCATTGGTTGCCTGCTCCAAAAAATGAATAGGCAAGTGCAGAGCAGGTGGGGAAGTGTGAGGGGCGGGGTCAAGACGGCTCATTGATGAACCCGTGGGAATGGCTGCACGTTTGATTGACACATCAGGTCATTGGCATTGGTAAATGGGCTGGACGTACTCCGGGGGGAAGTAGCCCACGTGTCCATGGCAACGGCCCCTCCAGCGCAGCGAATCGGAGCAG
Organism: Enoplosus armatus; assembly: GCF_043641665.1. Classification (NCBI taxonomy): domain Eukaryota; kingdom Metazoa; phylum Chordata; class Actinopteri; order Centrarchiformes; family Enoplosidae; genus Enoplosus; species Enoplosus armatus. The sequence continues at coordinate 8,180,019 of NC_092196.1, read as the reverse complement.
TCCATGAGTTCGATGACATCACCACGCAGGAAGCGTAGCTGGGACGGGTGATGTGGGGTGAAGTCGAAGAGAGCGTGGGCATGATGGGGACGCTGTGGGGGGGGAGAAGAGAGTTCATGAAAAACTGGCTTCGCAACTTTTGATGCAGTCAGGCAGACTCTTTACTTAAAAGGGAGCACCTCTTACTTCAAAATGGCCTCTGTTTTATGCAACATAACGTAATGGAAAATAAAAAAGTAATACATTAGGGCAGTGGATCCCCTGCGCTGCAGACTGGTACCAGGCCATGGAGCGACAAATTGGCAAAAGAAGCTGAATAATAATTATATAATTTCAAAGGCTTTAATAAGAACTTAAAGGAATAGTCACAAAAACATCCAGAATTTGAGACTGTCTTCGGAGGCGGTCGTGTAAATAAAAGAGGTCTAATGTTTGAACTCAGCTTAATTTATTTGTTGTACTGATAAGCAACTATACGTTTCTTTTTCTTCCTCACTGACTCTTCTTTACATAGTATGTCTTTAGAAATGTAAGCAATATTTCTGTGTTCTTATATTATTCTTATTATATGAATCACTATTTTTCACAGATACGTTTTAAACATGGATTCAAAATAAGAATTCAAAGCATTCTTCAAAAGCCTTCTCTCTATTGAAGGATTGCACCGTCTTCTGTTGGTTTGGAAAATTCCCTCTTGAATGAACTGAAAAATTCATGGTGGTCAGCATGGTTGTTCTTCTCCGTTCAACAACAGGCATGATAGTTGGTCAAAAATGTTCAGGTTAAGGGACTGGCTGTGTTTAATAAACAATATATTCTTCATTCCTTTAAAGTACAAATATATTTTATTTACCTTTTTCATGTAACATTTATTTTTTCGCCAGACCATCACCAGTCAGTCCATTCATATGAAATATTAATATGATGAGAGAGGTCTGACCAAAACAGCAGCACACAGACAGAAGAAGAATATAGACATGAAAATAGATATTCGGTGATGAATAATAATTCTTTCTACTGATTTATCTCAGTTATAAGCGTCTTTGCTGCTCAGTGTGTGTGTTTGGTGGAACAGCTCTGTACAAGCTGTCAACTGAGCATTATTCTGTAGACAAGACTGACTTGAGCATGTGACAGCTAGGTTATATATAGTTATGATATAAGGTGATGGATTTCATGCAGATGAGAGGAATTGCCTGTTTGGATTCATTATTTGAATATTCTTTTTAACAAAATACTGTTATTCGCTTTCTTGCCGAAAGTTATATGAGATGATTGAATCCACTCTCTGCGTTACATGTTAAGCTACTGCCAGCAGATGTTTGGCTTAGCTTAGCACAAAGACTGGAAACAGGGGGAAACAGCTAGCATGTGTCAGTCCAAAGGTAACAAAATCTGCATACCAGGAGCTCACTAATTAACACGTTATCACATATAACATATATTTATGTAATCCATACAAAACGTCAAATCAAGACATGAGAGTGGTATCAATCTTCTCATCTAACTCCTGTGAATATTTCTAAAAAATTTGTGTAGCTTCAGGGACGTTTGATATGATCTAAAATTCTGATTGACTGAATTACAGAGAGAAACACATGCAGCAGCTCTGTAATGCCAAGTAAAGTTCGAACATGTGACACAGTGACACACAGACAGGCAGTGACAGGCAGGCAGAGTTAGTGAGGTGAGCAGGTTGGCAGACAGACTAGACAAACTGGTAGACTGATAAAAAACAAGTGACCGCCGCTTCACACTTACATACGTCACCTTTAAAGATATACTTTGCATTTGGACTTGCTGTCTTTGACCTTTATTCCTCACCTGACAACAGAAGTTTATTTTGTTTAAATAGGCCAATCTTAATAAAGGAAGATTGTTTTGATTACTGCAGCACTTTGCGGTGTAGGCTGGTAAAGAGGGTGTGTATTTTATAAAAAATATATCCACTTTTCATGAAACATGAAGCTTTGTTCACTATTTACGTGTGGGCGTTATCAGGGCAGAGCAGCTTTAAACAGAATGAATGACAAAACTGTAACTTGTGGAGGTCACGAGAGAGAAAAAGAGAAATAGAGTAAGACTGAGAGAGAGACAGGTGGACAGAGACAGAGAGGTGTTATAAGGCCAGAATGATGCACGTGTGTGAGGGTGAGATAAGAGTGCACACACACACACACACACACACACACACACACACACACACACACTTTTACTAAAAACAGCACTCTGTTAAACTGTGATGTTTGACAGCGATTCACGGCAAGGTGAGCTGCCTTCAATTCAGCCGACAGATGCTACGCTTTTTCTGTCGCGCCGCGTTTTTCTTTGAGTTCACAAAAGTAGTGTTTTTCTTCTCTCCTGATAGCCTGCCTCCTCTGATCTCTGCTGGCTCGTGAAGTGAAAGCAGTTAAAGAGGAGCAGAAGAAAAGTGGCTATTTTAAGGAGAGCATCTTGAACTTAACTAACCTCTTAGCTGTCAGTTGCACTCCCGCAGAGAAAAGTGGATGTGATATGAACTGGGAGGGAGCGGAGAGACTGGAAGGAATACCAATATCGTATTTTTGTGTGTGTGTGTGTGTGGGTGAAGGTATCTGTGTTGAAATTCTGGACTTTATTGCTGCAGACTGTTTTGTCTTAATGGTATCCAGGCAGAGACAGGTACACACTCTAACCAGACAGCAGGATTACGATCAAGAGACTCAGACACAATCTATAAAATCCTCACGGACTTATCCTTTATTGTTTCGCTGATCTAGTCTAGACTTCTTGTTAGTGTGTGTGTGTGTGTGCATGACGTATACTTTGTGCCTGGTATTTTGGTGTTAGCAAGCATGTGTGTGCAGGCCTCTATTTGCTTGGGTGTCTGTGAGCTTGCATGTGCAATCCTGCGTCTTTTGTGTGTGTCTATATGCATGTGTGTGTGACAGCACAGGGAAAACCCATTCATTTATCCATGCCAGCTTGTGAGGAGCAAAGGCTTGAAAAGAGAAATATGGTCCGTCCGTATCAGCTGCGCTCGACTGCCTTGTGATCCTCGTCCTGCTCAGACCCAGAGCGAGAGCTGACAGTGGAACAAATTACTTTGTAACATCAATGGTCTACAGATTTGTATGAGATTTGTCTCTGCACACACACACACACACATAGAAGAAAAAATAGCCTCTGACACCGCCTCTGTTTCCACTTGAAAATGACAAGATGTCAAAAAGAGTTCTAAGTTTTGCATGAAACAGCTTTTTGTTTGAAGAGAAAGCTTCGAGACACGAGGACATTAGTGATATGGGGGGGGGGGGGGGTTAAAAAAACCCCCCGACATAATTGTTTCCCATCCTGCCATGGTGAGATAAGAAGCGATCTAGGGCCACGTAATGAGCTGATGTGGAAGAATTAGTTTGGAAACCGCACAATAGGAGGGATAACACAAGAAAAGCACTGCAGCGAGACGCACGGACTCAGATTAAGCCAGTCCTCGACAGACTTAGACTTTATGTCTATGAAACTGACCCACATAGTCAGAAAGAAAAATAGACTGTGATCATGTGGTCGTGTCAGAGACAGTTAGGAAAAGACTTAAAAAATAGTCAAACAGCGAGCAAACAGCTTAAAGCGAGGGTTGAAGTTAACACAATTCTCTCTAACCCTGTTTTCAGGCATTCATTTAATAATCTAAAGGTCTGAAGGGAGCGATACAAGAACTAGTTCTAGTGTGTTTTTTAGTGTTGAACACTTGTGTGAAAGCAGAAGATGAAATGGTGTGCTGGTAACTGAGGAAGCGGGTATACCATTAATATTTTAGATACGCATAGAGCATACATAACAAGGTTACAAAGACAGGGGGGAGTTACGGGATAACTTGGCGGGAGTTTAGGAATAACGTATGAGGCGAGAAAAGGTTTACTGCATCCTGCAATTAAAGTTGTCTTGTTATCACTCTGACATCATCACTTCTCTGAGCGAAACCTAAATGGAGACAAGAGTGTGTTGTAGGGTTTGCAGAGACACACTCAGTGAGAGACTCAGTGGGCGTTGGAGCTTTGTTGACGCCGAAGGCCAAGACGAAGCCCCAAAGATACGAAGACCAGCTGACTGTGATTGTATATAAAACGACAGTCAAAAAGACGGTTTGGATCCAAGCTAAATTTCTTTTAGCCAAATAATTGTATTGTTAAAGTAGACGAATGTACAATTTAACCCACAAAACTCTGATTAAAACCGTTGCAGAGTAAACAAGGCTCCAGACATGAAGGTATGACTAAGCTGCTGTGATCTGATGTGAAATGACAGATGTTTTTCTAAGGCTACATCGCCATGTAGGTAAACACAGCATCTTCTGCACGCCACCCTCAGCTATGGGGCATGTTGTGATGCAGATACATGTTATCTCAAGGCCATGACAGAGCAACACGGTGACCTACAGTACAAGAAAAGTCACAGCCAGTGTGCCAATGTTGGAATGATACAAGAATACTGTACATGACCAACAGAAAGTGACTCCTATCTGATACAAAACGTTTATTTTTTGCCATTAATAGACAAATCCACAGGTTCCATAACGACACCTGCATATCTTGACCCAAACTATCGCAGTAAGACAGTTATAATGCTGCTCTTTTTCTCTAAATAAGTCAATAATATGGTAATCTTACAGTGGTCACTAAGGTTTGCAGGTCTGATTTCTTTTTGGCATACAGCACATCTTGAAGCCAATATGAGAATTAAGAGTAGGTTGTGACAAAGTAATTGGTGGTTGATCTGTCGTTTTTGAAAACATCTCTCCAGCACTTCTTCTTTCTCAGAATCAGTCACAGATATAGCTTTGTACAAGATGAACTGCTGAGATATATGGATGAAAGTTGTATAACGTGTTGATGCATCTTTTTTCAGTATCTTGGGTTTGTCGGTTGGCAAATTTCAGCTTACAATATTTGTAACTCCAATAATGGACACACAATACATGTTTTAGGACTGGACAGTCATATATGTAAACAAGGCCCAACTGGCACGCAACCCTTATTAGATGTTAATACAGAACAGTAAGGTGACCTGAGGCAGAACATCATAGACTAAGTATTGTATACTGCCCCGATGAACCTTATTAAGCATACTCCTGATGTAATAGTATTACAGTACACAATATAAAGAGAGTAATTTGTTCTGCATAAGGGATTGACCTGGGACTTATCACATCATGGGATGATAAAATATCATAAAATATAGGATATAAAATTAAATAACATTAAATAAAAAGAAGCTAATCAAGATGCATAAGTCCATCTAAATCTGCAGTTGCTGGCAGCAGCGAACCTGAACAGCAGCGCTGTAATTATTTTACGTAATTCATTTCTTAACATGTTGGGCGTCTTATTACTGATGATGTATGTGCTTTGTTTTCATTTTACAGCACTTTGTAACTGTAAAGTAAATTGCATTGAAGGACATTTAAAACATACTTTCCAGCATATTCAATGTTGACTGTTATTATTGTAATAAGAGCAATAGCAGCATAAAGATTAGATGCAGGCTTGTGAATACACGATTACAGTGCATGAATCGCAGGAGCAGCTGTGAAGTCGTGGGTGGAGGTGGCTGAGTACCGCTCTCCCTTCATGGAAGACTAAACATCAGCCATTTAAAAATATTATCAATATATAGAACACAGAGCAAATTAACTTGCTACGTCACCACAATAAAATGTAATGGAGAAAATAAATGGAATATTTATGAATATATGAAATTAACAAGCGTAAACATTGTGTTATGGTCTTAAATCTGTTTTATAGCGGCATTAAATGCCTATAAAACAGGAAAAGAAAGCAGCATCTGTCTGAGTTCTTCATCCAGTGTTAGTGTGAGTCTGTTAAACGTCATGGCAGACCGACAGATCCAGTGGATTTGGATGGTGACAGAATGATATGAATTAGCATTATTATTATTATGCGGAGGTCATGCCACCAGCCCCTCAGTCGAGAGCAGAAGACAGCCGGATGTAGGTGGTGCAGCTACGTAAACTACTGTATGAATACTAGAAAACCAAAATGCTCAGAAAGACCTGCTGTTGTTTTCATGCTATTCAGATTGTAACAGTATTTAGGTCAGACAGTTTTTCATCCTCCCATTGGACGGCTGTCGTTATCTTCTGTTTAACTACCATCATAATGCCCTGAAGGTAAATTCCTAACTTGCACCTGCTTCAGTTGCATTTGTTTGGAGGGCTGTGAAACATCCCCAGTGATTCAGAACGTGCATGAAACTGTTTGGGTGGGAGGCAGGATGTTACTAAACGAGAACTAAATTTGTGAGGAGCTGCTTTGTGAAACAAAAAGCCTATTTATAGGATCAAAACCTGTCACCCTCATCTGAAAGTCTCCGGCTCCACCAGGTGAAATACTGCAGCAGTCTGACTGCTCAGCAAACCGTCTCGGAGTAAATGAAGATTATGAGAAAAACCATCCCGTTTTACAGCAATAATGCCACCTGAGTTCTGAAATTAAGTTTTAATGAGAAAAAAGTTGGTGAAATGCCCAAAATCCTGCTGACTTCAACACCACGCTTTACTCCATTCCACTTCAGTAAATGAAGGGAGGGCTGAGAAGAGCTCCGTGCATCTGAAGGACCAGATTTATTGAAGTAAAGCTCGCACATCACAAAGATCAATAAATGTGGATCATCTTCAAAAGAACCCGAGAGTCAGACAGGCTCACGTACTGAACACATCTCAACCAATCAGATTTTCTTCAAGAGCTGTTTGTGCTGAAGATGTGCTATATATATTTATTCTATATATATTTTTACTCTGTACATTCATCTGTACATCCATTGATTTATTTCATGTGTTCTTTAAAATGCATGAGAGTACTCATTGTAATGCATTTTATATATTTATATTGGTTTTATAGAGACATGTTTTACTGCAGTCATTCGGCTCCAAGCTTTTGACTAGAAGCAGAATACAAATAAGATGGGCCCAAAAAGTGAAAGAAATACAATGTTCTGCCTTGCCAGAATACCAATACCTGCTTGAAATGTTTTAAATTACCTTCTGGACACAGGAGCATGTATGTACCTGTGTGTTTGTGTGTTATTTCCTACACTGACTCATTTGCCACTAAACTCCTCACTTCCTATCTGATCACCTCAAAAAGACCAACTGTGGCAGGCTGTCTGCAGTGAGCTGATAGTTGAGTGCAAGGTTTGATTTTCCAGCAAAATGAACCAGGGGAGTCAAGGAACTGTTTACAAACACACCCAATCTGCAGCCTGGAAGTTGTTCTCATCTGTTTCAGACTTGCTTTGGGCTGGTGCCTTCTGAATGAGGGTATTAAAATGCTTTCATACCCAGGGCCACACACTTCATTTGAAATCTGATCTGCTATTTTTTTCATCCTTTGCCGTGTGGAAAACATGGACAAACATTTCTTCTTCTCACATGAATAAATATTGACATGTGATCCAAATTCACATGAAACAGACATTGAATTGGAGGAGAGCTGAAGAACTGGCTCACACTAGAGTACAGGGGTCATGTGAGATTTTGACATTCCTTATTAATCTTGTTTTCTAGTGTATGAGAGCCACAAGTGATGAGAGATGCATCTCTAATGAGTAAAATGACTTGTATGTGATGTGAATGTAACTTGACTTGAGCACGCTAGGAAGCATAAAATGAGCTAAGTGCAATTCGCTCATGTCGATTACTAATGAACAGTAGTCTTTCCCTGGACAAATTAAAAGTGAAGGGGCACAGGCAACCCCTTGGCTTTATATGTTTGAATGTTCATTCTGCACTCACATTAACCAAGTGACTCAAATTATATGCTGCTCCTGAAAGGGGCATGCCTTTGTTTCCCCAGAAAAACCTCTTTGACACAAAGTAAAATCCACTGTGTGTAAAATCATTTAAGAGTGTGTGGCCATTGATGACCTTTTTCATCGATGGTATTAGCAGTAACCGGCGTCTCTTCTGTTAATATTTATAATGTTTTTAAGTGGCCGGTGTTCCTCTTTAGTGAAAGGAGAACGGTCCATCCAGTAGTTTGTTCAGGTGTTTCACGTTGTGGTGTCACTAAAGGAAAAGTCAGAGGGTCACCAGAGATTTTAGGATTCATCCTCTGGGGACCGTGAACGTCTGCTGAGATATTTCAGTCTGGACCAAAGTGTTGGACTCTGCCTATTTTTATAAATCAAACATGCTCTCCATGTGGCAGCTTTTTCTTATCCTAATATCACTTCACATGTGACATGCTCTCAGCGATCGACGCCGCGCGCTCAGCTCCCTAATGACTGAACGGCGGTCTGTTCTCAGGTGCCGGGCTTCAGAAGTGAACATGATGTGATGAGTATTAGCACGCGGCTGGTGTTAACAGTGATACGAGCGTGCTGTCCTGTCAGGGTCGCTGTGGATCACACAGAGACCGGGTTTCGCCTGCGGGGCGCGGCTCGACCGCCACTCCCAGGAATATTTAACACGCAATGTGATCCTGTCGGCATAATGACTTCACAATGGCACCAACAACGGCTTCTCCCACAGTGGCACCATCATGGGAACCACCTGTCATTTACTTTTTCTCTCACTAAACCTCGCTCAAATTATTGTGAATTGTGAACGCCTTTGGGCAAACATAGTTGTCCTACCACAGCATTATTGTGTACTTACAATGTTTTTTAGATAGTTAATGGGCATGTTAATATGTATGGAGCGTGTAATGCAACTACTTATGTCACCTTACAAAAAAAAGTAAATTAAAAACAGGAATAGCTTAAAAAAGGTGTGAGAGTAAGAACCTCAAAGGGAAGCTGGGGTAAACACAACATACTGAAGAAATGTTCTGTCCAAACTTGATACGTAGCAACTTAATCACGACTGATGGAAATAATTGCCTCTTAAATCAGTTTTCCTTTGCGCTGCGGTGCTCACTCCCTCTGGCTCGGTGCCTAAGATGACTGATTTGGTTCTGCTCCAAACCGACGGCAGTCCTGTGATCTTTCATTACAAGCGGCACCTCTACGTCAAACCCTGCTGCCAAAGTCACAGCTCCAGAAAATCTCACCAACATACGGAGTGTTCCCATAGCTGTCAGCTCCATTAAAAAAAAAAAAACTGCCTCGAAGTCCCAGCGAAATGAAATATGAACACCTGGGCAGCGTGTTGTGTATGTAACCCGCTGATTTGACAACAGAAAGAACAAAATAGACTTTTTGTCAAAATGCTGCTGCTTCACTATGTCTCAGATACTTCTATAAATCTAAAGACAGAGACGGGCGACAACAAGAACAGATGTGTTTTAAATGGTTTAGAGATTGAAATTGGCATTACTGAATTCATAGTGCTACATAACTGCTATGGGTTTAGGTGATTTCTCAGGAAGTTAGACAAGAAGAGACTTCCTGCTGATCTGTAGTGTGAACAATGTGAAGTAAGAAAAACTAATTTACCTAAATTCACATCAGTAATAAGTCGACAGAATATTTTAGGGAGAAACACACAGTATACAGAAAGTCTAAAAGGAAATTGGTGAAGATTTATTTGAAAGGATTAGTCATTAGTTAATTGCCTTTTTTTTTTTTTTTTTTATATTTTCTAGCTTTCTAGTCATAGCTTTTCTTTGTGTACATGTGCAGTAAGTACCAGTCACAGTTACACCCAAATCCTGTTTAATTACTGATTAAATTGTCTATTGATAAGATATTTGTGCCTTTTGCTTTGGCTGCTTTGGTAATACAGTAATTGAGACAGTTGAAATGCATAAAAAAAAGACAGAGTCACTTGCTCACCCTGGCGAAGTGCTCGGGGTCTCTCAGAAAGACAGTCCTCTCCTTAGCGATGCTGTTGCTATGGTAGAACTCCACCAGCTCGTTCAGGGAGGAGAAGAGCTCGTCCCACACGTAGTACTGACCACAGCGATCCTGCAGCACCTTGAAATGCTGAACGTGGTCCCCATAACTGCAAAACCAACAGAGGGAGAAGCTGAGAATAATGTATCATCTGTTGTGGGTTGACATGACCAATCAAACAATAATCAAAGATGGTAAAATGTTTGGCTTTAACTACTACTGACTTACAGGTGTCCAAGAACTGTTTCAGCCTGTTTCAAAAACCTTTAGCTTCTGGTTTTGACCATGTAAAATGAAATATAATTCTGCATCAGCCATTTCCTCTCAAACTGAATTTCACAGCATATGGGTGGATAGTTGTAGGTAGTAGAGAAGCTGTCCGGTAAGTGGTGCGTGAAGTGTACGGGCACTTGATGTATCATCTGTTTTGAGCATGTTGTTGTAACTTCACAATGGTTAGCATCACATCAGTGGAGAGTGACAGGCTGTCCTGTCCTGCAGTGTTTCTGTCTTCACATCACAAATTGCTTTTTGCATACAATACATGTGGAGCAGCTTTGGGTTGGTACCAACAGTCTTGGCCTTTAGTCCTCAAAGCTGCCCCTTTAACTCCACAGCTGTCAGCTGTTGGTGCTGGCATGCATTCACTTCAGTCCTGCTCATTTGCCCCCCCCCCCAAAAAAAAAAAAACTGGGGTCACCATTTATTGCGTATTTTATTTTATTCTTATTTCAGGTTTTTAAGAACAGAAAGTCCATTGTGAAAAACCTGGCCAAAACAGGAGGTGAGACAGGACTAAAACAGACAAAACAATGCAAGAGGAGGAAAAGAGAGCATATAGTCACTACATTTATAAAGAGAAACCAGCATTGATGCAAAATCTAAACCAATATAAGTAGTTGAAAATGGAGGCAATTACCAGTAGAGGCTTTTTTTAGTCACAATATGGAATTAAAAGAGCAGACCATGACATTTACATGTGCTGCTCTGTGGGTCTGAGGGATTCTGTGCAAAGCAGATGATGTCAAACAAACGTAATACCCATTTAAATCGTTTTTCACACAGTGTAAAGTGTTAGAAAATTAACTGTTATACAGGTTTGTGGTTTATCTGTGAGAATCTGTTTTGTACCACTGACTTAGTAACATTTCTAGAGGGTTGATAGAAGAACAAAATTATTTAGTGAAACTAAAGAAAATAATATTGATAATAATAAAGCCAATGACACAAACAAAAATAGCCACAGTGTTGGAGTGCATGCCTTGTTGTTATGATTAAAAGAGTCTGGCCAGCATTCATTGGCAATCGTACCTGCTCCCCTATCCTGCTCCGTGGTGGTTGCTTAGTAACTTGCCAGCTTATCTTTAGAAATCTGGACATCTCACCGTGATCATGCCGTTATATAACTGCATCTAATATGCAGCGGAAGTCAATACAACTCCCCCATATTTCTAAACACATCTCAGAAGTAGGTGTGTGTGTGTGTGTAAGGCTTATTTTAATGATTGTTAAAATCTCCTTTCCCGCATTTGGAGAAAAAAAAATATGATAATGCAGTAGAGGAAAACAGCGTTGGTGTCTATCAAAATATAGCAGATTCTTCCTATACATGGGAATAAACACTACAGCATTTGTGGTTTGACCTCACCAATCTCCTCCTCTATCTAGACTGACTGGCGCTGCTCCAAGCTCAGAGAAAGTAAATGAGCATCGGCTTGTTTGAGCCAGAATCCCCTTTCTCTATTCAGGCGCTGAGCTCTATGAACAAGCAGGGCTGACTCCCTGATGACTGGATGGCATTCAGCTACACCTCCACCCTGCCCTTCTTTCTCTGCCGTCTCCGTTTCACCCCGTGTGTCCTCGTTTCTCTCTTGTCAACCTCAGTCAGCCTCCCAGAAATGATGAAACTGTAGTGAAGTGTAAAAAAAATATATATATAGGGTGCTTTTTTAGTTGCAAACGTTAATTCAAGCCAAGTGTAACAGGTTTTTTTTTGACATATTTTTGGATTGACACTGTACCAGCCTTTATAGTCTCTGAGCATTTACTCATTCTGTGCGAACAGCAGTGCTGTCTGTCTATCTTTTTTTTTTCTTTTTGCTTTGCCTGTGGGTCTGTATTCCTCAGTGTTGCTCTCACTCTTCTCTATTATCTGTCTTCTATCTAACTTTTCCCTCCCTATCGCAATCCCTCTTGTTATCTGCTGCACTGTGTCTCCATTGCCTCTCTTGATTGAGCCCTATCCCTCCACTGACTCACACACACACACACACACATGCAACACAAAATAGTGATCGTCCCCCTGTGAATGATCTCTATCAGCCCCACCACCATCCCTCGTGGTCTGACACCATCTGCTGCACCCTACTGGCTGGGCTTTGCTACTGCCACCAGCTGTGTGCAGCTGTTTGTCTGAGCGAGACAAAGCAGTTACCTGGGCCAGTGCCCACACCGGATAGAAACGTGGATGACAAAGAAAAAATAAGGAGAGTTTGGCTACTGTGGAAAGCAAATTGGGGGTTGGCGATTAAAGACAGGATGTAGACAGGGCAAGGACTTTCCCTTTAGGGGATTCACAATAATGTAATGCTGAATGAAACACATCAAACACTTAGAAGGAAGGAAAAGAGGAACAAGACATCACTTTGGGTTGTGCTGTAGCCTGTTCACCACATCTAGTTTACTGACATTAAGCAGAGGATAACATAATGCATGCAGCCTCACACACAAACTCTGATATGAAAACTAATCTCACACAATGCGATAAGATAAAATATAAAGTTGCTGTGATGGATTAGCTGCGTAGCTAGGGCAGTTTTCAAGTTTGTACAAGTTGGTTTTCACACGGCGCAAAAAGGATATTTCTTTTTTACAGAAAATGGCCAGATCTCTGATTAATATGTTGATTCCAGTTAATATATGAAGGAATTACATTGAAACTCTGCACAAGCCATTAATTCAGGCAACTAGAGGCATTAAAGCTGTGGTTAAACGCAAAATCAAAAATTCCTAAAACCTCCAGATAGAAAATCTCTGAGAGCATTTTATTACAGATAGTATAATGTAAGTGGATTTTGGGTGCCAATCTGTTAAACATGGTTTGAGATGAACGATCTGAAATATTGAATCTTAAATTTTTCTGTGTCAGCAGAGACGCCTCCAGCTGTGCCGGTCGAGAAAAAGTCAAACCAAAAATTCCTGCAGCGTCTCCATATGGCTGACCAGAAGCGCTTCAAATATTTATCGAGCAACACTTAAACCGCAACATCACGTCTTCACACTCAATTTGCTCTGCAGTGCAAAACGCTGCTTCACTGGAGGAGTTAAACACAAACAAAGCGAATACACTTTGAGACCACATTTAAAGACAAGCCGTGGGAAAATTACAGAAAACAATCACAACAAAAACCTACAAAGCGATAAAATCCAATCTACATGTTGTTTACATCATTGTGATCCCTGACTGGAGGTCAGCGATCACATTGTGGTGAATACAAACTCTAAGTTAGACAGCAGTGGTTTGTAAAAGTGAAAGAAAATGCTTTAAAGAGGAAGCATCTTTATCAGAGTTAGGTGATGTCATGTAGACGTTTTTATTAATTATTACCCAGAGACATTAGAGAACCAGTGTGCATAACAGCACAGCATCTGTCTCAACTTGATCACACAAACACACACACACACACACACAAAGCACACTCTCCAAGTGCCCTCTCATCTCCCCGATCCAGTGTAATTAAGGCCCACAGCGATGGAGAGATTATTTTCTTTTTCCAAGTAAAAGGAAACGAGAGAGAGAGAGAGAGAGAGAGAGAGAGATTAAGACAGAAAGATTGAAAGAGAGAAAATGAAATAGATGTCGAGATATAACAGAGAGAGAGAGAGGGAGATACTGTAGATGAGGACAGAAGTTATTTTTAAAACTTTTCCTCTGCGCCAGCACAATTCAAGAGGCGCGAAGGTCATCTGTCCATCTTTCTCTCCACTTTCTCCATCAATCTATTCTCACTTCCCTGTTCTCTCTGGCTCCCGTCCTGCCAGCCCTCTTACTCTAATCTGCTGTTCAGTTTCTAAACCGCTGCAGATGTCTGGAATACTTCACACTGACACCTCCAGCTGTCAGTTTAACTCTGTGACTGTGTGTGTGTGTGTGTGTTAGTAACTGATGGTCGTGTCAAGGAGTTATCAGAGTATGTGTCAGCCCATGTGCCGGCAGCAAATCACCGATTACATCATTGTTTACATGTGCCCACCAATGTGTGTCTGTTGGTGTGTGCGGGTCCAGTATCTCAATGAGCATAGTGGCCCTGAGTGTGTGCATATGTGTGATTTTGTAAGCGTGTGTGTCACCCAAGCATGTCAGCGAGAGAGTGAGAGGATCAGCTCCTCCTGCAGCATCAATAAAGCATCGCCATCACCTGTTTCGATAGATGGATGAGGAGAGAGGGAGGAAGTGTGTGAGTGTGTGTGTGCTCTGAGGGAGCTGAGAGGGAGCGAAGGAGGGGAGGAGTGATAAAAGATGTTTGGTGGAGGCAATTTAGTCGAAAGTGTGTTGATGGTTCAATAAGCCTTTCAGACAGAAATGATATGGGCCTGAGAGAGTGAGATATAGAGTTTCTTCTCAAGTCAGTTATCATCATAAAGAAAACAACCATCTATCCAAACAAACACTGATAACACGTAGAAAAGCAGAAATGCTTTTAAAAAGACACCGTCCCTGTATGACTTGTATCATTTTCAGCTCCTCACACTATGAATTTAAAGCATGAAGCAATTGCCTGAAAATTAGGACAAAGTGATATTAGAGTTCAAACACGAGCTGCTGTCATTGGTTAAAGTTTCAGGAGGCGGTGCCCATATCAGCAACTGGCAACTTCTTACTGCAATAAAGGAATTCCTGTAATAAATATAGATTTGAGTAGTTATATAAGAGCTTCTCAGCGCCAGAGATGCTTCAAGGAAAGAAATAAGCTAATCCGTTTAGTTAAATCTCAACAGACAGAGCGAAAGAGCCACAGGTTTTCTAGCTAAGTAACGTTAGACTAACAAACCCTTAAGCTAGGCTGAAGCTACAGAGGTGAATGACTTAAGCGAGGAAAAAAGTTACTACTATGATTTGAAGCACTTTTGCAGACAAGTTCAAGCTTACAAAATTAACATTTTCTACCTTACTTAGCTTGCCTAGCTGACTTTCCATGTTCAGACTTGCCAAACCAGCCTATAGCGATTTGGGTAAGCTAGTTAGCCATGCTGAGAATAATATATTTTTTATTTGTTATCATGCAAACACTGTGAAAACAGTATATGGTAAATTCTTAAAGGAATAGTGAAATGTGCTTTTTCGCTTTCTTGCTGAGAGTTAGTTGAGAAGATTGATTTAACTCTTATCTGCAAAGTAGACCTCAATATGAAGCTACAGCCAGCTTGCTAAGCTTAGCAAAAGCTTAGCTTTTGTGCTAAGCTAAACTAACCTGCTGCTGGCTGTAGCTTCACATTTAGCGTACAGACATGAGAGTGGTATCAAACGACTCAACTTACTCTCGAAAAATATTCCTTTCAGTTGGTAGTATGTAGTATAGTAAGTAGACTCAAACTAAAGTCAGTTATAGGAATAAGGGCCCTTTAGGATAGGATACATTTATTTTAAGATAAACAAAATCATGCATTTATGATTTAATGACATACGACTGCTTTTTGTTTATACAAAGCATTTTAGGTACCACTACATCACTAGATCAAGAGAAGAGAAGGACAGCGAGAAAAGGCAAATGATAGAGGATAGAATAGTGAGAAAAAAGTGAGAAAAACTTGAAACTATGAAAGACAGAGACGGAGAAAAGAAAGGAGGACACCCTCTGGAGGGTTTATCTCCCAGAGGACTGGCTGGTCTTATTTCAGCTCCACTGTCAATATGAGAAAAGAGAGAAATAAAAAGTTAAATCAGGCGCCCCACTCCACCCGCCGTAAGCTTTTCCTATTCCTGTCTATTTTATCTGCAGTCGCTGCTTGCTCTTTCCCTCCGTTTCTCTTCATCTCTATTTATGCCCCCCCTTCCTCTATTTCTCCCTGTATTTATGTCTCTGTCTCTCTCAATTGTGTTTTGGTCACTGACCTTTGGTATTAAACTGTGCCATTGAGCTGTGGTGTAAGCTGTGAAAGACCAATGCACTTTTCTTTTGGTTCCAACAGTAGCAGCGATAAAAATAAAACAAAATGAAATAGACATAATAGTTTTTCTAGAAAATATGTCTTCATGAGGGGTCTTTCCAAACCCTCCAGCACCCTTTATTTATTCATTTGTAAACAACTTTAAAGGAATAGTTAGCTTATTCGCTTTCTAGCTGAGAGTTAGATGAGAAGATCGATACCACTTTCATGTTTGTGCAGTAAGTATGAAGCCAGCAGCCGGTTAGCTTAGCACAAAGACTGGAAACAGGGGGAAACAGCTAGCCCGGCTGTATCCAAAGGTGACAAACGAGACATAACATGTTAATTAGTGAGCTTTAGAAGTGCTGGTAGGCACATTTTGTTATCTTTGGACAGAGCCAGGCGAGCTGTTTCCAGAGGATTTAACCTGAAGAAAATTAAGCTAATTGCTGCCAGCACCATATATTTATTCCAAAATGGTGTTGCGTAACTCCACTGACTCACTTCTTTCATGCAATTCGGTGCCACATTTTCTCCACACACATTAATTTGTCCAACTGAACTAAACTAATTTACTTTTATCTGAGGGTTATCAAGAGTCACTTGGTGTGAAATTGCCCCCTCCCCGAGTGATGACATTCACGGGACGCTGAACCCGCAGTGTGTTCCTTAAAGCTCAAAGAAGATTTTGTAGAATAAGCACAGCCCAAAGGGTTAGCCCCCTTTGTGGTTCCTCTTTGGAGTAATGGCCCTGATAAGAGACTAATGATGACTGATGACAAGGAAGCTGAATGAACAGCCTGATTCAGCATTTGCTGTATGAGCCATCAGCCACTAGAAGCATGAGTCAGTGATATCTGAGGCCACGTCAGAAACACTTGTATCCATGCTGAAATGCCACAACAGACAAACGGCTCGGTCCGTTTTAGTGGGCACGTGCAAGCCATTTCAGCCAGCAGGTTGACATTATGTCACCATGCAGGCAACATTACGTGTCTTTAAAGTGCCGTTTGTTGTTCACAATGCAAGCTTTCCCTTTTCACAGTGTTAGACTGGCATTTTGAGTCCTGAGGAGGATTTTTACTGTTTGCTGAAAATGTTGACTTAAAGTGGACAAAAGGCCAAGAAAACAAACAACGTTTCAAATGTATCTGCTTTAGTGTGGATGTGGCCAGGGAGGCAGTGATATTATAGTCATCACACTGTGGACTAGTGGGGGAAAGGGCAAGAGTTACTCTTTTTTTTACAGTAATAATCTCAGAGAAAAGCACCTCGACTGAACTCGCGGAAGAAGAAGAAGAAGAGTGAACGCACAGAGATCAGACTGTGAAAGCCAAGAAAATGATTTGTGTTCTACATGACCTTCACCTGATACAAGACAAAGTGTTTGTGTGTGTGTGTGTGTGTGTGTGTGTGTGTGCACGTGGGCTGATCACCATGCTGTTAAAAAGCACAAAGGGGACTGAGCTGTGGTGAAACAACCTTGAGCTCTATCACCCGACGAGTCATCCGGCCATCAAAAAGACAGTGACGTCTGCTCTTAGAGTTTGACTGAAAGAAAGAAAAGTGAAATAGATTTGGTTCTGTTTCAGAGAGTAAAGGTCACACAGGCCCTTGATAAACAAAATGACCACACAACTGTACAACTAAAATAATTAAAGGTGATTTGCACCTTCCGTTGTGTTGTAATTATTGTAATTCACTTTCCCCTCTGCCTTTGCTTCAGTTGCTGATGTCCCAGAGTGTCTTTTGGTGACTCACAGAGACTGTGCGCAGTTGTTACAAGTGTTACGTTCAGCTGGGAGTTTTACGTGTAGGTGGGAGGACTGATAGTGATTGTGGCAGAGTATGAATAAGGAAGTGCGACTTTACATTTGAGAAACAGTGAAAGTATTGTCCCTTCTGAGTGGGAGTCTGAAAAATACCCCAGGAAGCCTTTTTAACATGATGTACCTCAACGCTTGTTTTATATATATATATATATTATATATATATACTTATATTACAGCACTGTGGAAGACTCTGAGAAACACATCCTTTGGGTGAATCCGCTGCTGAGTCAAAGAGAACTGTGAAAGTCCAGCTAAGCAAAATGGATTCCTCGTCTCTCTCTATATAAAAGTCTAGGTTGGCATCACTTTGCTCCACTTTCCAAAAATAAGCTACTAAATAACCCATTGGGACAGTTTCACTGGCATAGTCTGAAGCTAGTCCCCAGCCACATATTCTTTCATAACCACCTTCCAGAAAGTATTCTGAACCAAAACTGCACTTAAACAAGGATCCCTCTATTCTGCCTGTGGAATATAATAATATAATCTCTAAATCACACCTCAAAATGCTTTTTTGACTTTTTATGATTTCCAATGTAGACTGGTCACCCAGTCAGAACCACCAATGAAATTTTAGAAACATGCGGGAAGTTTGCGTTCTACATTGGTGGATTATTTTTATAGACTAGTCCCAGTAATTCTTTTACGCTCAATATATATATATATATATATATATATATATATATATATATATATATATATATATATATATATATGGGCCTATGCATAAATACATGAGGTTTATTATTTTCTGACCAAAGTTACATTCAATCACTGTCCAATGAAAACGATGAATCTTCAAATTTGGTGATTGAAGTCAAGGATTAAGTGTTCCTTTATGGCTTGAGAAAATGATCCTACTTCTTTGGTTGAATAAACCATTTAAATCCTGTTAATTACCAGATTAACTGAAAGTTGCATTGTCACAATTTTCGGCCCCTGTCCCCAGTGTGCACATCTCATATTTCTAATGCATTGGAAAGATAAACAAGGCTGCTATGTTCAATAATCCATTCACTGTTTTCTGATGGTTAATTACATTTACATTGCTGGAAATGAAGCCTGAGAAATGCAGCACCAGAACAAATTAAAACACAAAAGAGGTAATAGGGGTGACTGTTTATGACAAAACAATCTTGCAATAATTATTTATCACCACAACATGTCGTAGTGACACCCGCTCCTAACATCTCTACACACAGACCTTTAACACCATGAAATACTTCCATGATGAATTACATTACATCACATTCATGTCTGTGAGAATGAACCATGGTGCCTCTCCTTGACTTTGTGACAACCAAATGATCTAAGTAATAATAGATGTTAGTGAAATTGATCCTCTTTGTGAACATATCATCAAACTGTCATATTATATTAAAAAAGAAATATACAAAATACACAAAACATACTACAGATCTTCATCAAAAAATACATCGCTACACAGCTATTTTAATTGAAAACTTAAGCGAGAGATGTTCATTACAATGAAAATATTGCACATTTATATTTTAACCTTACACCACATTCACAGCGTCGCACGATTTCTAACTTCACCAGCAGTTTTCCTGTATTTATCAGAGGAACAAAGTCCCTTTTTGGCTGCATTCGTGGCTGGGAAGGCGGATCAGAATTTCACAGACTGACGTCAAAGCCGGACCGAGCTGTGCCGAGCTGAGCCAGGACTGAAGTTTCCACAGTTACTGCTGTCAGGACGTCTCCTCTGACAGGGGATCTGTCAGCACACAACGACCACACACAACCACACACTCACACTCACGCAAACACCTGACCCAATTTTCAAGCTGCTACACCATCCAGCAACAACAGCCAGAGAGACATCAAGAGACAGCCAGAAAAAACAAGTAGCATCAAAATCCTCTCTGTCCCCTCTTGGCAAACCTGTTTTACACACAGCACCTCCCTTCTCTTCCTTCCCTCTAATTTCCACTTCCGATTGCCTTAATGCAAACAACTTCTTTTTCCTGTCCTTTCCCGCTTCCAAAGTCCTGTCCCAAATCCGCTGGGAGAGAGATATCATGCCCAGACATTGTCACAACCAAAAACGAGACAACAAATCCAACTCTTAACCCCTGACTTGAGCCAGTTCGTCTTACAGCCACAGCAGCAGCCCAGAGAGGAGCCAAGCCTTAGCTCCAGTTATGGCCTTAGGTGCCAAAATTCAGACTCCAGACCCCCCACACATCCGAACTCTCCACCTCCAATATCCACACAGCCCCCAGGAGCACAACACCAAGCCTCAGCTGCATCCATGACCACCATCCTCCCAACAAGACAACCGATCGGGCCCCATCAGCAGCTCCAGATGCCGCGGCATGCCAGACGGGATTAGCTCACATCAGGCCAGAGGGGGTGCAGATCCTCCCTTTCCCTCCGCCCCACACCTTATCCTTTAACCCTCCTCCTCTGCCGGCTCCTCTGATCCTCTGCCACCAACATAAACACTACATGAACACACACTCACGCATGCACACACTCAAAATGTTATTAATGAACAAATAAGTGACAGCAACGCCGCATGTGCAGGGATGTGTGCATCTGTGCATACAGTATATGTTTACAGAGATCTGCTGACTTGAATGATCCCTGTGGAGAAACAGAGCTGTAGCCGTACTAAGAGGATATGTGGAGAATAATATGTAATAAAAAAGATGTAGATCAATGGTGTATAGAAATCAACCTTTCAACTCTCAGACATATCAAGAATACAATGTACGAAAGTTCCAATAAGTTCAAAATGTGCAAAACATGGATCCTTGGACGATCCTTTGTCTCCTACCTGACGGACATGGAGAACTCTCCAGGGGCGCTCTCACTCTCTCTGACCAGAAAAGCCCCACACTCCCTGTGTCTGAGCCGGCTTTCTGCCACGCCGCGAGATATACGGCCGGCAAACCAGCTGGAGGCAAGACAGAGAGAAAGAGTTCAATGATACAGTGTTACACATGTGAACGTGTACTCACGAAGTTGAGAAAATAATTTGGCTGGATATCAAATAACTTTTGATGTTTGTATTTTCAGTGGAAACAGTGAGAATTTAAAAGCAAAGCAGCTCACAACAGTACACATCAATGCTGACAGAGAAAGAAAACACAGGTTGAGGGTTGCAAAAAGAAAATGTAAAATTAGCACATTTGTGAAGCTATTTTTAAACATGCTGCTACATCCGCACGCAAAACAAATCCCGAAATGATGGACTTTAGCTGTCAGCTGTGGAGCGTAAGTAATAGTGTCATTTTTCTTTTCCTTTTTTTTGCTCATTAGTCTTGCTTAGTAGAGCAGTTTGTGTGGATGCAAGGTTTGCATAAATGACGTTCTGCTGTCATGAAGCTGCGCTCTGCAACAACGGCAGTGTGATGAGAGCGCATCCAACATGGTGGCCACATTACAGGACCCACTTGGTTGAGGTCAAAGGGTCAGAATTCTGGGTTTTTTTCTCATTTCATGGCTCTTTGATGAAGTGTGGAGAAATAGAAAGACTCACAGACACACGTCCCAACAGACGACACGTCTCCCTAAGGTGCGCATAAACTTAACTAGGCAGCTCCTACTGGTCTGTGCATCAGTGTTCATTAACGAGCCAGAGACGCTCCAACGGCTGTGTTGTCAGTTTAGTGTTTGTCACAGCAAAAAAAGTAGAACCCAGCTGGTGCACGACCATCTGATGGAGATACAGGGTGTACCAGCAGCTTCACTGTAAACACACACACACACACACACACACACACACACACACACGGCTGTATCATGTGTGATTACGTAAGGCAGTGAGTGAGTGAGTGTGTCCCTTTGGGTAGGCTGCCTTATGCCGGAGTGCAGATGTCCAAAGCAGAGCAGAAAACGCCCCCGAGCTGCACACACTCACTGATGAGCTGTTTAGATAGACCAGTGCTGGATGTGTGAAGTGTATTCATCTGCTTTACAGATGAGTTGGAGAGGCACGTGTGTGTGTGTGTGTGTGTGTGTGTGTGCGTGTGTGTGTGTGCGTGTGTGTGTGTGTGTGTGTGTGTGTGTGTGTACTTACGCGTGGGGCCGCAGATTGATGTAGTTTTTTGGCACAAAGCCTTTTCTGTTGTGGAGCTCAGCTGTGTACCAGTTAGGATCATCTTCCATGTTGGTGATCTAGGAGCGAGCACACACACACACACACAGATGAAATATTGCCCACAATGATGATGACGCAGACTATTACTATGGAGTGAAAGGCCACTATCATTTCTCTCTTGCTCACTGTTTATCAGTCTCCTCGCCCAGGCCTCTCTTCTTCTATTATCTGCTACAGTGGCTTTCACTCATCTTTGTGTGAACCCTCAACTCACACAACTTCCAAAGCACACAAGATTGTTGGCCACATGAAGCCCGTCATGATTACACAGCAGACAGAACTGCATCAAGCCATACATTTTGTAGCAGAAGTGTTGAAGACACGTTGTCGCCTGATGTGCTCCAGTTTATTTGCTTTAATGCTTACCTCTTTCATCCTCTCTCATTTTATTGGTCTTGTCGCTGTCTTTTCTCTCCTGTAGTCATTTTTTTAATTAGGATTCTAATCCAGATGTGACACTCCTTGTCATTCTGATATTTTAAGATGTTGTTTTGTTTGCTCTGCTTGCTTTGCAGTGACATGTTTTCTTTATCTCCCCCACAGAGCTGAGCTTCATCACTTCTTTTTGTTTTTGTCGCAGTGCTGCTATGTTTTATCAGTTAAACTTGAATAAACTAAACTGTAGACTTTAAGTCTGACAGCAGGCAACACGTGACATATAGTTAAACATGTACAACTGAAATGCATCCTGCCACTAAGGACTTCTAGCAACTATGATGGGAAACCTCCTTTGGCAAATGTTGCCCATCTTCCGCCAAAAAGTTGTCATGGCCACTCTGCCTTTAGGAACTTCATTTCATGCATCACCTATTTTAATTTTACTGCATTATTGTACTGAGCATTTGTATGAGCATTTTAAAATGTGTTGCAGGCTATGGAATGATTTACAGTTCATAGTTCAATCACAGCGCTGAATGCTTGCACCAAACGAACAACATTTAATTTGTATAAGAAGAAATCCCCCTTGCTATATTTTAGGCACTTTAATACAACATGTTGGACTGTCTCAAGACTGTGACACCGTGTCACTCAGACGTTGACTTTTCTAACCAAAATTTAAATTGAACAGTATCGCCTCCCTCTCGTCTCCTTTTCCCACTTTTCAGGACACTTTTTTGATGTTGCTTCTCTTTTCCACTTCCAGGGGTACATTACAGATACATCTACAGCTCTTGAATTTGCAATGAAATCAGTTTCTCTTCTTCTTTACTTCACTGCTCCACCGTTTATTAGTGAAACAGTGATGAACAAGTCTTTGGGTAAAGTTTATATTGCTTCTTGAGAAAAAAAACACGGTCTAAATTAGTCTAAACTCAAAGTCAAATCCATCCAATAATTTCTTTCTTTCCTCTTCATCTGTATTTAGGATGTGTATAATTATCCACGGCCACCCCCACTGATTCAGCTGTGACTGACTCAGATCCTTCCAATGGATTTAACAATTACATAATTAACCCTTAAAATAACAATTATACTATTAGCCCAAAATGCATCAAGGAAAAATATGACTTTTCCGACATGAACATCTGCTCGAGAATGTAAATATCTGAACAAAACTCTTAACACCTGGATGCCCCGGTCAGGCTCATAGAAAGACAGCCTGTTTCATTTGTTCACTTCCTGGTGTGAACAAATGAAACAAACTAGCACTTTACAAGAATGGTGTGTTCTTAGACTACTGAAGATAATAGATGAATAATTGAGCCAGTGACAGAGGAGCCTGTCACACAATCCAAATCCAATTTATATCCAAATTGTGACATTCATGTGTTGGAGTTTCGGAGAACAAAAGAAACGTGTATTTTCGTGCTCTACTTTTGTGTCCCTTGTGTTTGACTTGGCCGCACTATCTTCCAGCTTTAAACAGAATGTCAGAGCAGCTACTTTTTTATTTAACTACGAAGCTATTTTTAGTCATTTCATTATGAGTCTGCCTGATTGATACGTTTCCACATGGCTACTGCACAACAGGTCATGAACAAAACAATGTACTCCAATAGAGCGACGCACAAAAAGTTGTGTAAAGGAGCAGCTCTGGGACTGAAGGTAAAAGAACAATAAATGAACACCAATGAGTAGTGACTGTCCATTTAGATTTTTTTAAATGATGGACATTTTGCATAATGCTATATGAGTTTTACGATATTGATATTGTACAACTCAGGCCATCTGGTGCTGCAAGCAGGAATTAACAAATGTGAAGAATTATTTAAAAGTACTGTTTGACCCGAGTCTGAACCGGAGCTGTTTGGCTGAGACAAGACAGCACTTTATCCCAGTGGGAGGACAGAAAACGTGGCGCATAAACTGAACAGTGTTTTAAGTATTGGTCCCATTTTAGTGACAGTGAATGTGTCACTGTGGCCATGAAGCATGAGTTCACTTTGATACTGCTGGCCTAGCCATCAACAGAAGTACAGTATTATGTCACAGTTTGCTGATCAAAGCCAACAACTAATTCGATCGTGATTTACTGGTCAGTTAATAAGACCAAAAGACTCTTAAAGACTTTATCTTCATCTACACATAAGTACAGCAGGGAACAGAGAATCACATGTATTTACTGTAACAACGCACTGACATGGCAGCAAAACTAAAGGCCATCTCATTTTGGTTGCGTCACACATTGCCACTCCAAAAAAAATGTCTTTGCAGACAGCAGAAGTAACAAGGTGCTTTATTCTTGTGTCATCTAATATTGGAACAGAGTCTGTCTGGGATGAATAATATAGCAGCCTGCTGCATACACTCAAAGGTAAATTCCACCCTCAGGCATTATTATCCTTCGACATAATCAAATACATGTGGTTATTTTGTGATGAGGTTTTCCCTCATCTACTTCTACCTCAAGTGATGTCTAACATTTCCCAGAATGCCTTTCAGAAATCAGAGATCAGGCTCAAACTAGTGATCTTTGGTATGTTGACCATAGTATAGTGACCATAGCACTGTCATAAAGAGATCAAGAACATAAGGGTTTTTCCCAGTCATGAGGAAGTTGCAGTTGCCCCTGAAACTAAACTTGTCCTGCTGCAGAGTAGCACTCTGGTCTACCGAGGCTGAATCCAGTGGAGAAATCGATCTCGCTGTGTCTTCTACCATGAATTTGTCCGTGCACTGTGTGACCTTTGAACAGCTGGTGCCATAGTGTAAGACTAGAGAGAAACTCTTGCTCTTTAATTCTGAGCTTTACTACTGATGTCTTAGACGGACAATTTTCTACTTCAGTAATTTCCAGCTGTGCAGGGACTAGCTCAGCACTGCATTTGCTCTGCTGTCTATCAGAAAAATACAACAGCTGTAGCTTTAAGACAATGTTTGCTCTGCATCCTAAAGCAACAATTAGACTAGTTTAAAGGAATCGTTTGGCATTTTGGAAAATACGCTTATTTTTTTCCAAGAGTTAGATGAGAAGATGGATACCACTGTCAAGTCTGTTGGCTAAATATAATGCT
The DNA here is from genome assembly GCF_043641665.1 of Enoplosus armatus. Classification (NCBI taxonomy): domain Eukaryota; kingdom Metazoa; phylum Chordata; class Actinopteri; order Centrarchiformes; family Enoplosidae; genus Enoplosus; species Enoplosus armatus. The sequence goes on along the minus strand of NC_092196.1, from coordinate 8,154,625 downwards.
ATAGCCAGCAGTCGGTTAGCTTAACTTAGCATAAAGACTGGAAACAAGGGCTAAACAGCTAGCCTTAAGTGTAAAGATGTCAATTTGCTGTGTTATGGGGTTACGTGCCAGCTAAGAAACAGTTGGTGGACTGGTGAGTTCTGCTAACTTTAGATAGAGCCAGGCTAGCTGTTTCCTTATGTTTCCAGTCTTTATGCTAAGCTAAGCTAGCCGACTGCTGGCTCTGTCTACATATTTAGCGTACAAACATGAGAGTGGTATCCATCTTCTCATCAGCAAAAAGGGGGAGTAAGTGTATTTCCCAAAATACAACCACTTGTTAAAGTGTGGAAGTTTAAATAAAATAATCCTGCGCAGTGTTTACAGCCACCAATCCCTTTCTCAATCAAAAATCTTTTAATGTTTGTAACCTTCAACATAGGTTCAAGCCATCTATAGGCTGGATACTCATGCTGCTCTTTCTTTAGTCAGCAACAGCAGCACCTGGATACAGACTGTCAAGACGCTGGAGACGCTAAAGTTACAATTGTTGTAATTATCACAGCGGAGGCAGAGAGAGAGAGAGAGAAGGAGAGAGGTGGTTCATCTGTTGGTCCACTACTCTGTTCTGGTCTAGAAGTACAGCTAACACCTTCTGTATGTATGTATAGATAGATAGATAGATAGATAGATAGATAGATAGATAGATAGATAGATAGATAAAAAAGAAAGAAAAAACAATTCTTTCTCTTACCTTGAGCAAGTCTCCCTTGTTGAAACTGAGTTCATCGCCCTCTGTGGCACGAAACGTATACAGTGCCACTGCTTCCATGCCGAAACCTCCCAACACACACACTCTCACACACACTAACACACCCTGGGACCCCCACTAATGCCCCTGGTGCAGGGGTTGGGGGGGCGGGGAGAAAATGTAAAAGAAATAACCAGATAAAGGAAGAGGAGGCAATGAAACAACAGACGGGGAGAGAAGAGAGACAAGAAGAGGAGCAAGGGGAGGAGAGGTCTCGTCTGTCCGCTGAGCCAGAGAGCGTGCTGAGAGAGTCAGAGCAGAGGATGAGAGAGAGTGAGCTCGGCGAGGGGAAAAACGCGACTGGCTGCTGCTCGGCAACACACTACCATGAGTAACGCTCAGAGAGAGAGAGAGAGAGAGAGACAGCACGCAGAGGCTAAGAAGTGGGAGGCACTTCCTGTGTATGTATTTGTCTCACACAGTTGGAGTGGCTTCTGTGTGTGTGTGTGTGTGTGTGTGTGTGTGTGTGTGACACTTCTGTCACCGTGCGAACCGCTTTAGTTTCACACCTTCGAAGTGAAAAGTGAGCTCACTTTAAAGACTAAAACTAAAAACGTCAGGACAAGGTGAGAAGTGAAGGAATGATTCACCCAGGACTTACAATATTTGAATTATTTATTGGCATTCATGAAACACCATTGAGTCTTTCCATCCCTCTATCCATTTGTACATGTTACATTACAATTTTTCTAGTAGCTTTGGTTGCATTCACGATTTACAAGGTATCCAGGGTTGCATCAGGAACCGTGAAAGAGAAGAGGCAGCTACCAATCACAAACTTTCATTTTCACACACACCAAGATGGCAAAAAGAGTAACTGGGCAGCTGGATGAGCCTTTGCGAGTAAAAAAAAGAAAAAAGGAGGGAGGATATAACCAGCTTTTAGTCTGTAAATTATATTGTCAGTTTTCCCACCTCCAGATGTGAGCCTGACAGCAGCAGCAGGTAGCTAACACTGCAGACAGATCCCAACTTACGTCATCCACTGAGCTGAATTCACTGTTGCAAAAGGTGCCCTGAAGTTAAGTTGGAAATAGTGGACAGTAAAAAAAAAAGTTTGCTAAGGAAGAGCTTTTCTTTGTAATACTGGAGGGACACGCTCAGGATCAGAGAAAATCACACTGACATACTGTGGGTGTAACAAAAGCCTAAATGAAAATACATTTTTCCTCCCTTGACCTGCAAGTTTTAACCAAAATAGAAATTCATCTTCAAAAGTCTGCAGGTTTGAGAGACAGTGAGAATAATTCTTCCTTTGAAAATTATTCATCCAGTGAGGCAATGATCAACTGGGCTGCTGGTATGAAGGACAAATGTTGATCTATTTACTGTCAAACTGTATTAAAGGCAGTCCAACAGTCACTGGTGGACGTTGGAATCTTCTCTCTGGTTTTCTGCTGCTGTCTTTGGTGGACATAAGTGTGTTTTTCTGTGCTGTGTTCACTCATAACTACAACTACAACGGACCTGAGAAAGTGTCACATTTAAGTTTAATTTACGTTATGCTCTACCTGTGGCAGCTATGTTCATAGTCTCTGTAGCTACAGTGTACAAACAAACAAACTTTACCTCTTATTTATGAGGTCTGACTTCTCCAAACTGCACACTGAGGCCACAATCTGTCACAGAATAAGAAAGCCTTCACCCTTTTGCTTTGTCAAAATATGTCACGAGAAATGCTGCTGCTGTCTGCAGCACTTCAGTCCTGAGTTATGTGTTTTTATACATTCATCATGAAATTATCCTACAGTACAATACAAGTAAAAACCACAAAACATGGACATTCTTGGGACTCTGAAGAACTAATTCCCTTTCATTTGAATTGATTCAAAACTGTGCTTGCTAACGTGTCACGTATGTGAAAAAAAGTATAAAGACAAGTGTGGCAAAGTGAGAGACAGAGCGATGAAGAGAAGAGAAAACAAATAAATAGAGCAAAGCAGAACAGCAGGAAAGCATGGACGGACTGTGGTTTCAATAGCATGACCTGTCCAGGAAATCCCCCGTCAGCTGGTCACTTGACTCAGCCATGAGAAGAGGGGCTGCAGGAGGAAGGGGAAGAGGAGGGCTGAATGTGCGCTGATGGAAGAATAGAAGAGGAAGAGACGGAGAGGAAGTGGTTTTCAGGGCCAAAGCACAAGCTTGTCCTTTACTTTTTCCTACACATGAGGAGTATGACATATATATAAATGCTGCGCAGTGATGTTGAATGTGAATAAATGTAAATATAGTAATATACATCATATCTATTTGTGCTAATTGCTCATTGCTGTTGTGTTTCTGTGTGGCACTTCCCAGACTCTCTCGCCAAACAAACAGTGTGGGCGCTACTTTTGTTCTGTATTTGGATTTTCTGTTTGTCGAGTTGGACTTTCTGTAGGTGGTAGTGTTCTTTGTCTACTCAGCCACAGTGGTGTTCACTGTTCAAACCCCCCTTTCTTCTGTTCGATTCACTCAGCTGATGCAATGGCTTCACTTCCTGTGTCCATTTCCAGCAAGCGGATGTTTTGAACATCAAGTGTTAACACCTTCGTGACGTGGTCTTATTTCATTGCACTCCATCAACTGCCCACACCGTGGCACATTGTCTGATAATATTCAGGAATATTTACTTTGAAGTCTTCTCATGAACTATTATGTCTTTTTTTTTTTACTGGCATCATATTATGTATGTTAACAGACTTCAGTAACCTGCAGATATGCATGTGTCACACACAACACACAGACACATATAGTATGCAAGCTAGTGCTTTTCTGCCTGAGTGACGCTAACATTTCATCGTGTGTGTGTGTGTGTGTGTGTGTGTGTGTGTGTGTCAGCGGAAGCAAGTGGGCAAGAGTGGAAAAGCAGGTGGGCACAAAGTCTCTCAACCTCCCTTCAAAGAAAACTACAACACTGCTTTTCTCCATCTGTTTAGACTGTAGGCCCAGTTTCTCATTAGTTTGTTTGTTGTGCTTCCCCTCTCGTTCTCCTTATGTTACATTGTCCCCATGACACTTCTTATCTCCCATCTCTCTCTTTTTCTCTCTGTCTCCCCCTTTTCTCTCCCCTTCGCTTGTTTTGTAAGGAATTCAGATTCAGAAAACATCCACACCTCTACCTCCTCTCCACTCTCATGTACATATATATATGGAACAGTAGGCAATCAGTAGGCAACAGGCAGGGTGCGATATCAGCTGAGTGATTCCCTTATTCATAATGTATGTTGGCTGAAAAGAGTGTTGTGAACTCGGTGAGAAACTTTTCTCCAACACTTTTCACATTTCTGTTGCCCATGTTCACTCCTCTAAGTCAACATAAGGAGTAAAAAAACAAAACAAGGATCATTCATTTTAAAAAATAAATTAAATCTGATGCACTGTTTATCAGAGAAACCCAGATAAAATGTTAAATGTGTAAAGGCCTGAAAGCCTGTCTGTTAATTACAGTGGTGCTGTCTTTTCGGTGGAAACACAATTGACCGTCAGCTGTTTCACGAGCGTCTGTGTCTGTAGTGATATTGAAACCATGGTGGGTCCAAAACTATGGTAAATCTTGTAGCTGTGAATTTAAAAAGTCCAATTTGTAAATTAAACATCATTGTGTTTTTACTTTTATGATTTATAAAGAATTCAACATAAGAAAAAATCTAATTTGGCATTTAGCTGTGCAGAAAAGGCTGTCTGTGTTTGAATTAATATGGCTGTTTGCAGCTAAGTAGAACTAACACTGTGTATTATTAATGTTTCCTCTGCAACTGTTGGTTCAAACCACATCAGTTGGTTTTGTGGGGTATGAGATACCCACCAGAGAGTCTGTTAACAGTGATGAGCTGAAAACTACAGCATAGTGTGTGCAAACAGACTGATTCCCTGAGTGTATCTGAATTATAGATTTTCCTATTTCCCATGATCGCCTACAAGAATAGGAAACTGGAAAAATCCAAATTTTGTTGCTGATTGTTGTTGATAACTAAAAGGTTCAAGTTAATCTCACGGAGGTGAGCTCATCCTGTAAGATATGTGTGCTAAAAATGTGTGAATGTCACCTGTTCTTCTTCTTGCTCACCTTCTCCAGGTAGGATTCACACCAGCTCCCGGCGAGCATAATGCCATTTGCATGTATGAAAAGATTTAGCTAATAATCTGGCAGGAGTGGCAGGTATTATACATGATCCTGTTTCATGCTTTGTCTTCCTCTGCTTTTTCTGCTGATTCGGAACCATGTGTTCCACTGCAGGCCAAAGACTGAGTCCTGCCAGTCTTTCCTCCTTTCCGCATTATATAACTTTGTAGGTTTCGAAATGGATGCTCCAGTGATTCAGGCAGCGACTACCAGGCCTCTTTGTGCATCTGTATGTTTCCTCGCGTGAACCTCCATGTTCACACATACTGCTGAAGTAGATTCTAATTAATATGACTCACATGTGTTGCTGCCTTTGGAGCTGTGATTTTTCTGCAGTAGGCGCCTGTATTGCTGGTGTGTGAAAAACAAGGCTCAATTACATAATGTGGCTGCGATATGGCAAATCTCTGACAGAGACTGAACATTATGAGCTTCACCAGACTGGTATTTATATAGGGTTAATGTATTCTCAGGTGTTATTTTGACCATATGGATTCATTAATTAGAGCTTGAAGAGGTTTACATAGCATGTAAACCATATTTTGCATATCAGTCTGCTCTGCCCTGATTAAAGAACTAAATATCTAAAAAATAAAAAAGGATGGTGACAGCTAGCGTGGATTTTACACTACTGCAGATGCAGATGAGACTACCTGGTGTTTTATGCTACTCAACTCAGTGATTACACCTTGTGTGACCAGGAATGACCTTGGTGGGTACATTAGACCTAAGGGTGCAGCAGGGAAAAGCTAAGGGCCCAATGAGTCTCTAATAGCGTATGAGTGTCGTGAATGGGGGTAATTATATGAAAGCAGGCAGGCTGTGGTGTTTAATGTTAATTCGCTTTAATGACTTTTTAAATCAAGGGTCACCAGTGCTAATCACATATTAAAGGACACATGTGGTTGCAGGGGTTCAGTTACAAGGACCTCCTGAGTTAATAAAACCTTCTGATCACAAATCGTATAATAAAAAGTAGGGTACTGCTGACCTCTGCTGGCTGAAATGGGATCTGCGGGGGAACGATGTGACCTGATCTGCAGGAGGCACCCACGCATTGTACCACATGCATTACCTTTAATGCATTCACAATTTCAAATATGTTGCCTTCAGTGGAATAGCACAGTCCAGGTTTGCATGAGCTTGAATGGGTTTGATAATGAACTGAGGCAAATGTGATAACACTCATGATAAGGAAGCGCTAACCATGAAACAAGGTGATATCAGGGAATGGCAAATAGTCTTAAATGTCAAGGTGAAATTTTTGAATATTTATTGTACTTATCAAATGGTTTTTGTTTTATATTTTTCTGCTGTATTCTAGAGAAATATATATTTATATACAGTATAAGAGCACAAAAACATAATGCCCTCCTGTCTCCTAGTGTTATTGAACAAACCAGCTTTGGGCCATAATCCTCTTCTGCATAAGATCATATCTGAGCCAAATATTGACTGTTCCAGTGTGTTTTAATGGGGATGCTTTTAAGTCTAGTGTGATGAGTCATGAGCTGAGATTGTCAGATATGCAGTCAACTGAATTCACACCAAAGAAAAATATGATCTACTATACTATCACTATTTAAAAAACACAGCTAGAAAATATTATAGTTGATAATCAGTAACCACGAAGTGGAACTTTATTATCTTTTCTCCTGGAAGTAAGTGACAGATTGTCAAAACGTCATCAATTTAATAAGTACTTAATACTTAATAAGACAGAGTGTAATATAATTTAATTGTTTTTATTGCATCCTGACTTGCAAATATCAGCTCTATTCTGTTCCAAGCAATAAAACTAGTGTGGCTGATAACAGAACAGTATTGTATAAACAGCTCGGTCGCACCAGGACCTCCAAGTCTACCTTTCTTTTTCTTCCTCTCACGCAGAGACTGAGAAACACACCGAAATCAGCTTGGGCTTTCTTTGGCTTGTCCTGTGCTCTGAACATAGCAGAGAGAGAGAGAGAGAGAGAGAGAGAGAGAGAGAGAGAGAGAGAGAGAGATAAAAACAGAGAGGATGAAAGAAGCAAAAGACCAAAATAAAATGTCACTGCCTGCCAGGAGGTAAAGCATATTAAAAGTGAGCCAAAGAAGCAGCTTACAGAGTCCACATTGGCCATCTACACACTGTAGTTCAGGTGTTGGCAGGGACATAAAACTGTGACGTTTGATCCCTCTCTATTTTTAAGCACCACTCTCTCCATCTACACATGTAGATGTCTATTCATAGCTCACTGTACACTTTTCAGGGAACTTTTCACGTCTATTTCTAGAACCTGATTTGAATAAACAACAGTATGTTATGCATGTGTGTGTGTGAAACGTGTGTTCCTCCCTCTACTTAAAAGCCCTGCTGATGAGATGGTTGCACAGAGACAGTGGAAAAGTCTGAGTGATGGAATGCTGTCCTGCAATGTTTGTGGCTTGTACCGACACACCTGTAACACACACACACACACACACACACACACCAGGCTATCCCTGGGATTGACAAATCATGACATGCACTTGCTTGTGTTGTCAGCCTACATATTTTTATTCCCTGTGATACAACTTTTTCTACAAAGAACGGAAATTACACAAGTAGTTTCCATAAAAGAACCTGATTTACCTGAGAGGTCTGTTCTGTCACTAAACAGCTAAAACAAAAGAGACAGGAACTATGTTTTAAAATAGGATTATCCTTGTGATTGGCATTACTGAGGCGGACATTGTTAACCAGCATTGTGGTTTGTGCTTTGGTTGATCTCTGCCAGCAATAAGGCCCACTCCTTTGAAAACTTGGATGAAATATATGGAATATACATGATGATGACTGTATATGACACTCTGAAACAGGCCTGCCCTGTTACTGTAACGTTACATTTATGACTTGCTGGGTGACATGGCTTTAGTTTACAGCGGGGAGTGAAGGGGCTCTCTGTGCCCCTGGCAACTCAAGCCGCCTTGGTCACACCCTTCCCAGCTTCCCCCCTCCCTCCCTCTCTGCCCGCCATGTTCTGGAGGAGGAGATACGTGTAGCCTGGCTTTAGCTGGCTTAGCATTAGCAACACATAGCTTGGCGGCGGAGGCGCAACAAGCACCCTAAACGCCGAAATAAGTACTCTATCTTGTTTTTTCCTTGGAATTGGCGAAACTTGTTTATGGGTTTATATCCCTGGACTAACAATAGAGCCTGACGTAGCCCAAAAGATATGGTAAGTTAACGTCGGCTTTCAAGACAGTCGAGTTGTTTTGTTTTTCCAGGGTGTCCTGTAATCCAGTTTGCTCTGGTGATGTCTCCACCGAGCACCCGTCTTGGTTGCTAGCTTGAAGGATTGCTAACTAGCTTAGCATGCTAGCAGGCTGTCTTGGCACAGAAAATATGTTTGGGAGCTAATCGGAATGGTTATGTATCTAGGTGTACGACTGACTGTGAATCCAGTAAACGATAAGCTTCGTATTACATTTAAATGCTGAGTGATCAACAGTTGTATTTTTATCCGAACAACGGGAGAGAGGAGATCTGCAGCTGGCTAACCCAACATAAGCGTTGCTAGCTTTGATCCAACTTTTTTCAAAGCCAAGTTTTGATCACGCAGAAACGAACGTTAGTCTGTGGTTGGATCTCCCATCGCAAGTATCAAAGTATGTGGCAAAACTGAGTGGGGCAGAAGATTTAATAAAATAAACTTTACTTGGGTTATACACTTTTCCAACCACCCGAGTTAACTAAATCAACGTAAGCAAGTTGACGCTGTTCGCTAGCTTATTTTGCTAGCTAACGACAACTACTTGCCGCAAGTTTGCACTGAACTCGCTAACGTTAGCGGTAACCGTAAGAAGCAAGCGGGTCAGTTAGTTATTCCACCAGATGTATTAAAGTGACGTTGCACAAACTTAACTAGATCTCTGCTACACCCAACAGTATATTCGCAAAGCAAACAGGTCATTTGACTGAAATGCTTGGAAATGTGATTGAGTTAACGTTAGCTACTATCTAAGCTACTTTAGCTTATGTGCTATCAGTCCAGGGAAACGCCGTGATTTATTTTTTTGTTTTGTTTTACAGCGGCTTACTTCTCTTTATTTCATCTATCGATACACCAGGCTTTGATAGAGAGGACTGCTAAGTTAGATCATACTGTTGTCAGTTTTCAAGTCAAAACTTGACGTCCTTGTACTTATTGAGATTTTTGGGGAAATTCTTTACGTTGTGGGCGCTGTCTGTTTACTCGCTGCTTTTCCAGTCGGCTAACCCTGCTGATAGTTAGGTAGGCATAAAAGCTTTGCTGAAAGACACTGAACATGGTTTACACGTACAATATATTTCATGGTGCTATTTATTCAGAGCCGCACTGATCCCATATAAACGTGGCCTGAGAGAGGGGCAGGGCTTTGTCTATTGTCAGGATGATCAGTCAGTCACAGTGGGTGACAGATGCATCATCACCGTCCTCCTCCCTTCCCTGACTTGGCTTTGTCTCTCGGCAGGCCAGGGAGGACAAAAGGCGGGGTGACATGCCGATTTGAAGGTGGCTTCTCCTCCTGTCTTTCTCTCACTGCTTCAGGCTTGAAGCCCATCATATCTCACACAGACTCACAGTCACTTCAAACACGTGTTAGTGGTTTGATTTTCTTTGGGTTAGACTTGACACTATTGTCAATTTGTCCTAATCCTTGTGTAGCTGAGTGGTTGAGGATTAATTGCTGGTATATGTTGCTTGTGGTTCCACTCCAGTGTAACAGAACAGAAGTAAATGGATGGTGAAGGAACTGGCTGGATAACTGGATGTCACACTGTTGCACACTCCCTCCTCTCTCCCTCTTTCTTAACACACACAACAATACTGACACACACACACACACACAGAGGAACTTGGTTGTGCAAGCCTTCTATCTCCAGATCAGCTTTACTCTTGCTGTGTGTGCCTGGCAAGGTAGACCTGTTCTCAGTGTACTGCTTCTCAACCTTTAATGCTAATCACAGTTTAGCTAGGTTTTGCCAAGACACACCCAGACACTGCCACACACACACACACACACACACACACACACACACACACACATACACACACACACATATGCACAATAGGTTTGGCTTGTTGTGTTTTGTCAGATTTCGCTTTCTTCTTGATGGACATTTACTGTCATATTGGGCTGTTGAACAAATGTCTGTACTGGCTGCACTACAAAACCAGCACAGCAACAACTTTGAGTCCTCAGCTAAGCCAGATTTATGCCTCTCCATCGATGTGGTTCTGTTATAGACATCAGCGTCTCAATCTCAATTTTCTGTACCCAATTCAAGCTCTTTTGATATTGAGTATTTGATGATACAGACTCTGTTTGTTTTTTTGCAGTTCATGCGTGGGTCATTCATTCACCACGCTGTGAGGTTCCAGTGTTTTAACCAAGTGCGATTTTTGATAGCTGGCTTACTGGTAGCAAACAAACAGGGCTGTAACGTGATCAAGCTTTATATTATTGATGCAATTTTGCAGATGGGGTCTTGACGTCCCCAGTTGTAGATGCCTCTGCCAAAGGAATTGATTTACAGTTCAGCTAGGGAATTTCACCTGTTGATAAGCACCACCACAACACTAGATAGACATGTAGTCAGCCTGCCATTGCATACTTGAAATTATTGTGTTTTAGATTATTTTATTCACTTTCTAATGGTGATTATTGCTGCTAGAAGGTTTGCAATGGAAAGACTTGTTGCTAGATCACTTTTATTATTTATTTTTCCACAGACATTTTGCAATGTCTGTTCACAGGCTTTTATCTGCAGCTACTTTTTAAATTCATTTTTAAAATATAAACATCTAAATATCGAATTATATTGCAGTTATTTTTGGCGTGGCTAAAAGCCATACCATGTAAGACACAGATTTGATAATAATCTTATGAGTTAATTCACCAGTTTCTTATTTGGTAAAAACGGGATTCCCCAGTAGGGCTTCATTTGAATTTTCTGACTTTGCATGTAGTGGTGCACCCTACTGTTTTGTCCTAGTCCTCTATGGAGGTAATGCGGTTAATATTTTGCCATGACGTATATTTACTAGGTCATTTCTCTTCTCTCACCCACTTAAAAAAACTGACTGACTTTGGATTAAGCCCAACATAAATTTTGGTCACAACTGATACACGCGTGGCCCGTTGTGTAGTTGCAGGGCACTGTCAGTTCTCTGCTGCTGCTTCAGTTCTGTCCATGTTCATGACATTAATAGTCATGAATTTCTACATGAATTTGACAGCTTGCTGGCAGAAAAGACAGCCAAATATGTCAAAGTCAACATAGCTGACATCAAGAAACAACAACACAAAATGTAGGTTAGGGTTGAGGATACGGAGAAAATCCATTATGTTAATTGTAATCCAATGTATATCCAATATTGCCACTAAGCAGTCTGTATCGCAAAATATCTACAAGTAGATAAATATTGTCTAGAAGTATATACCACTGAATCTCAGACAGGCAGAGAGACGAGGGGGCCGAAAGGTTGGCATCAGATGATAGATGAGTGAGTTCATCTGAAGCTGCAAGAAGTAGACTAAATGATTTTTATGGTTATCTTCCTATTCTAGCAACGCAGAGCCATAATGGCAGTTTGACAAGAATGACAGGCTCAGTCATTCAGACATAATCAACCTGCACTGACACATGAATATGTAGACACACACACACATACACACACACACACACACACACACACACACACACACACACACACACACACACACACACAGTCCTGTCTCTTCTGGGCTCTGGGGCTCGAGTGATCTTAAGCACAGAAGGGCTGAAGGAAGGCGGGCCAGCGGTGTCTTGTGGTGGGGGTTGTTCCGGGGTGTGAAGGAGGTGTGGGAGGGTGGGGGGGGGCTGGGATGGACAAGACAGACTCTCCTCTCTTCCTCCTGTCTGCTATGGGTGAATAGGTGATTATAGCAGCAGATGTGTCATTAGGTCTGAGCTGTATTCATGCGGATGCAGGGTGAGGAGGGAACGTTTGGGGGGGGGGCATGCTCCACAGGAATCACATTTCAGTGAATTTACGGGATGTGCCAAGTTGTTTTCTCACCCCCACCCCTCCAAGCACATACACTCACACTCATCCTCGTTTCCTCACCCTCGTCCCCCTCAGCTGTCTTTGCATGGCATTGCTAGGCAGGAAGGTCCCTGAAACAAACGCATACACATACGTAAATGTACATAGCCACTTTTAACTGTTTCATTCAACACAGCCCGCACAATCACTTTTAACACTCTTCTTCTGTTCATGAAAGCACTTGTTTGTGGGGCATGTCGGTGCACGCTCTCAGCAGGGATCAGATTACTGAATAGGATAAGTCATCATGGGTCTCCCTAGATTGCAGTCAGAGGAATAGTGGGCACGAAAACCTAAACTGCTGTTTATTACTGAGAACAATGATTCAAATGAGATTTGGTAAGTTAGCAGTTAATGTGAATGTGTGTAACTGTGCCAATGTGGTACACGGCAGTATTGGGGTGATAAGAGTGTGTGCGACATTTTCTCTGGATGAATAAACGTAGACCATCAGCCTCTGTGCTAATCTGGCTAAATGATCAAGCCAAGGAGATCCTGCTGTGGCTTGTTTGCATCTGAGCTCAAACTATTACAATATCGTATTTCCGTGAAATTGATTTTTCTTTCCAAACAGCCCATATCATATAAACATAAGGACACTACTTGGTAAAAAGAAGACGCATAAACGGTAAATGTGTGTTTCATTACTTAATACTGATACTTGCTAAAGTGACAGGCTCAATGAAGTTTGCATATGGACCTTGTGTGATGTGTGTGTCGCACAGCTGTGAGTCTCTACACACTTTCCATGCTTGTGTGTGTGTTGGAAAGTGTTTAGTAGCTGGGCTGCTGATCTGTTTGAAACAGGACAGAGTCTAGTCATCATCAGACTGGAAATGGTTTATCTGCCACCCACCAAAGGGTGGAAACACATTGTTACTCATTGCTCTGGCGTCTCTCATAGCAATATACTGAATGGTAATACTGCAGTGATGGGAAAGAGCGTAGATAAAGGCTCATTAATGTCTAACTTGTTCGAGAATGATGCCTGATTTTATTTGAAATTAAATAAGCAAAACATTGAATCCAGCTCTGCTAAAATCAGCTATTGCCTTTGTTTTGATGAATTACCCTCATGTCTCCTTGGACTAAGCTGCATTTTCACGTGATGTTTGATTTTTGAGGGATACAATACATATCTCTGGAAAATGTGTTAGATACACCTGCAGCTATACAGTGTTTTGTCAGCTCACATTTACATGACAAAAACTAAACATTATAAGCTTCACTAAGTAAGATTTATGAATTGACTGATGTATTTGACTGCTTTTTATTTTGCGGGTATAAGTATATATTTATAGAGAGGTTTTGTTCATACGTAATCTTGCCTTGAACGTGGCCTAATAATAAAATACAGAACTTAATTATCCTGTGAGACACTAGTTGTGCAGGTCTTCTAAACGTTTGTGCATTTCTGATTGTTATTTTTCTTTTATGTCCTTCATCGCATGACTCTTCTAACTGGTTGCCAGTAATCTTGTGTTTGCTTTTGAATGCTCCCATTTCTTGTCCTCCAAGGCACCGAATGAGCAACCTTACCACCACACAGACTCGACTGCCCTGAAATTATTCATTTTCAACACCCTGCCTTGTAATTTGCGTCAGGTTACTGTAAAATCAAGTGAGAATAGAAAAGTGGAAACACAATTCTTGGTCACAACACCCTGGCTTTGATTAATATAAAGGAGGCAGGCTCTCAGCAAGTGCATGGAAATTGCTTATCTAAGTGTGAAAGTATGAAACGTATTGTTTTGGCTGGTTTCAAAAAGGAAGGCAGTACAGCTGCCCCTATAAATACATATTATCTTCACGATCTCATTGTTTAGGTGTGGAAATTGGGATTACAATGACACCTTTAACAGACAAACTCTGATTAGACCCATGACTTTACCAGATGTTTTTTAGTATGTCAGTTGTTTTCAGTGTTTTTCTAATGAAAGGTAGGTTCAATTAAATATTGTTTCAAACATGACTACTTAGGAAAGGGGAATTTGATTAGCTCGGATTGTTGTGGGAAGTTTTAGTTGGAGAGAAACATGAAGTTGTCATAGTGCTAAAATGAATACGAAGCTGTTGGTATATTCAGATGTGGGCAGTCACTCAGAGACTGATTACAACAAGGAAGTGTTGTGTTGTTTGCTCTTTCAGTTTGGCTGTACGTAGCATTTTTCTCCTTTCTTATTCTGTTACCTTTTCTAAAGGTCTCTTTTTTTCTTCTCTTCCTTCCACTGACCTGTTATTTGTCTTGTCTGTCCTAGGTGATGGCGTGGTCATGTGTGCAGCCAGCACTGTGTGTGTGGAGATGGTTTTAACAGACGCTGTTCTGGAGGACTCAGGAACACTGCACTGGCCTGAAGAAGCCTCATAAACAAACACACACGTACACGACACACACAAGAAGATTTACACATACACACGCCACCGCCGTGCCTTGAGAAAGGACACAGGCGCACGGACACCTAACAAAAGCTTCAGCTGAAGCACGCACACACATACACCCTCTGTGTGTGTTAGCCTCTCTACCCAAACATTATTGGTGTCCTAGCTCCTCTCCTGTGTGAGAGTGTACATTGTATTTCTTCCTGTCTGTCCCATCTCCACCGCCACCATGCCGAGCTCCACCATCCGCCGGCAGATGAAGAACATGGTGAACAACTACTCTGACGCAGAGAAGAAAGTCAGAGAGGCCACCTCCAACGACCCCTGGGGCCCGTCGTCTTCGCTCATGTCCGAGATCGCAGACCTCACCTACAACGTGGTGGCCTTCAGCGAGATCATGAGCATGATCTGGAAACGGCTGAACGACCACGGCAAGAACTGGCGCCACGTCTACAAGGCACTCACCCTGCTCGACTACCTGATCAAGACGGGCTCGGAGCGAGTGGCGCTGCAGTGCAAAGAGAACATCTTCGCTATCCAGACTCTGAAGGACTTCCAGTACATTGACAGAGACGGCAAAGACCAGGGCATCAACGTCAGGGAGAAGAGCAAGCAGCTAGTGGTCCTACTCAAAGACGAGGACCGCCTCAAAGGAGAGAGGTAAGAGCTTTATAAATCAAGTTTGAACAGATGCACTGACTCTGCTCGCTGCCCAGTGGCAAGTTCAGCTCTGCGTGTGTAGACAGTTTTTAATGATAGTTGCTGCTTTTGTTAATGCAGTTTCAAGAGACTTTTATTTATCTGAACCTTCTACAAACAATTCCAATACACTTATCTCAGAACGTGTCAGTATTTTAATGATTATTATACTGATGGTCACCCATATTCACTGTAAACTAATTCAAAAGATAACCACAACGTCAGAAATGGGGTTTTTCATGGGTTTTTCCCTTTAGGACTCTGCTCATTGTGTTTCCACACCTGTTGGTTCTAAACAAAGATTGATCTCTAGGAAGTCGTACTACTTTGTCATTTACAGTGGATCTCTACCACTGGTAGTAAGTGCAAACAGAGTTTACTGCACTTGAAAAATGGCTGCAAAGTTAATGTCTTTCCCAACAGTCTTAAGCAAACACCACTCTGGAGATGAGTTGTCTACTTCAGTGATTCTCTGCGGCTGTACTTGAAGATACTATAAGATGAATAACTGAATTTAGAGAAAGTGTCATTTTTCTAACACACAATATCTCAGACACAGATCAGATTCAGAAAAATTAGGGCATCGAATCATTTCCAGAATTAGACTAATTGGCCCAAGGGGTGTGTGTCATCATTTGTTTGGCAGCATGTTTAATTCTAATAATGATTTTTGCCGTGGCATTTTAGAACTGAAACCATTTGAAACTGTGATTCTCTGGGTGGTTTTGCTAATAGACTTCTCACTATTTCCATCTCACTATTTTTTGTTCGAGGACCAATCGCTCTTTTGTACCTCATGCGTATTTTATCCCTTTTGATCACATTAAGGATTATAAAAATCTTGACTTGAGCAAAGATGATTGAACATATGCTATTATGTTTTCTTGTCCTACTAGGTCTCAGGCTTTGAAGACCAAAGAGCGTATGGCCCAGGTGTCCACAGGGAGCAGTCAGATGGGTTTTGGCCGAGGCTCATCTCAGCCCAACCTCTCCACTTCCTACAGCGAAGAGTACGGCAGGTCAGAGGGTTCACCTGCCTCCTACCATGGCTGTGAGTATTATCTTATAGTTACCACATAGGCTGCGCACACACACACACACACACACACACACACACACACACACACACACACACACACACACACACACACTGGGCTCGTTCCATATGTTTAAGCAACACGTGTAATACAGAATATTGCATTCTACTGTATTGTGTCCCAGTTGGTGTAACTTTGGCCTACATCCCGAAACCTGCCCCTCCCCCTGTTCTGTCTCTGGCTTGCAGTCCCGCTGTAGGACTGCATTCCTCAGCACACACACAGAAGAGGAAGCAGAGTTCACCCCCCCCCCCCCAGCCTCTATCATCCACATGACAGAGGAATCTGCTCCTCTTTTCAATGATACACTCACTCCTCCAGAGACACAGCGAGGGAGAGATATAGAAACACACAGTGACAGACAAGAGCGACATGGATAGATGAAGATGACACAGAGCGATACATGATGGGAAGAAAGAAGTGACAGGAACCCAGACTTGGCTAACATTTAATAAAAAAACGGACTAGAGAAGAAATGCGTTTTTTGTTAATGAGACGTGCACTTTTTCATGTGTGTGTCAGTAAAGTGTAAATGTAGTGACACTTGTTGGGCTTATTTTCTTTATAGTTTAATATATTGTCTATCATGCCACGTATGTCCCTCTTTGAGTAAGCAATTTAAGGGGTCCTTATACATAACATATTTGGTGATAAGTCATCATTTCTCTAGTGTTTCTCTACTTGAATTTCTACTAGCACTCATTTCTTCTAGTTGTTTCTGAAGGAAATTGACATAAAAGCAGTGTTCAAATGGATTGAAAGAAAGATGGAGTGAGAGATGGAGGAGAGTTTACAAGAAACAGGAATCCCACCCAGGAAATGGGGTAACGCAGAGAGGGACAGAGGGGAAGAATGGAGAAGTGAAAGAGTGAACCTTGGCCTCTTTTCCTTTCATCCTCTGACCCCTAGTCCTTTGTACACAGCAGGATGGTGGTGTGTGTGCGCGTCTGTGTGTTGCCGTGCATGTGGTTTCAGCCTGTGTGGATCTTGCGTGTTGCATGGAGCGTGCGTTCATCTTCTACTTTGTGGCCCACATTCCTGCATGTACGTTATGTTTGAGTGTTTGGCTCAGGGGCGGAAGCTCCTGCAGCTGAGTCATCAGTTGAGAAAACTGAAGGAGAGGCTGGCCAATAGGAGGGAGGCTGGGCTGCCGCTGTGGGCGTTGCCAGGCGGGATTTTTAGGATTCCAGTCAAACTTTCCGAGTATTGTTGTCCAGACGGGGTGTGAATGAACAGCCATGCAAGTGTGACTGTTGGTGTTAACCCAGCAAATCCCCCAGTTCCCAAAGTATCTGAGGTGGTCTGATCTAAGACATTAAAATGTTGTTAATACACTATATACAGGTCTATTTTTTTCGTTTTCAATAGTTTTTTCCTCTTCTTCAACATACTGCATTCTTTATCAAACAAAATACTGTTTTTAAATGTAATTCTTTTGTCTTGTTTCTCATAATATGTAGTTACAATTGTAGAAAATGTCTTATATGTAATAACATATGTTTTATGTTGTAATAGATCGATTTTAATACCTTTTCATCTTTTCATTTGATTAACCTTTTCAACCATCTGATTCCATTTAGTTATTTGAAACGCGTATCTATCTTGTCATCCTACTCGCACACCTGTGTGTGTGTGTGTGTGTGTGTGTGTGTGTGTGTGTGTGTGTGTGTGTGTGTGTGTGTGTGTGTGTGTGTGTGTGTGTGTGTGTGTGTGTGTGTGTGTGTGTGTGTGTTTTTGTGTAAGAAATACCCTAAATGTATTCTTAGGCTGTAGTTTCCCTGAGATCAACCAGCCAAAAGTAAAAGCATGTTTTGCTCTTCTACTTCAGTGATGCCTTTTCAATTCAAATAGTTGAGTGCTTCTAAAGCTCAGCATGAGTTCAGTAAGTCAACTTAAGCGATGGGATCCTATCAAATGTACATGGCGCGCAACACACAAATGTAAGACAATGAATGGAGTTCACAAACTCCAAATCAACAAAGAGTAAATACAGGAGATCTATTTAGTTTTATGATCATTGATCCTCTTTGGTTGCCTCTCATCCTCCTGACCAGTGCTCAGTGTAGTTGCTGCCTTTACGTGCAACACTCAAGCTTCCCACAAAGGTCTGGGAAAAAACAACAAACTGCCTGGAAAATATATGAAGAAATAATGTTTCACATTGTTTGAGAATCTGGACTGTGCATTTGAGGAACTGCCCGACAGCCTCTTAATTCTTTATCTAGAGAGACAAGAGACTACATGTCTGCAAATGTGGGGATAGTTAGTGGTTGACACCCTGGGATAATAATCCTGTGCGCTATTATCGCCACATAAATCTACTACAGATGACACTAGTGGTCATCAGCCCATTTCACTTTCTCCAAAACTCAGTTCTCTCTGTTAAGACCTTGAATTTCATGCTGCACTTAACAGTCTTAACTTTGTTTTGAAGGGTTTTGTAAGCTAAAGTTTTTTGTGTATTTGCTTGGTCATTAAACGTAGCACCACAAAACATTTAGACGATAGCTGTCTAGTCTAGTTGTTTCTAATCATAACACGCACGTTAGTGGCACACAGTAGTTGACTGACACAGAAAATTAAGCATATTTAAATGCATGTTTTCTGCTAGCAGGCAGAGCTGTGTCTGTGAGGAATGCACAAGAAATTGTGATTATCCATATATGGTCCATTCCCACAGTGGTGGGCAAGAAACTGGTGTGTTTTAGTTGGCTTTGAGTTCTGTTTATTTGTCTTTCTGACTTGCTACTATCAAGTGTTGTCTCTCTTTTTAGGTTTAGTGGTTAAAAAACTATTGTTTAATTAAGCCCTCCTTTGCTTTGCTGTTATTTTCAGCGAGATTTAAAGAGAGCTCAAGGAAAATATCCCTTTTGATAGAAGAGCATTATGCATCATAATGTTAATGGGAGATATTGGCGAATAAACAAGAATTACCTCCTGCTGTTAAATGGCACGTACACATTTTGTTGCTTAGCTAAGGACTGAGGCTTTCGTCTGCCTTTTTGAACAGATGTAGGTCATCCACAATTTCACATATAACCATGTCATTCCAGCATATTTTGCAGAGTTATATTGTCTCTGTGTTCACTGTCTATTTAAGGCAGACATGCAGTTTATGTTGAGGCCATGGCTCAAGTCCCACCAGCTAACCAAACACACCTCTACCCCTGGTACTTCTGGTCACTTTCCCTGGAGACACACAGCCTGGAGACAGAGCTTGGGAGACATGGGTTTGACAAGGAGCAAGCAAGGCAGGAAAGGATGATCATGGTCTGACGCAGTGAATGAATTATCAAGAATATATATGTTGTCATTATTGGTCATTTTCATATAGTTTCAGTCATGCTGCTACTAAAGCAGAAACACAAAACACATAATAGCTTGATATTATTAGGTATTAAGTTTGCAACAGCTTTCCGTCAGAGTATTCCTTTTAAAAGTAAAACATGGAAAAATGTTCATGGAAACATTTGATTGTTTAAATTTACTCTGTAATGTTTATAGAAAACCTGCTGATGACATTACTTTCTACAGAAGTCTTGACAGGGCAGGAGGATGTTCGTCAAAGTGTGAGGTTTCAGAGTTACTTGTGTCAAATAGTGAAACTAACCGTCAGTGTTTCCCCAGTTCACATTTGTGTCAGTGTTGTTGTTTTGTCCTTTACGTATCTTTCTCTAACCACTTACATTCAGAATAGCTATCAAAATGATGTAACATTAAACACAAGCTCATCACATCACGATGAGTATTGAGTGTGTGTGTTTGGGAGTGTCTGCAGAGCATGTCATGACTGGTCTCTGTTGTTTGGAGCAGAGACGGAGAGAAAAGAATTAGGCAGGCAGAAGAAGAGAGACAACGTGTATTATTGATGTTGGAGAACAAGAACAACATTAAAGTCTGAGAGGAATATTCTCAGGTTGGCCAAAGATCCCACCAAAACATTAAGATTTCATTTGCACACCATGTTTTTTTTTTCTTCAATACATACAGTTTATATAGAACTGTTGCATAGAAAATTAATTAAGCAAAGAAAACATTAGTGCACAAAACCCCACAACATTCACACATGTATACAACTGTCCAAAGCTGGACTGCTGAGAAATAATGAAGCAGAAATAGTGACATTATATAGACTCTATATAATGTCACTATTAAGGGAAAAGTCAAGAATTGCGATGGTGATGTTACTGTGTTTTGTCATCACCTCCCACGCTATGGTTCCCCCAGAAACGGCAAAGTTGCTGTTTCCAAACTCAAAAGACACTTTGAATACACTCCAGGCTACCTTAACGAGTGTCTTGGCGTCGTGACTTCTTTGTGTTTGCCACGTGCAGTGTCCGTGTGTTTTTCGTGTTGCCACATGGCCTGATCTAATCCAATAAGCTGAATAGACTTGTCATCCCTTACGGGCTCACTGAAGGCCTCTAATCACACACACAAACACACACTGTGCTTTCTATACAGTACAAAGTCATTCAAATGTGACTTCCTTTACCAATCAACACTGTTGGATATGAATAATTGTAATTGTTACACCAGGGTTCCATAGCCAGTGACACTAGTTTTCGGTGTAATTATAGTATATACAGTATATGATGGAGTCCCATGTGGCAGTGATGTTAACACATGTTCTGAACGTGTCTGTTAGCCACGTCTCCCAATGCGGGTTCAGAACTGGAGCAGGCCAGACCTCAGACCAGCGGAGAGGAGGAGCTACAGCTGCAACTGGCTCTGGCCATGAGCAGAGAGGCTGCAGAGCAGGTACGCGCACACGAACACACATGCACAGAAACACATGCTAACATGAAAGAGCACAAATCCATGCTCGTCATTATCTTTTCTTACTGTGTGCCTGTGTTTGCTTATTATATTTCACAATATAATATGAAATATACATTTACAGGAAAGCATGTGTAATCATCATTTATTTCATGTGTGTGTGTGTGTGTGTGTGTGTGTGTGTGTGTTTAGGAGGAGCGCATACGCAGAGGGGACGACCTGAGACTACAGATGGCCTTGGAGGAGAGTAAGAAGGGAGGTCCAGACTCCGTCAAGCTGCCCAAGAAGAAGAAAGGGGTAAAATACACACAAAGTGGGAGACTAGAGTGACTCGGTTATTCCATTATCATGACCATGCTCCTGAAATAGTCTTGTCTCTCCCCATCCTCTTTCTCTGCCTGACCCTGTCAGCTGCTTCAGTAGCAGTAATGAAACCACTAACTGGCAGCAGACTGCCTACTTTACTCATCATTATTCTGCCTGAATAGCTGGCTGACTGGAGTTTGAGGGCACGCAGAGCTGAAGTGATGAAGAAGTACGGCTGTATGACTATGGCTCATGTTTTAGCTCAGCACATGATGACATGACCACTCTCCGTATGATTGAATAGTATTTGTGCTGACCAACAGGTGGTCCTTTCTATCATTTCCCTCCCTCGTCCCTATCTTCACTTCATTCCATTCTTCTTTTCCCTCTTTTCTCTCCATCCTTTGTTCTCCTTTTCTTCCTTTCTCTTGGTTCTTCTAACCCACCTTCTTTGCCTCTTTCCAGCCACAGTCGTCTTTGATGGATCTGATGGATGTCCCAGAGCCTGGTGCCACTGCTGACCCCTGGGGTGCAAGTGCCGGGGCCGCAGCTGGGGCTGCTGCTGCATCAGAAGACCCCTGGCAGCCTTATGGTATACACACATACAGTATACACTCTCTCACTGGAAATGGTCACATCCGATTATATATACACACACACGTCGTTCTTGAGAAGTACTGGTGTGTAGAGTCCGTTTTTCTCTGTGTGTGTGTGTGTGTGTGTGTGTGTGTGTGTGTGTGTGTGTGTGTGTGTGTGTGTGTGTCGTCTCTGCTCTCCACCTGCAGCTCGTAGGACTGTGACTCTTTGTTAAATAGGAATGTTGCTCCACTGGCCCAGCAGCATTACTGCACAGAGAGGAGGGGAGGGGGGGGTGTTAGAGGAAGATATTGTTAAGGAAAGGAGTGTGGAGGGACGGGGAGGTAGGCGAGTAGGTTGTGGGGAGTTAGATGTGTAAATGTGTCAGATCAAATACATGCCTGCTATCAGAATCTACTCTCTTACCTTCCTCACCTGTCTCCTGTTCTTTTCCTCTGCTCCTCCTCCTCCTCTTCTTTTTCCAATTCAACTTTACGTTTTGCATCCTTCACCCACCCCCGGTCTTCCCCAACACTGAACCTCTCCCTTCTCCCCAGGGTCTGCCCCTAAGCCAGCAGCCCCAGTGGACCCATGGGGCGCCCATCCTTCTGTCCCACCCATGAAGAGCACTGATCCCTGGGCATCAAACTCCGCACCCGCCTCTGACCCCTGGAGCTCTGCAGCTGCCCGCCCCAAGACTTCCAACGCAGGTGACCATCAGGGGAAAAAGTCACTTCTTTTAATCAGTTTTGTCCACAGGCATCAGTTGTAGGGAATTCACAAAATTCACCAGTT
Organism: Enoplosus armatus; assembly: GCF_043641665.1. Taxonomy (NCBI): domain Eukaryota; kingdom Metazoa; phylum Chordata; class Actinopteri; order Centrarchiformes; family Enoplosidae; genus Enoplosus; species Enoplosus armatus. The sequence continues at coordinate 8,132,005 of NC_092196.1, read as the reverse complement.
ACCACCACAGCTGTACCTCCAACAAAGAGGTTAATTTTTTCGCTAGTTAGTTTGTCTGGGAATTATGTATTTGAGTCTAAAAGATATTTGGAGAATTGTTTAGTATTTCTGTAATTTTGCATTATTTGAGTTCTCTCTATTTTAAGAAAAAAAAAAGATATCTAATCAATGGCAAAGTGTCTTGAAGACTCAGCGGCTGTGTCAGAAGGGGCACATACAGCACACAGTAACACATGCTTATGCACATCTGCATGCTTTCGCTTGCTTATTGTGTTCATTTGTCTCTTTTAGTTTACCAAAATATCCATACTCATTCATACTTGTGTTATTTCCATCTGTCTACGTGTGTGTCTGCTGTCTGTTTGGGTGATTTTTGTCTGTGTGTGTATGCGTTTTCCCCTTTCAGGTAGCTTTGACCTGTTCAATGCATCCAACGGTACGTCAAAAGAGGACTTCTCAGAGTTTGACAGCCTGCGCTCCTCCTCCTCTGTCCCCACTGGTACTCACCCTTGTCTTCGTCTCTCTACTGACATGGAGTCTGTGTGGTCTTTCCTCATTGTCCGAAATGATGCCTGTCTGCAGATACAATGTTTCTGCGGGGCATAGACACACACATGTCTTGTCTTTTGTATGTAAATATCACCAGACCTGAGCAAAGGCAGTGTTAGAACTGCTGGGGTAGACGATTCTCCTCTGCAAATGCTGCAGTAATCATATCAAATGGTGGAAAACTAGCCGATTGCTCTGGTCTGGTCCCATATCAGTGTGGTGTAATCTGATGCAGCTTTTATGTGTTTATTGCTAAATACATTATTCGACCTGAGCCATACAGTTTATAGAATCCCTGTTTGATCTGCTGTGATACTTTTAAAATCTGGTCTGGTGCGTCTGAACCAACAGCGCATGTTCCAAAAGTCTGGATTAAACCCATTCACAACTCCGGTCAGGTCGGTGTGTGAGAGGGTTCCAGTGAACGGTTTGGCACAGGTCTGAGTGTTTTCCCCATGTGGTTTGGCAGTCTCTGGGTGTGGGAGGGTGACATTGGTGTCTGACTTTTGCTCCAACTCAGCACAAACACTTCTGATACAGTCAAGGACAAGGTGAGAAGGAACACAGACGCAGGTGTGCAAAGTTAGTTTTAATCAGAAAGGAAAAAGTCTCTGTTGAAACACTAAGCCACCTTATCACCACCCGGTATGTACAGGACATGCACTTCAGTGATGTCATGGAAGCGTTCCTCTGCAGGATGAGTAACTATTTGAATTAGGTCTGGCTGAAATCTACAGGGTTTTTGGGGCGTTAATACAAACTAGGCCTGTCTGATCTTATTGGGAGCCTTTTTTTTTTTTTGGCCCTGCTACATCTGTGTCTGTTCTGAGAAGACGATTTCCATCTTTGACATTTCCTTGTGTGTGTGTGTGTGTGTGTGTGTGTGTGTGTGTGTGTGGCAGCTGGCATACTGGGTCTGTGTGTGTGTGTGTGTGCGAGTGCATTAATGAATGTCTCCACTGCTGTCTGACTGCTGCCGCAAACAAACAGCCAGGCTGTCTGGCTCTGATGTCCTCTCATAAAAGCATCTTCTGATCATTTTATTGCATCAACTCAATTTTATTTCCTGGTAAATGTTAATGTGGGTGCACATGTTCAGGTGGGTGCTAGGGGGGGTCTGTGACAAGTGAGAGCATAGATTTTGCATATTTTCTAACTGTTAAGTATCACAGATATAAACAAACTCAAACCATGTGAAACCCAGGTTTATTGTGTTAGCTATACCTCTGTTCGTGTAACGTAGCCCTGATTACAGAGTTGAAGTCTTGAACTCTGCGGTTCTGCAATTCATGTTTAATTATGATTTTGTTCCCTCAAAGAAAACCTCAGTAACAGCGTTTCATCAGTCAATTACAACTGCTCTTTGTTCCCCAGGTGATGGGGGCATAGCATCTTCTATCCCCTCCCAAGCCAGTCTCGCTAGCAGCGGCAGCCTGGACCTCTTCGACCCCCTGCCAACCTCCATGTCTATTTCTGCCACAAACCCAACTAGAAAGACTCCAGAGTCCTTCCTGGGTCCCAATGCTGCCCTCGTCAATCTGGACTCTCTGGTGACCAAACCAGCCCAGCCTGCGCCGGTCGTCAACCCATTCTTAGCTTCAACAGGTGGGCGGACGAAGAGAAAACACGGGACTCTCAAAACTTGATATGTTCTTACATATTTACAGACTATGTGTCAGCTGATGTTAGTTTAGGAAATGAGTTTTTTATCTAAACACACTGTTTAGTTCATACTGATTAGATAACAGAGTTTGCTAACCAGGAAGTGTAGTCAGCAAGCCAAGAGACATGGACGCACGTTTGCAGGCCTGAACACACACAGGCAGACACACCCATCTGCACAGTTTCATGTTGAATCATTGATCCTACCTTAGCTGTAAACTCTGAGGGCAGAGAGATGAATCAACTTAATTCATTTCAGAAAATCACAGTATAGTAGTGGCAGTGGTGTTTTAAACAATATTTTTAAGTAACAAAAATATGAACATTTACATTATTCATATTTACATTTACAACTTTTTTTAAATGATGTATTCCAGTTACTTTATGACTGTATGTGAATCACCATAATATTCATGTGACTGTAGAGCCCAGCTCACCATCTGCTGCATGCTACACTGGTACTGAGCTCAGTAACATTTGCTTCCTTCCTTTGTCTTTATTCAGGAGGCACTGCTCCTGCTTCAGCAGCCCATGCCAACCCCTTCCAAGTGAGCCAGCCAGCCCCCCCCACCCTCAACCAGATGCGGGTCAGCCCCATGCCCGCCAGCTTTGGGGGCATGGCCGAGCCCATGGCCCTCTCCTCCTTGCCCGCTCAGCCCATCTCCATGGTCCCCCTGGCAGGGATGACCCCCATGGGCCACGTGATGCCTGGAATGGGGGTTGGCGGGGGAGTGGGGACGAACGTGGGGATGACTGCGGGGATCCCGGCCTCCATGTCCATGCCCCAGCCCCTGATGAGCATGGCACCCCAGGCCGGGACGCAGCCCACCGGAACCACCAACCCCTTCCTTTTGTGAGGGGGTGACAGGGTGACGACTTGCCCCAGAGTAGCCCCCCTCCTCTTTCTCTTCCTCTCTCTTCTTTTTTGGCTCCTTAAGAAGCGTCAAAATGAACAAGGAGATGTCTTATCCCATTTATCCCTTTTTATAACCAACTCCTAGCCAGGTCGTAGTCCCAGCCTGGCCCCCCCCCTACCTTAACACACTCCTTTTACTCCTTCCTCCTCTGTCTCTTCCTCTCAATGCTACAAGCTGCCTAGTCCTGTGTGTTCCATACTGATCTGACGAGGATGTTGATGACCACAAAGAGTTCGCAGCCGTCTACAGACTTAACAGAGTAGCAGTGGTGTTTACAGTTTTTCCACAGAGGCAGGACAGGACCCGGTCTCTCCTCCCTGTCCCCCTCTCATTCACTCGCCTCCTCTCCCTTACTTCTTCCCTTAGGATTGCTCCTTTTCTTCTTCTGTGGTGGAGTGACAGGAGAGTCTGACTGTACTAACGCCAGGATCTTTATCTCACTAGAGCTAATCTTTTATAAGCCCTGTCAGCTTGTGTGTGTGTGTGTGTGTGTGTGTGTGTGTGTGTGTGTGTGTGTGTGTGTGTGTGTGTGAGAATGAGTGCACACATCTCAGTACTTTTACACTGTGTATATTCCAGTGGGTTTTACTTACACACACTGGAGTAAGGATGAGAGATGGTCAGATGTGTTTATACTGTGTGTGTGTGTGTGTGTGTGTGTGTGTGTGTGTGTGTGTGTGTGTGTGTGTGTGTGTGTGTGTGTGTGTGTGTGTGTGTGTGTGTGTGTGTGTGTGTGTGTGTGTGTGTGTGTTACTAAGCAGGGATTTTGCACAATTTATTTCTCTTATTTTTTTTTTTCTTTCCGCGACTGTTGGGCTCACCGTTACACCTTAGTGAAGGGAGGGAGGCTAGCCGCTAAAACAGCCTTGACGACACACACTGCCTCGGCTCTTGGTACCACTCGGTCACAACTCTTGTCTGGTCACTTCCCGTCAACTTGGACCTTTTTCCTCACCCTCCACGTGAACTTTGCCCCAGGGGGCACGGGATAAACAATGAACACTTATCAATGGAGATGAACCCCTTGTCCTAGGGGTTGAAAAGATACGCAAACGCAGTTGTTGTTTGTATGTGTGTGCTCATGCGCAGGTGTACTGTTAATGCTCGGATACTAACAGCTACATGTCGATGTATTTGTCACTGAGTCGCCCCCAGTGTGTGTTTAGAGAAAAAGACATGAACTGTGATGGCATCAGTATTTTGCTATCTGAACACGTGGATGCAGTGAGGCATCATGGGACAGTTTCTTTTTCCTTTTTAGTTTGTTTCTAGGGTCAAAGGGAAGAGGGTGGGTTGTGTGTGTGTGTGTGTGTGTGTGTGTGTGTGTGTGTGTGTGTGTGTGTGTGTGGTTTGCATGAGAGTTTAGCTTCCAAGTGTACTTTAATGAGCAAGTTTTTCCATTTCTCACTCAGTTAAGTGGAATTGAAATTGCTTAAGTTAGTATCTGAAGTGAAAGTCAAACCAGGGGGATAACGTAGACATCTGCAGCCTTAAGTGTGTGTGTGTGTGTGTGTGTGTGTGTGTGTGTGTGTGTGTGTGTGTGTGTGTGTGTGTGTGTGTGTGTGTGTGTGTGTGTGTGTGTGTGTGTGTGTGTGTGTGTGTGTGTGTGTGTGTGTGTGTGCTTGCATGTGTTGTCTGTGCAACCATATATCAAGGAGTGTTACTATGGTGACAGGGTTGCTAAGAAAGCTCTGGCTTTAAAGGGCACGTCAGCCGCTCAGCATCGGGAAGAGACTTTACCTCCGAGTGGATTTACTGCGGCTAATCTATCTGCAAGAACATTACCTGGTGGACACACACACACACACTCACACACATGGGGTTGTTCCAGCATCGGTCTATTGATAGCATAGGGGATCCCGCAGCAAACAGTAGTGAGAAATGTCATGTAAACAAGCAGTTGTTCATTTTGTTGGTTACTTTTTTGTTGTTATTTACTCATTAGATGTAAATCCATAGTCAAGCCTTTCAGAGTTTTGGAGCTGTGTACTACCATGTATCATCTTCATTCTCTCTTTTGTCTATTTTCTGTCATTCTAGTTTTTTTTTTCACCCTATGGGTAGGCTATGTAATTCTCTTCTCTTAGAAGCACAACTGTTACCAAAGTCATAGCGACTGTGATTTCTGAGGACGTTGTTCTTTGAATAGTTTGAACAGTAGGGTCACACTTCACTGACATTTTTTTTCTTGTTTATGGATGCTCATGATATCAGAGACTTCATTATTATAATTTTTTTTTATATTTCAGAGCTCTTTGTGCAGGAGTTTGTGTAAGAAAGTGTTATTGTTGGCTGAATATCGGCACATTTACTGACAGCAAGCTGAGGCGTCTCTGTTGGTTGAGAAAAGTGGGTTGATGAAATACAGCTGACGATTTGCGCCCGGTGTATAGACCCTTCTTCTCTTTAGGTCACTGTAATCCCTTCTCTTCAGTCCTGTTATCACTGCCAATGTTATTACTGTGGAGGGGGTGATTTCTTTTTTTCCTTTTCCATTTGGTGTGAGATGGCGCCCTCTCCTGGTCTGCTGTGGTATGATAGCTACACTGCAGGACCTTTGGTATTTCCACTAAACGCAGACCTTCATTTCTCTCAGGCAAAAGGAGGGGCAGCTCCAACTGTGTGTATGATTTTCATGATGATGCTGAGGGTGGTGGTGGTGATGATGATGATGATTTTTATGCTGGGGGGGGGGGGCGGGGGGGTCTGAATGAATGGATGTGATACTGACCTGCAGACCAGCAAACATTTTAAATCTCAGCTAAATATATGCAAAAATTGGAGTTGGAAAAGTAAAAAGAAAAGAAGACTTAAGGCTTGATGTGTTTTGCAAAGTTAGATTTGCAAATAATGTCTTGTTTTTTGAAATGGTACCATGATATTCTAGGTAAGACATGTCACTTTCTCACTGGCCTTGATTTCACTGCGGCCTGACCTTTTAACTTTACTCCAGCGATTGTGAAAAAAGGTTGTGTTATCAATGTGTTGGGGGGGAAAAAAAACTTTTCTGTCTGGAAGAAATTCAGCACTCCTGAACAGTCAGATGACACTGCAGTTAAAACACATTTTCTTGATCCCTGGCTGCAGTTTCACAGTCGTGGCTATGGTGCAGTGAAAATGTGGCCTGTGTGTAGCGAGCTCCTCTGCGTGTTACTATGTATTCACTATGCTTTTATCAAGAGGACTAACTGACCTTATGGACTGTCTGTCTTTATATGCATAAACAGCCTCCTTTAATCTTATCCATGTCTGTCTATTTACCCTTCTCATAGTACTGGGAGCAGGCTGCTTTTTTTTTAAATTTTTTTTTTTATTGGATACGTGCTCAACCTGTTGGCATTATAACTGTATAATATAATTTATCATTTGTACTATTGTAACATACTGTTCCTCTGTATACCTTATTATTCTGTGTAATGGGTTTTTGTAGGAAAAGTCACCGTGGTATTTTAACGGCATCTAAACAAACGAACGCAGCAGGCCGCACCCTGTTGGATGAGGACAACTGTAGCTGCATTGGTTCAAAATAAAACGTGTATCACTTCAGCTCTGTAACTCGAGTGTCTCTGTGTCCTTGTATTTTTATCTTTTTAAACCAAATGTCCAAACACTAGTTGAAAACTGACATTTTCACTAGACTGGATAGTGTGTACAGTAATGTACTACAGTCATGTATGTGTAACAATATATGCTCGATACATTCAAACATGAACAATTCAGAGGTTAAGTCCACATTTATTTAAAAAAGTAAAAAATATAGTAAAACAGAAAAATTCAAGGTGATACAAATATATCTGAAACTGCTTATATTTGAATACATTAATAAAATCTAATTTTCACACACTTACTAAAATACTGGGTACAGGAGTGTGTGTATGTGTGTTCTGATTGGTCAGAGCTTTTTTCTGAACTGACTGGCATTGCAGTATTCTGGATTTCCACACTGAGGAAGTAAACAAGTCAATTTAACAAGAGTGTTGTGCATTTGTTTTGGTGGGGACCAAATGTCCTTGAGGGCAAAAGATTTTACAAAAACCACCATCAGTCGTCTCTGAAACTGTCTCTTATGTTACATTTTGTACGCTTGTTCCTCTGTCGACCAGCCAGATGTGGCGGACTGTGTGTCTGCGGGGCTTCTCGGTCCTGTGTCGTAGCCCAGTTTCTTCATGTCTTTAGTCATGATGTGAAAGGAGACGGTGACGAAGCCTTGGGAACGAACTCGCGTCACTGCAACACATGAATAATATAGGATACATATAGTACTGTGAAAGATATTTTGAAAACGCAGAAAAGTACTTTGTGTATACAGTATATTGAAATAACTGCATTGTTTGTAGATCACTGACTAAAAACTTTTAGCATTATACTCAAAAGTTCCACCCATCTACGTCTATTTACTGGAGAGAACAGCACATCTCTGCTTTCAGACCACTGGTCTTCTTCGATTGAGGTAGTTCTGTTATGCTGCTCCAGATCAGTTTCAAAGTAATCCACCTACTTGGAAATGTCTGGTTCAAGGAGTTTGCTGTTTTTTACATTGTTTTGTTTCACCAAAATGTGTTTCTATATTGAGAAGGTGGGAACCGTTGCAAAACGTATCATTACGTGTTATTACTATTAACAATGTAAAAAAAGAAGAAGAAAGAAATGCAGACAAACAAACCTTCTCTGCCTTCCCCCTGGGCCACTACTTTAGGGTCGGTGTACTCGGGCCGCCGTCCCAACAGCCAGCTGGAACAAGAGCGGAAAAAACATGGTAAAAACTACAGAGAGAGACAAGCATTCACCCAACTGAACTGAGCTTCCATTATACTGTATATACTGAATACACACAAAGGTTGTACTTGTACTTCAAGATGTACATTGTTTTGTCAGTATCATTCTGTTTCTGATGAGATGACTAAAGAAATTTTACTTGCTTTTTCATAAAGATACATATCATAAAATATCATGCACAGGACACACAGCAACTATCAGTCAGACAGAAAGAGAGTAGTAGTGCTCATGCACTCGTCTAAATCACTCCATGAAAAGTCCTCTCTGGCACACAGGAAGTGATGAGTTAATGTACATGTAATGTAAACTACAGAAGGTAGAGTGCAAGAGCAAGAAAGAACCGCCTACATCAACTTGTAACACTTTCCCAGATCAAGTAGAATAACAAAATATGCTACTAACGTTGGGTTTGTGTGTGTGTCGTTCCATACAGCGAAAAACAGCAGCTGACAAACAACACAAACTGATTTGGAGTATTCTCACCCCAGAGGCCTAAGACCGTATCCTCAGTAGGACTCACATTCACACACAGAGAAGCAGTAAATATTTGATAACACTCAGCTATCGGCTGCTTCCCCCAGCAGGCACAACTCATTAGCCGCAGCACCGCAACTGCTGAGACAGAAAACTAAAACACAACAAACACACGGCTGCTCACACATCTCACCTCGTGAATTTCTGGAGTCTCCATGTGGGCTCAGGAACAAACATGGGGATGGTTCGTGTATGTCTGCGACATACAACAAACAACAAATGCTTGGCAAACACACAATAAACAAGTTCTTAAATAAAAAATACAATCAAACAAAATCAGATCCTACCTCACTATGTTCAAGCTTAGTTTTTGTTAGGGAAACAAGCGATATCCACATGCTACTAGTCACTTTAATGTAAGCATTAGTACAACTAAAATTAGTGCCTTGGGAAAGCTTTCCTTAAAAAAAGAATACAGAGGTAATACTGACTGTCCAGCTGTGAAAGGGATGTGTGTTGCTCCATAGCCCCTGACCACATCATTTCCAAACACATCTGGACCATACACACTCACGACAAGCTGAGGCCCTGGAAAAATGAAAATGGAGTCTTCATTTTGAACAAGTCTTCCAAAGTGTAATGTCCATGTAATGTGATTTCTGAATGAAGGCAACAGCTACCAAACATCTTTGTGTTGTATGCATGTGTTTGTAATGCTCACATCCAGAGGGGTTTGTGCTCTTAAACGTTGTCTCCAGTGGGAAGTTCCATATTAATCTGTGTGAAGTCTGACTGCCTTTGCAGGTTATCTGAGTGATGCCTTCCTCCAACCCCTGGAGAGAAACAGATAAACAGACACAAAGACTTGCTAGTAACGTTAAGATGATAACCAGACATGATGTTAACTTTTCTGTAGGTTGCATGCATGTGAGAACAGGTCTATGTTTTCATGAGATATTGTGTTTTTCAGAACAATGGAAAGGCACCATGATATCTTACTGCACAGCTGTTAATGCACCTTCAAAACATGCTCTACACTGTTATGATGAAATAGGTACATTAGGTCACCACCATCAGACAAGGATAGTGACTTAGGAAACTATACAACTGTATAAAAAGTTATTCCAATGTATAATTCAGAGTAGCTACGTACTCTTTAGTTTAAACTAACCAGTGGTATATAGTTCACGGTATGTAACGTTAGAGTGGTTAGACCAGAACATTAAAATGCTAATTTAACACTGAACATAATCATTCCTCACGTCAAGTAGTCAACTACTCACCGAGGTGGGAGCCCAGTCGTGTCCGTAGACAAAACAATATTTGCAGTACAAGTTGTCATACTCCGGAAACTGAAAGACAACAAAATAATCAACTTTACACCTGGAGGTAATGACACACAAACTCAGAACTGAGACAAATTCAAGCCACGGTGTAACTGTTAACGTTACGCGAGCGTTGCTAATGCTGGTTTAAGTTAGCTGCTAGGCTAACGTTAGGCAAAAACTCAGAGGCACCACTCACGTTCGCTCCCTCAATTTGTCCGTTCACTGTGAGAAGAAACACTGACGGGTTGCTTGTAGCCATCACGGCTTCAGTTTGTAAACTTGATTTTTAAGGCGTCTAGTTTAGAAGAGTCCTGCTGCTACTCATTGATCTAAACCATCGACACTCTGTTCGTTGCTAAGGCGACGTTTGCTCCTCCTTACGGCTACCTGCTAGGTCCAAACTGAACGGAAGCGCCGACGCGGTGCTGGATAATCCAATCATGTCCACAAGATGGCGGCAGTGTACCAAACACAAACCCACGCGGCACATGTGTACCTGAAGCAAACGCTGCGTCCACCTGCGCCGGAAGCTAAGTTCTACACCGTGTACATCGTTGTCACAGGGCTGCTTCAAAACAAACCTGGTCACTGTTAGAAAGGGTATAACTACCTTTTTATTATTTGATATCAGCAGTGAGCAACTGAGCAACTCCATCCCCCGAGGAAGGCCACGAGATGTGGTTGAAAGCTTTAGAAACACAAAGTAAGTGGACCTTGTGTTGAGATTTTCTAGTCAAACTAGTGACACAGAGTCGATGTAGCTGATGTGAGGAGGTAATGCACTGTTTGAATACACTGTGTGACTTTTCAAGGCGATTAAAAGCTAATTGTGTGTCAACAATAAGCAAAATCTGAAAAACGACACATATTATGCTACTATAAGTACAAGTTGTCCACATAATCTCTTTATTACTTCAGAACATGGAACGTAATCGTGTTTTCATATAAAGTTCTGAATTTACAAGGCTAGCTTATCCCTTTTTTAACTGTTTTAACTGTCCAGTGTACCAAACCAGGATAACCAAGGGCATGTTCTCAGAAAGGGTGTTTTGTTTCTCAGCATTCTTAAATTCGATAAAAGAAAATTAGAACTTAGATTAAAGTGTTTCATATTTCTCCAGCAGAGCTATCGACATATTATCTGGCATTGCAGACAAGGCTCTGGTGCAGCTTTTAGACCGTCACAATCACAGAGACTATAATTTAACAGTTATATGGATGTATACATTGTGGTAGAGCGATTTTCATCATCACTCTGACTGAGTTCCTGTTCCTCTGTGACTACTACTACCGCTGCTTTCTGTCTGTCTGTCTGATGGTTGTCGTGTGTCCTGCTGACAGACAGCAGCGCCCCCCCCCCAGTCTCTGACCTTCATTAACAGCAGCTTTCTTTCCATCCTCCATCCTTTTACTACTCTGTTCATTAGCGCTCTTCAAAGCTTCAAAGTCAGGGAAGCATAAACTTGTCATTATAAACAGTCAGCAGACAGACACTTCCTAAAGTAAATACTCTTGATAAGTACCTGTATGACGACACTGTAGCCTATTATACAATACATGTAGGAGTAACCCTCTTACATTTCTGTATCCTCCTGCTCTCACCCTGTCTGTGTTCCTCCCTCCCTCCTCTCCTCTTCTCCCTGTTTCCTTACTCCCTCCCTCTCCTGTCATCCCCTTTTTCTTGCTGTATCCCTCCTCTTCCTCCAGTCCCTCCCTTTTCTGCCTGCATATTTTTTCTCCTGCCCCTTAGCACCCTACTACCACCCTCTCACTTTTCATCTCCTTCCCAGCATCTCCCTATCCCTCCTTCTCTTCATCCCACCACTTCACTGGCCCTCCTTCCTCCCCACCTGCCAATTCTGTGTCTCTTTGTGTCTCTCCACCTCCTGCAATCCCTCTGTCCCGTTTTCATCTTCAATCATCTCCCTATTGCTTTGTCTCCTCTTGCCAGCATCTCCCGCCTCTTTTTCTCTTCTTCTTCTTCCTCCTTGACTCCCTGTCTTTCTCCTCATGTGAACCTCTTCTTCTTCTCCAGTGTCTTCTTCTCATTCACCTGTCATGTCTCTTTCGCTCTCTGTCCACCTCCTGCTGCCTTTCTGTCCCTCTTTCTCCTCATCCCCCATTTCTCTGACCCCCTTTTGTTCCTCCTCTCTAGTCCTCCTTCTCCCTGCCAAATGCCTGATTTAGAGCCGGACAGCCTCAAAACTCGCAGCCCATTTAAAGTTGCTGTAGAGGGGACTGTCCAAAGGGGTCATCTGGACATTTGGGATCTCATTTTTTCTGGACCTTTCTCCTGAAAACTCATACAAGTTACGAAACCTGAAGTGTAAACATAAGCCCACAAATCAGGCTTCGTCCGATTGCACTATACACCTTAGATGTATTTGTACTGTACTGTAATTTGCCTGGAAACAACTATGGGAGGGAAGAACACTTTAATGGGACTGTTTGTTAGTCACCGAACATGAGAACACACACTTCATTGGCCACCTAGTACCCTTCACAGGTCCCTACATGATTGAGAGTGGCACTACATGTTTCTTATATGTATTCCGTATGTCACAGAGCACACAATGATCTCATGCCTGGAGGCTGCAGGAGGCTGCAGGCACCTTGGAGGAGAAGTCTCGCTGAAGTGCCCTTCACAGGTATCTACTGGGTGAGTGTGATTCATCCAGAACAGGGGTGGAAAATAGAGAGAGGAACAGAGTGAGAGAGAGGTGGGGAGGTATACTGAGAAAGGCTGCTTTCCCATTTTAGCTTAAACACACACATACAGTCACCATGAGAGTCTTTGCTCACTAACAAACTGTCACAAAATGTTATGTATGACAAGTGTAATTCAGTGAGTCATATTTATCTCATTTTCAAATGGGTGCGCACACACAGACGAGGCTGTACAGAGGTGAGAGATGCTGATGGAGGTTAATGTCTCAGATTGCGTGTGACTAATGGTCCATGACCACCGGTTCACAGATTTTGCTCCTTAGAGGAAACCCTGACACATAACCCGCTGCCCCAAGTGCATGCACATGAGGGGAAAATACAGATGTGGGTGGGGAGGACGTAACAAAGTAGCTGAGGAAGTGACATGGCCAATAAGAAGTGGCATCAAGGACACAGATGAAGTGTAAGAGGAATTAAAAAGCACGGAAAGTGTACTTCCTCACTCTCCTGGTGGCTTTGTTGCATCTGTCGGACAATTTTTGCACTTTTATCATTCTTCCAGGCCTTTTTGACATGTCGCAGTAGGTGTAAATAATGAAATTAATGATGGCTGAATGCCATTTAGCTGCTTCAGTTTCAGGGTATGCATGCTGGCTCACGCTGTCACACTGTCATGGCTTACTGAGTTAGGTGCAGCCCTAGAAGGAGTGAGGGAAAGAACGAGGGAGGGGGTGGGTATGGTTTGAAAGGATTAGCAGAAATATTTCATGAGCATTTCACTGCTACTGATATCAACACGCTGACGTTACAGACTCTCTGCAGCAACAGAAATCTCTTTTATTTTTGTTTATTCTAGCTTTAGAAATGTAGCCCCTAACTAAACTAAATTAAACTACCTTCATACCCAACGTAACTACCTACCTAAATAACTAACAAGGCAGATTGTGTTTTGTATTCCTGTATTAAAGCTGTCTGCCAGCCGTTCTCAGTGGCTTTACGGAGACAACTACCTGTGTAATGATACCTGCAACAGTCGATATATTCAGCCTGTCTAACAAAAAAAAGCCAACTGTCTGTTGCATCCCCTCACATTCAGTTTAATGAGCTGTTCCTCTGGCTGTCTCCTCCTCAGTCGAGCCTCTCTGTCTCTTTCTCTGCGTCTGTTTCTGGCTAAACTGTCTGCAGAAGTTTCTTGTCCAAAGTCGTCTTCTTGTCTGCCTAACCAGGACTGCTTTCTAGTGTGGCTGGATTCTACAGTTTGGTGTGCACATGTGTGTTCGTGCATGTGTCTGTGTGGTGCATGCACGTAGGTAGGTGAGTGTGTGTGTGTGTGTGTGTGTGTGTGTGGTCCATCTTCGGCCCAGTTTGAATCTATTATTCCCTCTGGGACAGGCACCGAAACTCTGCATCATATTTTTAAACTGCTCCTCTCCTCCTCCCCACACTGTTCCTCCTCTCTCTGCCTCACCCCAAATGTCTTTTTGCCTCAGTTTCAGAGTCCTCTTGGCTCCCAAGGGCCCATCTGTCCAGAACCAGGCTGGTCTGTTTAGGCTGAAGGCTTCTTTTGACTGTTGTGAGCATTAGAGCAGGTTTTCCATGAAATAACAGACTTCATTCACACTGAAGTCAACAATGTTAGCCTTAAAGGAATTTGTTTGACATTTTGGGAAATACACTTATTCGCTTTCTTGCTAAGAGTTAGATGAGAAGATCGATACCACTCTAATATCTGCCCACTAAATATGAAGCTACAGCCAGCAGGAAGCTAGCTTAGCTTAGCATATAGACTGGAAACAGGGAAAACAGATGGCCTGGTAACAAAATCTGCACCTCCAAAGCTCATTAAATACTATGTTATATGTATTTTGTCTAATCCATTAAAACACTGAAATAAGAATGACACGTTGCAATTTTGCGGGGGGGGGGATTTCTCACTATCTGCAGAGCTAACTTTGTGTAGTTTGTGTTATTGTTATCATTGCTGCTAGTTGCTATTTCTCACTGGAACAGGTGTCGCCTTAGCTTACCAGATCCAGCAGATGTCTATTGGAGTGAGGTGGGGGGGGGGTTCGAAATGCAATTGTATGTGCCACATGCAAATTTACCTCTAGAAAGTATTTTTCAGTCGACATGTAAAATCAGCTATTTAGAGCTCAGTGACGACTAGACTGGTGAGAAAAGCACCAAAATTTCCAGGCAGCATCACCCTCGTCTTCCCTTCTCTGAGAGCTTGTTCTGCCCGCAGGCTGACACACAGCTCTGTAACCTCCACTGTCCTTCACTGAGGAGGAGACGAATAGAGCAAGGGGGAGGGAGGGAGCAAGGTGGTACGAGGGAAAGTTACGGGGGCAAAAAATGAGGAAGCTATTGGTTGAAAAAGACAGCTATTTTTAAGTACCATTAAGGAGTGAGCGATGGAGGGAGAGGAGAAAATCAAGCAGCTGATGGAGGAGAGTTAGATCTGAAGAACTCAGAGGGGAGGTTATTTAGATATTCATCACTGGAGTGAGTCTTTAAGGTCAGCCTGGTCTACTGAGCTCCCCAGTGGTGGAGTAATAAGTCATGACGCTGTTGGCTCTGGTTGGGGGCGAAAAAAAAGCTACATGGGAAAGCTTTTTATGTATTCCAGTCTGTCAGATAGGAGCAGATTTTCTTTGTGTCACATCTGTTTAATGTATACAATGAAATCTCTGTTTAACCAGCACTGCTACTTGTCAGGTTTCAGTCCTCTGTGCCATACTACTGATGTCTTGTGATGTGGTCGATCTAAGATTTAAGCTTTTTCCTAGATATGTTGTGCTCAATGAAAGCTGCTTTGTGTGAGAGAATCAGCTAAAAGCGATATGAAACCTGCAGTAGATATAAAATGAGGGGTCAGGGATGCAAGTGTGAGTTTCAGATATGGTCTTATTGTTATAATCGCCACCAACAGTCACTGGCAAATGCTTTTTAATCTGTAAACGTTAAACAGTAACAAATTATAGCTGTGCAATTGTGTGCAATCCCATCATGTCCAATGTCATCAGTCACTCACCTACTTTGATGTATTTACAAGATAAAACACACTTTCCATTTGAGTCACCATGCACCAGTCGCTTTCTGTGCTCATTTAGCTTTGTTAGCATTATCAGCATAAAGTCATAACTTGAGTGCACTTAGGCAGTATTGCATGTATCTGAAGATATTCCTGTGCATCTTTCAATGCTTCAAAACAGAGCAGTTTTGTAAATGCACAAAGCCTCAGCATCCAGCCTCGCTACTGTGATTTCAGTTCATTATTTGCAATAAGAGGGAGAGCAGGAAGTCCAGAGCGGTGCTGTGATCTACTTGTACGGTTCCACCTGCTAATCTCCCACATCTGCTCCAACACCTGCCATTTCTGAAACAGCTGAATTGCTGATTGAACAGAGGCGCACCTGGTGGAGCGGTCCTGAAATGAATCCTGAATTAACCTGAAAATCTTGCTTCTGTGGCCTCCAGCGGTTTCACTTCTGCAGTGATGTAGAAGTGTACTTCAGTGCACCGTGACATCACTGCTGGGTGTGGTAACAGGTGTGACAGATGATGCCTGAAGCTGTTAGACATGATCTGTAGTAGGTTATTCGCCATCTTGGGAAAATCATTAGATTACCTTAATGCTTAGGATAGTTCCCATATTCCAAGACAATAATGATCCAAACCCCGACACGTACAAACTAAACTAATGCAAGAGTGGGTTCAAATGACTCCAGGTTCTTCCCCAGTCACCTGATCTAAACATCATTGAAACTTAATGGGAAATGATGGAGCCAAGAGTGCTCTTGTTGTGTAATTTCTCCATTCCCTCCGTACCTCTGCTCCGCTCTGGGACTTGGAAGCTCATGTTGGAATTTAAACCTTAATTTAAGCAGACAAACTGTTTAAGGGCCCATTCTTATTTACAGTAACAGCCTGGGGGGAGTAGTTGTAGAGGGAGGGCGGGTTACACACATTCAAGCCCTCATCAGTTAGCAGTTTCACAGTTAGGGGTTCAGCGAGCTTTTTCTGAAAAGATAGCGGTCTGAAGAGAAACTTGTTTGATCATTTAGGAGACTTTGGTGAGCCAAAGGCAGCATATTGCTTGACTGTGAGTTGAAGACATCATTCTTAAGGCAGATGTATGCTTGAAACAAAATGATTGTACAAAGCGTATGCCTGTTCAAAGCTGTTCTGAACGGCCGCCATAGAGAGGGGCAAAATGAGAAGATCGTTTCAATGGGGATAACGAAGCACACTTTCCCGCACTCTCTCTTTGTTAAAAAAATGAAGAAAATCCCTTGATGCACTTGATACATGTAGTCACACAAAGGAGCGCATGAAGGGAGGTTTAAATCCTGCATACTTTCTCACCTCCACACTTTCCAATTGCTGCGTGAAGTGGGATTGATTGTTTCCGAAAGTTACAAAACTCGTTGGATGCATCCCTCGCTACATGTATTCTGTATTCTCCGTCCATCCATTGGTCCATATTTCTAGACCACTGTTCAGGGTCACCAGTCTACCAGGACTAGGACTAACGCAGTCAAACACATTCTAATCTCAGATATCTGCGTATGAATGCCGAATCAAGGGACAAGATTTTGTGTATTGGAAGTGCTCTGGTTTCTGTTTATAGTCCGAGTAGTACTGACCAATCACGTTTGAGCAGGCTTTGGTTGCGTGCAGATAAACAGTCCGTGTGGAAAGCAAAAGAGGTGGAACACATTGACCGAAGTGCAATTCTATTAGCTTATTATCGTCAGACGATAAGCGATGGGTTCAGAGAATGCTAACAGTGACCAGCGCACGGAAGAGGAAGTCTTGACTCAGATATCCGTTATTCATTAGCTGGATTTCCGGATATCCGCTGGCTGCACCGGAAGCCCTGAATCATTGCCCGTTGCTCCCAGAGGCTAAATTGTTGTCAGACGATAGCTGATGGGTTCAGAGATTGAACGCGATCACACTCACATTCACACATACAGTCTCCAATTCACTTAACCCCTGTTTTTGGACCGTGAGAGATGGATGGATAAGTAACACATTTATGGGGAATAATTTTTACCTGGGTTAAAACACACACACACACACACACGCACAGACACACACACACACACTGGGACATTTGCTGAACCCTTTTACCCATCTTCCATCCATCAGCCATACATCCGCCGCTAAGTAATGTTTCCTTTCACTGACTTGTCTGACTTTTATTATCACCAAGACCAGCTGACCAGTGCTTTTCAAGAAAACACACACGCACATGTAAACATGCAAACACAGTTACTATTTACCGTCAGTGGTTAGCTTTTTATCATGCATCCCTGGTAGCATTTCCCTGACAGAGAGAAAATCATGATATGACTGGTAATGATTTCCATCTGCTCTGTGTACAGCATGCTTGCCTGTGCATGTGGCTGAGTGTGTCGGCGTGTGTGTGTGTCACAGACCATGTTAATTAAATCGGTGGACGTCTGCATCTTTTTGCTTACAGAGAATAACTGGCCTCAATAAAACTTTAATCAATAGGTGAAATGACTCAGGTAAACACAGGCTCTGTCCGTGCGATTGTGTCTGAGTGTGCGTCTGCAAACGAGTTAAAGAAAGGAGGTCAGGTAAAAATGACATCGATTTACGGCTGGCGTCTGAGGAATGAGGAAGCCATTTATCATGGAAGCCCATTAGTAATGTATGCATTTCTGTATGTGTGTGAGAGAAAGGAGAGCGAGAAAGAGGGTGGAGGGACAGAGCATCATCATTTATATGGCTCCTCCATTAGCCTGAGTGCTTCCGTGACAACATAATGGCCGTCGCCCAGACAACAGGGTCACCGTAGTTATGAACACACCCGGCAACTGCTGATGTCAGTGTAGTAAAGTGAGTCCCAAAGTCCCACTTGGCTGGAGCAAACGCTCATATACAAATGCACACACACACATGCGCTCAGCTTGGGCAGGGCAACTCTTTGGGATTTGAGAGGTTTTTGAACTTATCAATAATGAAAGACGGGATGATGGGAAATGAAAGAAAGAGCTCGAACGAGTGAGTGAACTGAGGAAGACTGAAGGGAGATGGTGAGTGGTTGAAAATGAGAGAGGCCGAGAGCGATGGAGAGCCCTCCCACGAGAATAGTTTCCAATACAGTGCAGCTACAATGGAGTTATACTGGCCCATTTTCCCAAAAAGCCTCTCAGTGGTAAGATTATCTGTTCCATTATGAACCCACGGACTGAGAAGTGCTCAAGACGTTTTCGCGTGATCTAGCTCATATTTACTGTAACTGAAATGGATTCTAAAGTAAGGAGCAAATTGGGTGGGGGTGGGGGGGGGGGGGGGGGGGGGGGTAAAGATGTGGGGGGGGGGGGGGGGGTAAAGATGTAAAGAGAATAAAGTAAAGTAGTGAAGAGAGGGAAGAATTATTGGTCTGTATGTAGATGTTCCAGACCAACATCTAAAATCTAAGTGGATAACATGAATACACTCTCCTCTCTAAAAAAACAAAAACTAAGACTTGGTGTAATATTTGCTGTAAGATTATTCCTCAAATTATCATTTTCCCCTCTGTAATGTCCAAATCATGTTAGGCCAATTAGAAGAAAATGGAGCCTTCCTCTGTTTGGAAACAACTATTCCCACTGCGTAAAGAGAAGTTGCATCCATCTTGCTCCTCTTTCACTTTGACTTTGCTTGAATTTGTGCTCTCTATCGATTTTATTCTTGTGTTTACTCCTCATGCAGGGATACATATCCTCCACTAATTAGTAAAAAGGTCAATTTTGTTTTTTGTTGACTAGTCGAGACATATTGACTTTGGCTTATTTGGCTTTTTTTCACCAGCAGTGGTCTATGAACGGTAAGAAAGGATAAGTTGTAAATTGGCAGTACCTGAAAATGTCACACTAGCTCTTGGGATGGGAATGTCTGTCCACCGCTTTGGTCCAGACTGAAATATCCCAACAAATAGTGTATGAACTGCCACAGTGAATTCTAGTGACTTTGGTGATCTCTTAACATTATATCTAACCCCATCATCAGGTCTAAATTTTAATTTGTCCAATAATTTGGCTAATGACCAAATAAAAGTAATTACATTCCCATCAACCATAGATGTTTTTTGGTAATTACCCAATGTTAGCATGCTGACGTTACCATCTTCCTCAAAGCACCACTGAACCAAAGTACAGCCTCACAGAGCTGCTAGCACGGCTGTAGACTATTAGTCTTGTTTATATTTAGAGCAAACAGTTATCAACAGCAGTGATAGTGTAAGACACCGTATAGAAAAGTGTGGAGGAGGTGAGAAAGATGTTAGTAAAGGTTGCAGTTCATTCCTCAGTGATCAGCTCATAACATCAAACCACTGCAAGTGTACAAACTTTATTACAAAAGGACATACGGAGGAATGAAAGATGTTCCGTGTCTGTGGGTACGTAGCATCGTGACAAACTGTGTGTGTGTGTGTGAGTGAAAACATGTGCACAGCAACTCATACAGCTGTATCACTGTGTGTTTTTGTGTTGGAAATGTGGAGAGCAGCAGGCAGGGTCCCACAGGCAATAAAATCTATATTTCAAGAGCTGCAGAGATGCTGTAGACTTCTGTCTGCTGCTTTGAAGACCAATACTTGAGGGGAGGGATGGAGGGTGAGGGTGGGGGTGAAGGGGGTGGGGGTGATGGTGGGTAAGGAGAGGAGGTTGGAAGTAGAGGCCAAGGACTGGAGGAGAAGAGATGAACAGGGGGATAACACATTTAATGACTAGAGAAGGATGGGGAAAGAAGGCAGAAAAAAATCTGAACTTATCATTATCACCAGATGAGAACAAGTGCTGGTGTAGCAATACTGCCGGATCCTACGCTGGAAAAATAACACTGTGCCGCTCAGCAAATTACAGAAGAGATTAAATGGAAATGATGACTCACTTATCAACTGTGTCTTCATTGTCATTGTCCACAAATACCCCCTCGACACACTTTGAGCATTTGTGTGTCTTTGTCCGTAACGTTGTTTAATGAAGTCATCTGAAAGTCGAGGGCTTTTTTTTTTTTTCTATATCAAAGTCTCACCATATGACTCATTCCACGCAGCACAAATGATCAAATAAGAGCTTATTGAGTCATGAGAATAAACAAAATATTAGGATTACTATATGCTTTGATGTGGTGTTTCCTTCCTTTTTATGGTTAGCCTAAGGCCTTGTGCCTTAGTCATTATATTATACTTCCTACTATGGAGAGTAAGACTGTTTCTCCATCCTGTTAGGATGGTAAGTTAAAGTTTTTATTGTTACTGAAAATGGAAAATGTACCTAATTCGTACCACAAGCAAACTTTTGAAATGTCACAAAAAAGAAATGTGAATTAGGCGCGTTTCCATCATCTGGTTTAGAGCGAATAAACTAGGCTTGTTGCATAGTTTCATCAGAAGAAGACCGGAAACAAAACAAGTTGCCTTTGCCATTGAACCCATCTACGGGAGAAAAATGGAGGGAGGTCCTCAGGAATTTGTTTCTATTAGCCAAGTTTTAATTGCTCTTTATGTCAGTTAGTATTGGCCATGTTTCATGCTGTCTGGAGACAAAGACAAATTAATGCACAATGGTTCAGTGGAGCTGATCAGTCATGTGAGTTAAATGTTTGCCCATTTAGTGCATCAACTCTTTTTCTAGTGTAAAAACATTTTTGCGCAGTTGAGGAAATTTTATCCAATTTAGTCATTTCCACAAAGCTTTTCCAATGCAATACTTCAAAATGCACATAAAAATACCTTCATGGAAACACGACTAGTATGTTGACAGAACCTTTTTAAGGACCTACACCCTTGTTGACTCCAGGACCCTGTGACATCGCTGTTGGGTGTAATTACAGGTTAAACAGAGCACATCAGTGATGCTGGGTGTGGTCAGAGGTGAACCAGGCTGGAAAGTTACAACCATAAAATGTGTTTTACTCATGTCGATATCAGACTTATAAGTAAGTCTGCATGTAAGAAGTCCCAGTACAGGATGGGAACAGGGAACAGAACTGACCACAAAAACATATCAAACCCACATTGATTTATAGCCTTAAATTGTGTGATTCATATCCATGCTGACCAGATGACCTTTAATCTCAGTGTTGGGTTGGTAATGTGGTTCCACATTTACTTATCTCTGGTGTCAAAACATTTTATAATCCAATAATTCCATATAGCAGAGATAGCGAGTTAGCTATGCTTGTGTACACAGGGGGCTAGTGTGGATGTGAGAGCTGATGTGTGAGAGATCTGTAGATGATGTCCCCACTGACAATGAGACTCTTTGAAACATGCAAATGCAAGGTATTTCAGTGCCTGGAACATAACACCATGGGACATGGGGTTAATGAAGAAATGAATAACAAGAGCTATTCATGCGTTTGTATGATTTGTCCTGGTGGGTCACATGAGAACAGAATGATGCTTTTGGTCATTTTGCTGCACTGTTATCCCTGGAGGGAGTTTCCCTCCACGCCAAGGAAAGGAGCATTATTCTGACCGCTTTCAGAGTCGGCACGATCTCTGATAACCAATCAGCAAGTCATTGAACGCGTGAACATGCATATGGAGTAGAGAGAGAGAGAGAGAGAGAGAGAGAGAGAGAGAGGGGGTGGTGAGTGTTTGTGTCTGTCTGTGCAGATTCCCACAGTTTCTGCATGTGCGTGTGTGTGTGCGAGCAGGCATGCATCAACTCATTGCAGAGTGGATGGTTATGCTCTCAAACAGCACAGTCTGGTTGCATAGCAACAAACTCACCCCACTCCCCTCTCCTTCTTCTTCTTCTTCTTCTTCTTCTGTATGAGCATTTGAACTTACGGGTTGTGTTCAAAATTGTATACTAACATACTGTTTATACTAAATATGGCAGGAAATTGAGTTTGTAGTGCGTACTGCATAGTATGTGGATTTCGTATACATGAGAAATACCCAGTTGTACACTAGATTAGCAAGAATCTCTGAGTAACGAACGTGAGCTTTCTGCCCCAAAATGTATTGCGTCTCTTCAGACTGTGCAATAGCTGTAAAATAATTGCCAATAACGGAGAGTGAACGTGAAACAGAGGCACTCAGGACGTTAAAGTACAGTTAAGAGGAAAAACACGGGAGCTCACACACGAACATACTGTAAAAAATACTCAAATATTTAATGGTTTTAATTTGCCTTAAAATGACACCACATGAGGTTATGTAGCCTTTTCACTGTGATTGTACATTACATGATTACATGTGACAAATAAACTTGATTGATTGATTTACATTTGTGATAAACGATTTCCATTCAGCTGTAGCTGCGACCGGTAATGTGATCAACACAGTCATGTAAGAAGACGTATTGCTGGAGTACTTCAGTGTGAACAGTCTGCTGGTAATAGCACTGATTGAGTATGTAGTATGCAGTATGTAGTATGCAGTACGTTAGTATGCAATTTCCAACACAGCAACAGTGTATACTGAAAACCTTCCTTACATTATCACACACTCACCTCTGAGTACGCCGCCTTGCTTCAACGACACCACAGCATGTGTGTGTTTGTGTTTCTCGGTGTGTGTGTGTGTGTGTGTGTGTTATGTATGCCTGTTATCTATGGATTCCACAGAGCTGAAGACATGAAAGAGGAAGAGAGACGGAGAAGTCCTCCTCCCAGCTCTGCAGAGAGACGGGGAACTCAAATCAAGCCTGCAGTTCAGTTTTATACTGTGGGTGAATATTGATGTTTTTACTCTGAATATGAGTGAGGGCTTTAAAGTCTGTGCTGCTCTTATATAGTAGCTTACTTTTTCATCTCTGGCTTTCTTTCTTTCTCTTCCTTCATCCTCTCTTGCCCTCTTTTCCCCCCTCTTCTCTCTCTCTCTCTCTCTCACACACACACAGGCTCTGCTTCCACAGCAAAGTGGGAATTCTGCGTGTCTTGACAATCACATTACCCCCCCTCAATCGCCCCCTGCTCCCTCCCCACCTTCCCTGTGGCCTAGATAGAGAAATATGCATAACTTCTTCATTTACCCCTGCAGCCAAAGTAGTACACCAGATAATTCACAATGCTAACAGATGCAGCAAAACTGAGTTTTATCATCCACTCGAGTGCTGTAATACTCTCCCGATGTCGCGCTGTTGCCGCCGTCACCGGATAAGATGCAGCACTGATGTATTGATGTGTGTGACACATGCACCCTAGAGGCATCATCTCCATATTGAACAGTAATCATGACATGGAGTATAATGGACGCAGTTCAGGACAGCAAACCCACACAACTATAGCTCCAGATTAGGCTTACATGTGGTGTAATTGTGTGTTTACAGATGTGACACTGTGCGTGTGTGTGTGTGTGTGTGTGTGTGTTTAATGTGTGCAGGGAGAGCTGAATTGAGGGAATGCCCTGTGTTGGCTGTGGCAGTATTTGTGCAGTTTTATGCATTCGACAATGTGAGAAGATTGGATTTGGATAAACAGAACTGTAATGTGGTATCTCACTGTGCAGCCAGCAGTGAGCTTGTTATGACCCAGTAATCCAAACATTAATAAAAAGTTAAATCCTGCCAGAGGAAGGCAAAACAAAGCAGGATTGGTGATATGCTAATGCTGTCAGCTACATTGCTCTGCATAAAGGCAGGCACTCTAGATAAAATGCACTTCATAACATCCATAATAAAATTACTGCTGTTTTAATGACCCAGCATATTGCCTGTTGTTCACAAGATGGTGGGTTAGATTTGGGCTTTATGATTATATTTTGTTGTTTTTATGAAATCCAGCCTTCTCTCATGGGAAACATACTGAGACAATAACATGATGACAAATGCCCATCGCGATGTCTCCAAAGTGCATAGTTCAAATTTCTATAGAGCCTGTGAGCAGCAGATATTTTCACATAATAACAATTTTCGAATTTAATCAATTTTATATTAACAATGGATCACATAGAGAGTCATCACCTGACCCTGCAGTTCCCTTCAGATCCCTACAGAGCTTTATAGCATCTTTCAGCTCATTGGTTTTAGTTGTTTGCAGCGAAAAATCTGAATCAGAATCAGAAATACTTTATTGATCCCCGGGGGGGAATTATGCAGGACTGGTGCTCCCATTCAAGAGTAGAAAGTAGCATGAATTTAGAAATAAGAGTATGTACAAAAATATAAAAAAAAAGCTCTAAACCTTACCCATAGTGGAGCATTTAGCAGAGAAAGAGCCACATATTTGTCTTAGGAGTTGGAAGAGAGCAAAACAGAGCTAAAAGGAGAGTGAGTATTGGACTTACATTCTCCATGTGGACACAAACATGACTCCAAATGAAGGCTAATGTTTTCACTTTATGAGGAGATAATATGGCAGTCTGCTTTACAGCTTGTTGTGCTCTAAAAACAAATCAGTGCAGTTTTAAATAAGTCTACAGTCAGTCCTATGATTTGTTTTCTGTGCTCAAAGCCACTATGAAAAGTTGACTTCCTCATACATCGAAGTACTGTAGTATGCCCTGGCCTACAAATCTTGTTCTCCAGCTATATTTGGTTGGTATGGACCGTAACAAATAAATAAATAATCGCAATATGATTTTTATTTTTTTTTACCATATCTTGCAGCCCTACTTATGAGTACATAATTCTGCTCCCGGAGAGGTTTTCATGGTGGGGCGAGTCAAAACAAATGTGATTCCAGTTGCTGTAAGTTTAGCAAACCGTGAAGAAGCTGCCTGTCGTGATGATTCGCAGTTTATCTTCCCCACTGTTTAAGAGCACATGAATAACTACTGTTGTTTATTCCAGTTAAAAACATGAGAAGAAAGGAAATTAGAACCAGTCAGTTTGACCTCTGCTCAGTTTGTTAAGCCAGGCTTTCTAAGCACGAGTAACTGTTGGCTAGTAGAGGCTAACATCTGTCCAGACCTTGTTTGTAGAAGCTGTTGGATCAGATCACACTTTCACGGTTAACAAACTGCATCCCAGCTTGATTAGAGGAGGAAGATGAGAAGCTACCATTCACTAGCTGTGTCCATCCTTAATGAATGGTTAATGATGCTCTACACAGCCCTATGGAGCTGGAGCTTTATGAGGTGAAGCAGGCCTGTCTGCAGTGTTTTGGTGTTCTATGGCTCATATACTCAGGGTGCAGCCACCATTAGCATGAGCACACATCATTTGGTCTCAGTCACTTCTTGTTCGTCATCGCTGTAAATCTGAGGGGAGTTTAGATGGTGGTTAAGGCCTCATGTTATATCTTACACTTAGTTTTATTTCTTCACTGGTGAGGGTGGCTTTAAATCACAAACAGTATCCCCGCTGATGATGTAACAAGAGGAGGAGGAGGGATCACTTCAGCATCTAAACTTCTCTTAAATGTTCTTGGCCTGGCTGACAGGATAGGTTGTCTCTGTGCGTCCTCTCTCTGTCCGCAGCCACTCGCGCTGTCACAAGAGCCACATTGCGAGCAACCTGCACTGAAATTACAAGACAGTTTTGGGGCTGGAGTGTTTTTGTGCTGCACTTTGCAGAGATCATTTGTCAAACACTGTGCGGCAGTGTGACTCGAGTCTCTGAAGGCAGCAATCTTTTCTTCACATGTCCAGCTGTCGTGTTTAGGGCTGCTAATACTACTTACCTAGTTTACTTTTTTATTGCCACTGGAGAGGCTCCATGTGCAGCTATTAGCTTCTCAAAAGCCACAGGAAATCAGCTGGAAATATTTTGCTCCAATATAAATAAACAGTGGAGCTATAATAATATTTTTGATGTACGCCCACTCTTATTGGAAGCAAAGGCTGTGATTGCACTTTTTTGATTTAGAGAAGCAAGTTGCTCAGTTTGTACTGACATGCTCTGGAGTCGTTGCTAGATGCTTTTGAGAGCAAATCTAGCAATTAGGCATCCTGTTTGGCCACAAGGGGGAGTCCCTCTCAGTCTTAGTCCTGAAGGAGAGCGCGGGCATCACGGAGGGGCTTGTGCAGACAGAGTGCAGGAAGACATTCGCATTCATGTTACACTGAGCTGACATTCTGTGAAAAGTAGAATATAAATTAGTTGATTATGAAAAGATAAAAGTAAGAGGAGGAGGGGGGAGAGTCGATGTTGGTGACATGTTTTGGTGACAGTGCAGTGCAGTCCATTGGTGTCTTGCCTACGGCACCAAAGAAAGTCAGAGCCTGCCTTGGTTGTCGCAGCCAGGAATGCAAACTGTCTCATTTACCGTGATGGCAGTTTTTCATTGGAATGCCCAACTAACACCAGTAAAAAAAACAGCTAAATGCTGCCGTCTTGAAAAGTCGCTTTATGGGGCAGTTAGTGTGAGGAAAGTTTCTCATACCTGTAGTTATTGAGTAGTGAAATTATCAAAGAACATTTTAAGGATACAAAGAGGCTGAGGCTGCACTATTTCTGTTAACTATGTTAACTTACAGGTGACAGTTGTCACTGTCAGATCTAAATACCATGAAAACAAGACGTCGTTCCATCCTTACTTGTCAACTAGCTTCTATCACTGTCTCACTGACAGCATATGGTGTCAATGGGTTACTTTAAAACAAGTCACTATGCAATTTTTTATTTATAATGTGTTAATATATGAACAGATGTCTTTAAATGTGGTCTGTTTTTAATTTTCAAATCTGTATACTTTGTATGTAAATATACATATATACAGAGCGTGCGCATATACAAATATATATTTTACACGTTTTCTTTTTTAATTGTGCACAACAGCACTTTGATAACGAACAATACGGGAAGTTGAAAACCTGCCACTCAACTGGTAATGGGTTAATTACCCGGCCTGTTGTATTGATTCTCACTTCCCTGAAGCTACTTGTTGGTGCAGACACTTGCAATCATTCACTTCCGCTCTAATGTGTGTGAGTGTGCGAACAAATCCCCAATTTATTGAGTTGCAAATCTGAGGCGACACCACGTTTCAGTCTTTATTGAATTAGCAGTTATTCTAATTGATTCCATTTAAGATGTAAGCCTTAAAACGATCCGAAACCCAGTTTTAGATTTTAGACTAAACCTGCTTCTGGAATTCTGGATGCCAGACAGCCTGTGCATTATGTGCAGGCGTCTGCATGTTTGTGAGCATATGCGTTTTATGTGTGTGCTGGGTAAGGGATCATAACATGTGCAGCTGTTAGACTAAAGAATTCAGGACTGGTCAGAGGACAGAAGGATGGACGTGGGGGTGAATTAGTATCCATTACTTTGAAAAGCCTGGCAGTTTCACCGCAACACTGCACATATGTTACGAGTGTGTGTGTCTGTATATTTATGTGACAGACTTCCTATGCGAGGACATTTTGTCTGGTTTGTATATTCGTCTTCAGGTCTCTGTCCCTATTCTATTCAACACGTGAGTAACAGAGCTGCAGAAATGAAACACACCCACAACATGACTCCTCATTTTTCTTTCTCTTTCCCTCCCTCCCTCTCACCTTGTCTCCCACCCTCAAAATGATTATTGCATGCAGTATAAATTTCATATGGCAGCTGTTTATTTGCTTTGGAGACATCATCCCCGTCGTGTAAGCAAACATACGTTCGTGCGTGGAGCGTATGATACACAGAGGGTCAGTTAATGGGTAGCTAGCTTGATAGTAAACAGAGATGTATTAAATGACAATTTCCCTCGAGTAATTAGTGTGTATTTAGTTTCCAGTGTATTTTCCATGGGACAAATAATGCTAAACTGTTAGTGCTACCATACGTATATGTCATGCTGGTCATTTCTATAAAGTGGCTGAACAGTTTCATACTGTTTTCCCACACAATGGCATGAGATGTAATGCACAGTGTGACTGTGGCTGCTGGGTTTATATGGCAGGATATGCTGAACCATACTGCGAGGGGATTGGTGCATGATGACCGGGGTGAGCAGGCAATCTCTCTCTCTCTCTCACACACACACACACACACACACACACACACACACACACACACACACACACACACACACACACACTTGCATAAAGACGCACACATTGTTATCTTCAATCTACTGTACGTGCTGTCACTTCGGACCAAAGTGAATGTTCTGTTCCTTGCTTCTGCTTTACGTCAACATGTTATTTTCTTCTACCTCACAGCCATTTCCCCATCACTCATCATCTTTTTCTCCCTCGCACACACCCTTCCACCCTGCATCTCTCCGCCCGCTATCTCCATCATTACCTTCCTTCCTTTTTACTCCATCGCTCATCTCAGTTCAATTTAGCTCAAGAGTGCAAATCAGCGTGTACTGCCAATGCTTTTGTATTCACCACTGTTGATGATCAGAATCAGAAATACTTTATTGATAATTATCATATAAGTATGATAATTAACACGAAATAAGCCATTATAATTCACTGAAAAATAATTGTGTATGCTGTCTTTGCTTGCTTGCTCTCTTGAACTGCAAAACATTGATATTATGCGTAACATGAAAAGAAAAAAAAACATTTTCCACTACACTTACCATTTAAATTGACTCAGGGAAACAATAAATTGTCTGTTGTATTGTATGTTTCTGTTTTTGACCAATAAATCGAGAACTGGAGGAGTGTAGCGTATATCCACACTCAACCCCACATTTCCCCACACTTTATTCTGACCAAGATAGGTTCTTTTTTTTAGTTATTTTCATTTTGCTTTAGCCTCACTTTTGGCTGAACTTTAAAACTATTTCCCCCAGAACGAGGACTGTGGATTTTGTCCCTAATCTTTTACAGTGTAAAGTATTATACTAAGATAGACTTAAACAAAACCTGCAAGGTTTCGTTCATACTTTCATACTTACTTTCCTTGAGGGAACGCTTTGGGCAGTGTGTGCCCAGCAGAGTAAGGGATCAAGAGAGGTCAGCTTGAAAGTAGGAAAGAAAAATGACATAAACTGAATCCAGAAGTGAAGAAACAGATGTTCTTTTTCTATTTGTACCATTTTCGCTTAACGCATGAACTCCTTGTAAAGCTCTAGTAAAGGCTAAAGAGAGAGAGAAGCAGAGTCTTAAGCCACTGGTACGGCTCTGTCTCTCTTTTGCACACACAGACGTATTCTCACCCTCGGCACGTTTTTGACTCTGAGGACAGTAACCATGAGAGGGCTTCATCCAGGCTGTTCTGTTCCCTTCGGCTGATACTTTATTCCATCAGATGAGGCCTTGATGCTCCCGTAAAGATACATTTTAAACTGCTTTCAGTTGGCATGATTGTCCAGAGCAGCCTGCAAGGAGTGCACCAGTGAAAGACGTTTCATTACCTAGACTGACCGAGTGGCCTGATCACATGAATGGGATCCATGGTTGTGCAAGATAGAAGCGCTACAAATAGAAAATAAGAGGAGATAAAAGAGTTTTTTCCCAGTAAGATATATAGAGAAAGAGATTGACAGTGTGAGAAAGAGGCACAAATTCACAAATCCCCACTGCGACAGCCCCCTGGAAGGGATTTTTGCCAGTGAATTGAGTCTAAGAACTCCCAAACCTGAACAAAATGAGAGCGTAAAGCAGATTATTGGGGCTATAGTGACAGATGCCTTTTCCCTTTTACCCTCTCTGAGAATTAGAACACGCTATCGAAACTTAATACACTGTATATTACTGATTGGATCCATTAAATGTGTATGCACCAAATGGTTTTTAAAGGTTGTTCAGTTTGAAGTTAAGACATTAACATACACATTTGCTTTGCCTTGAAAGGATAAATAGGATTCAGAGTTCATCTTGTTCACTGGGTAAACCCTCCTGAGAGCTCAGTTCATGTGATGTGGAAAGACAACATTAATATCTGATGGTGCAGTCGACACACAGCTTTTCCCCAAATCACTTTATGTTCCATCTGTTTGAATGGATAGCCTTCTGTACGCTCCTGCCAGGTTGACCGTGTTGTGGCTTTAAATGTAATTGTCACCAGTTTGTAGAGTTAGGGCTCTTTGGGGAGCAGAATTAAATAATTTGACATGCAAATGCAAATAAGCTTGGCCACACAGCTTTGGCCATAATGTTCTCTGCACCAGCTGGCCATTTCTAAGCCTTGGCAATGTTGCCGAGAAGTGGCTCCTGACTTGTGCTGACATGTGGTGTGAAGCTGCACAATTCGATTTCTTCAGTCAGAGAACGATGTTGTCAGCACTGTCAGTGACAGTAAATCAGATCAAATCAGAGTTAAAGAGCAGAAACACAAGAGAGGAAAGAAGGAAACAAGATATGACGTTTGATATTCGTTGTCTCCAGTCTTTGAAAATATGATCATTAAGGTGTCTAATGGATTATGTGATAAGTTTAATCAACTTCTAAGTTAAGTCATTATCAATTTAATTCTTCATATCATCTTATGGCATGCACAAAAACCATGATGTGCCTCCTAAAACCCAAGCTGTCCGAAACATGTCCATCAATTTACAGCCTTTTTCAAGCTTCCCACTGCGTTATCTCAGTCACATCAAAGTATATTTTACACTATATGGGACATTCTGTCAACAAATAAATACATAAATGCTGTTTCCGACTTGCTGTGCAAGTGATATCTAGGATTACAATTTATCACTAGAAACAAAAATATTTATGTCAGATCTATAAATCTAGGCCACCCGGAGAGAAGGCTGAATGCCTTTCCAATGCATTTTAACAGTTTGAAATTTACTGCTGACTAATGACACTTATGTAAGGGAGGGCAGGGTTATGTAATCACTGTCACAGACAGCAGGAAGAACAAAGAACAGATTTCCTGCTCTCCTGTGTTTTGGGCCGAATGGCTCAGTTAAACATTAGAAGAGTAATGTCATGAAGATGCTATGTAAAGGACTAATGACAGATGATTCCATGTTGCAATCTTTGCTAAACCCAGTCCTGTATGTTGCACTATACACCGAGCACAGACGTACACTGCATGGCAGTGGCTGACTCCGATATTTACAACATGATTATAGTTTCAAAGTGAAATATCAAACCATCACATCAGTGGATCACTAAAATGTTCCTGTTATCTGTGTTTACTGTCATCATCACATCAGCAGAGTACAGCATTAGCACTTGCAGCATTTAGAGAATTTCGTTTTTCTTCTTCATGTGGTCGTGCACTAATGAGCTTTAGTGGATTGTCAAGGTAAAGAGGTCCCTCCTCCAAGCTGGGGACTGATCACTTCATCAATAATCTATACCCAGTGACCCGACCTCTCCTCTTGACCCCGGCATGTGCACATATGGTAGAAACAACTGTATTTGAGAAAGTTTGTATGGTTAAGTTTTAAACAGCAGCCATGTGTTTGCAGCATTGTCCTTCGTTGTTGGGTAGCTTAGCTGATTCGGTGGGTTAATTATACAACTATACCATTCAAATGTATGACACAGTGCACAGCTTGGTTAGCAAGTAATGTCACCCCCATCTGAGTGCATTACTCTGTCACTTTACCTGCAGTGTTGTTGCTTCTGCAGTTTTCCCTCATTTCTTAGAAATGTGTATGAGAGTAGATCGATGTAGTCGAGCGTGTGTAAAGATGGTTCCCCTGGAAACCGCACTCCACCATTAAATAGCTTTAAGTAATCTAGGGAGTGATGTGTGGATGTACGGTAAACTATGTCTGAGAGATTTTACTGTCCCACTGTGCCAAGGACTGTTTTACACACACGCAATAAACCTCTCGCTTTAATTACCCCGAGCTGTTAAAACACACACACACACACACACGCACACAACTTGCAATCGCACATACAGCACACACAAAGTGTATTCCCCCTCTTGTTGTGCACTTAACTGTATGTAACCTGTTTACACACTGACACACAACATTAGTTACACATCATTTCTTATTGACAGCCGAGTGACCACATCTCTCCAGCTCTACTGTAACCAGAGGCCCGAGGGTTCAATGACAGGTCGCCTAGAAACTGTAATGACATCACCCTCCTCTGTTTCTTGGTGTGCGAGTGTTTGCAGTCATGCCCGTAGGTGTCTTTGCATTTGTGTGTATGTGTGTGTGTGTGTGTGTGTGAGAGAGAGAGAGAGAGAGAGAGAGAGAGGAAGGAAGGAGGAAGAGAGAGCGAATAAGTGAGTGATTGATTTCATTTGACACTGTGTAAGAAACATAAATAAAACGACTGCAGGCGGAGAGGCCTGTCAGTGAGAGCAGGGATTGCTGTCAGAACTCTGGTGACTTCACCGTCACTCTTTAAATCCCTTAAATCCTGACTCACAATGCACAACTTTTAAGCTTCAATTTATTGCTTCCAGTGGTGTCATGGTGCTAATTCAATGAAAAGTCAGTGATGGATGTGCCCACTTAGTAACATACATGCACTGCCAACGCTCGTCTTTTAATATATCAAAACCAGCAGTAAAACCACAAGGAAGGGTTAGCTCAGATTTGGTGTGTGGAGTTTTTTGTGTTTGCGTCACAAGTCTCCAAGTTACCATGGCAGCCATCATGATAAAGTACATGTCAGTTGGAGAAACTGGACTCAGAAAGATAAAGGAAAGAGGCGGCTTCAGTTTCGCTGCAGAACCTGTTGGCATCGATAAAGACTGAGCAGTCTAACAAGTTAGATTTGCCTTTAAATGTAGTTTACTGGAAGACAATAAACAGTCTGGTCTGTTTCATAACCCTGTCAGTCGTGACTTGATAGATGCAGAGGTGGAATGGTCAATTTCAGAGTGATGTTTTATTTGTATTATGTTATTGTGGTTGTTCCCAAACTGGGGAGGTGGGTCCTTTTCTGGTCCATGTAGCTGTTGCAGGGGAGCAGAGCAAAAGCTGAATGAACCTGATTTAGAGAATTAGAGACCCATAAACAAAGTTTATGTGCCCTGATGCTGGCAAGCAGGTTTTAACGGAAAGCAAAACTACATTTTGACAAGGAAAAAAAGATAAACAGCGATGATTTAAGTACCTAAAATTGTTCTCAGAGTCTTTCCATCATTTGGACACACATCAGGTTAAAAGGTCAGAACAGTAATGAGTACTAGATATGGACTAACAACCTGTGATTATCAAAGTCTCAAATGTAATTGATCACATGTGAGAGTGGCACCGTGCTGAAATCAGCACAGATGATCAATGATTTTTTCCACACCTCCGAGTCGGAGCAGTCAGCAGGCATCACTCTGCTCAGCGGAGCTCGTCACTGTGTCACAGTAGTGGGGCGTTTGAATGGCAGATATTTGCTTTCCATTGTGGCCCTGTGTGCAGTGACGTGTTGCCTCCAATCTGTCGCCTCCATTGTGAAGGGATGGGCACTCACACAGTAAATACATCTTGAATGTACAAAACCACAGAGGATAAAAGGGGAAAACACTCTGGGGAAGGGGATTTACGTGTTTGTTGTGTTTACACATGATTGTGCCTTTTATTGTGTGAGTGAATTGTCTGTGTGCAGGTGTGTATCTTTGTGTGATTCAAGGAGCATTGTATCAGAGCAGACTGAAGGCTACTCCAGGCTGAGAAAGATAAACCTTGCTGATACTAAAGCTGCTGTTAATACTGCCACTCTTTGTCTAGCACAGCTTGGAGCTTGACTCACCTTCTCACTGACATTTATTAAGCGTCTTTAGAGGGCTCTCTGTAGTATCACTTGTTATTTTACTACATTTTAATGGTCTATTTAGTGTCACTGAGTGGGATATAAGGCTATGAAGGCTCACGGACCACAGCAGGAAGCAAGATTCAGCTCCCAGCAGCAGTGCATTCAGCCTTCATGATGGGGATCCTCCGAGCTCAGCTGGCAGCATTAAAGTAGTTGGCTTGAGGAAGGCACGCAATCATTTCCCTGTTGCTGCACCAGTGATTTCTACTGGTTGGTCAGCATGACTGTCCAGTGGTGGGGAAGGGTGGGATGGAGGGCCTGAGGGAGATGGTGTGAACTTAAATATCATGTCCTTGTGAATGTCCTTGTTGTATGATGAGATGTAATAGAGTTATTACCACTGTGCTTATTCCTCATGATATATTAAAGTGGCTGCACACCACAATCTCATCAGGGCTGTAAGTACTGTAGAGGACACTCATGTCAACCGTTTCCATTTATCAAGTGTACACACATTTCATGTAGCAGGGAATTTATAGCTCTTTAATGTTTTCTTGAATTTATTAAACATATACAGTTTTTGCAACCAAAAAATGTTCTCAATAAAAGGAGAACAGTCGTTTTTTTTTGGGGAAATACGCCTATTCAGTCAGTCAAGTTTATTTGTCACATGTAATCATATAAGGGACAATCACAGTGAAATGTAAGGACAGCTTTCTTGCTGGGAGTCAGACGAGAAGATTGATACCATTGTGTCTGTACAGTAAATATGAAGCTACAGCCGGCAGTCAGTTAGCTTAGCATGGCACAAGGACTGGAAACAGGGGGAAGTAGCTCTGTCCAAAGATAACAGAATCCGCCCAGCAGCACCCCTAAAGCTCACTAATTAACACTGCTGGTAGCTGCAAGGTGTCAACAAGACTCAAGGAAGTCACCTCATCTAACCAAGAAATAGAATAGAAATTATTTTTGCTCTTTGAACAAACAAGATATAACATTAATTAATGGGAGAGGGTTTTGACACCTTTCACAGAGGCAGGCCGGGTGTTTCCCTCTGCTTCCAGACTTTCTGCTAAGCTAAGCTAATTAGGTGGTGGCTGCAGCTTCATATTTACCATACAGACATGAGAGGGGTAGCAATCTTCTCATCGAACTCTCTCGATGAGAAAGCAACGGTGATGCTACGGATGTCAAACTATTCCTTTAAAATATCAAACAAAAAACAAAGAACTTTAGCCTCAACCTCATCGCTCCACCCTGCCATGTATCAGTCCCCTGATCTCTGCTGTCCATTAAATGTCTCTGCTTTTCATTACAAACAGTAATGAGGCAATTTTAAATAGCTTGTGTGCTTCATAGCTATTTGTTGACGCCGCAGTAAGTAGCTCAATATTGAAACAAGTATAACTATATACTATATGTACTCAAGCATGTATGGCTGTAGTGGCACAGCAAATTGCAATTATAAAACAATTAGTCATTTCGTAAAGGCCCTAAGGCTTACTATTAGCCAAACGTTATGTTCACTTGAAACTGTTTTGCAGTAACAATGTATTATATGGGTAAATCCAGCCAGATGACGTTTTGAACACTGAGTACTTCTGTGGAGTAGAGATGTGAACCCAGATGGTTCACGTGAGCAAAAAGCAAATGAACACAGTTTGTCAGAGACTTTGTTGGATCCGTGCATTTCCAGCACCACATATTTCTCTCTCTGTTGGAGAAACACAATGCTGCGCTGTGCTCTGAATCACAATCACTTTATTAAACAGAGAGCGTTTATATGTTGGAGGAAATCGTGCTAACAGTTTGGTGCCAGACAGAAAGAACATGAGCAATAAATTAAAAGCGCAAGCA
Organism: Enoplosus armatus; assembly: GCF_043641665.1. Taxonomy (NCBI): domain Eukaryota; kingdom Metazoa; phylum Chordata; class Actinopteri; order Centrarchiformes; family Enoplosidae; genus Enoplosus; species Enoplosus armatus. The sequence continues at coordinate 8,096,291 of NC_092196.1, read as the reverse complement.
ATATATGAAAGCACAGTTTCTGCTCTCTTAATGGCACCACCCACCCGCACACACACACACACACACACACACACACACACACACACACACACACACACACGTTTCACCCTTTCAGTCTCTCTCTCTCTCTGACACACACACACACACACACACACACACACACACCTGTCAGAGAGCAGTGTTTACCCACAGCGTCATCTGCCTGAAGGAGTATTTTTCTTGGTAATTGGACCTGACCATCAGTTGTCCTGCGGCCCTGCCTCTGTCTCTGTAGCTGCTCATGACAGTTTCTGTTTCCCTCGTTTGGTTGCTGTCTCGCACATTATATGACTCAGACTCATTTGATGTTGCGCTGGTTATTAAACTAAATGCATCCTATTTGATTTATTTTCTTTAATGCCTTGCTTTTACTGCGGCACTTCTGTGTTTTCTTGTGGAGGTAATTTAAACATTTGTTTCTTCACTAGTTCATTTGTAAAGGACCATAACAAATGTAAATTCACGACTCTTATTCATTTTTCCTGAAACCAGATGTGGGTCACTGGCATTTGTTGTAATCTGTGGATGTGATTAAAAACATATTGCAGTATATCCCAAAATCCAAGTGAAGTATTTGAGAAGTCACTGTCACAAACTTTACATACTTCACGTACTCTCAGATTGTAATTGCATAATCTAAAGTATCTGGTGCAGTAAACCCCCACCCCTCTGCCATGCCATGTAGTTTTTAATGAGTGCCAGGAAGTATTCCCTCTCTAAACCCCCCACTACTCCTCACTCCCCTCCTCCTCTGACTCATCTTCTTTTCGCTGACCGCAAGTTATCCCACTTCTGTCTCACCAGTCCCCCTGACACTTGGCACCCGCCTGTCTCTCCTTTGTCTCCTCCTTCTCTTCCCTGTCCCTCTCTCCTGGATCACCCGTTGTCAAGTCTTGCACTTGACATATTCTTGTCTGCTCAAATGTTTGTTGCTCTGCTCTTGATCTTGTTTCTGCTCACTTACTGTGATACGTGTCAACTCTATTAGTTTTTCTCACATGTGCTCAGCGTTTGTGGGTAAACTATTTATACAAATCCTGTACAACACTGTCACAAAATGGCACAAATGTATTGTCCTTCTCCAGGTCCTCCGGGATTAGTTCTAGAAACTGACAAACGTTAGGCTTACGATGAAAGGACCATTGAAAAAAGTAGTATTATATTGTTCTCTCTGTCTGTGTGACTGAACATTTTGGCGATTTTGTGCTTACTTATTATAATTAGCAGTACGTACACTGCATGGTGGGTGGAGTTGTATAAACCACTTTAAAATATGAATCGCTGCTATATGTCAACTAAATGCTATGAACTGACTGTAAGAATGTCAAAGTCTCAGTGTTGTATCTCATGAACAAAATGTATTAAGATACAAAGTGACATGAACCTTCAGCTCGATTTGGTCTCGCTGGAGAGGTTTTTCAGTCTTTTGGCCACAAACAGTCAATGCAGCAGTTCATTGACTGATGTTTGCTCAGGCCATGAGCAGCGACTGTGTGTGACAGCTCAGGCAGACCGATTTCCAAACATACCGGGAGCTCCAGTCTCATTTTCCTCCAGACTGTCTCCTTTTTTGCTTTTGTCTCTTTTGCATTCATACAACTTGAATTAACCACTCAAGTTGAAACCGTTTCAACGCCAACCGATGTTTCTTCACTTCCATTCACAGCACAGCAAATCTTGACTCTCTTTACATTTACCGCTGACTTTGTTGACATCCACGCCACCTCGACACTTTGCATTGAAAAATGTAAGTTGAACCACGGCATTTGTTATCAAGTAATGTGTTTAAAACACCTTCACTTCACAATATTTGTTCTTTACATATTAATGTAACAATAATAACATTCTTATCTTGGGATTTTATATTCTTCAGTTTTCATGGAGATAAGGATGTGCCTATAAACAAACTAATTTAATAGGATCTTATTGGCATTTGAAAGACTTCAAGAAAAAATAGATAATAAATAAGGAATCAAACAGGATTCCTAGTTCATGCTATCGTTCCACCTCTAACTGCTGGTAAATGTTTATTGTGGTGCAATGTAAGTGACATTGACTATGTAACCACCACAAGAGTTCAGGGGTCATGCTCAGAGCTACCAAGCTGAAGAGCAGTCATGATGAAGTTGCTGTCTGAATGTAGTTTGAGTAACAGATGCAATAAAAGCCGCAGTAGTTATCAGTGATATTAGGAGAACCCAACATGACAGTTGTATGTTTACTATTAGCACGACTGTGAAATAAAGCAGATTGTGATGCTCAGACTCAAAAAAACCCCCAAAAACATTAAGACTTTGGTTATCTTCTTTTTCAGCTGTCTAGAAAAATAATTTCTATTCTGGTAAATGTCCCATATTTACTGTGTATGAGTTAACTCTGGTGTCCTGGGGTGATTTTTTTTATGCCATCTGGATTGACGTCTGCTGTTTCGCAGAATTAGCGACTGACGCACCAATTGGATTACAAGGGCTGAATAACCAGCAGCAGGAAAGAGAAGCATCACTCTGTAGATTAATGATCAGCATGAAAATATCGAGCCATTGCAGCAAACATAATACAACTCGGGAAGGAAAATAACAATGGAATAAACAATTAACTGCAAGTTTGTAAGGTGCACCTGGCAAAAATGAATACAGCCTTATAGAACAACGCTATTATTAAGTGTATATCATGTGGACATAATATTTGAAACACAAATCAGTAAAACACAATACAATTCAACACAAACTACAGCGTCCTCTGGAGGTTGTCCATAATTATAATTTGCCATTTACCTTCATCCAAAGAAATGTATGGTATCACAAGTGCATGCATAGTACATTGGGGCCTTTTCCTTCTTGTTGATTACATGAGTCCCAGTCAGAAGCGTTCTAATCCTTTCTGTGTTGGTTTCTTCTGGCTTTGAGAGCAATTGGTGGCCACAAACTGATCAGCTAAAGACTGTGAGGTCCAACTCTCTCTCATAGCAGAAGCATCTTTTGAAGTTCAGCGATTCAAACCAGCTGACATCAGTACAGCAAGCTTCATTAAGTCCTCACTGCGTCAACCTCTCTCCTCCTTGTCCATCCAACCCCCCCCCCACACACACGAAGCCTGTCTAGGAATCTCCTTTGATCTGTGGTATGACAGCAGCTGCACTGTGCAGCTTCCCAGAAGCCCATAAAGTGTCACTACGCACACACAAACACACATTGGTTACAGAGGACACGAAAATCCAGTTTATGGAGAACGGCCGGTTGGTCAGTTTACAATTTAAGCGACGGCAACATAAATAACAGTGGAAGTGCATGTAAAGTCAATGGAAAGCTTTGGACAGACATGGATAAAGTTGAAGAACTGCGGTGCCAGGGAGATTTATTACCTGTTTACTTCCGTCCATGTCTAGCTTACATTTACCCAATCACTTTGCAATGCATGGGACGGCAGTGGCTCAGGTGGTAGAGCGGGATGTCCATTAGTAGTCGGGATGGAGGTTTAAAGTGTCCTTGAGCAAGATGCCGAACCTCAGGACTGCTTTGTTCTGCTTTCAAGTTAAAAGTGCCACGTGAGTGCAGTCCATATAAGAGTCAAGTGGAGAGTGAGGTACAATACAATGATTAAACTGAAAGTTTGACAGAATTGACCAAAACCCCTCAACCCTACAGTGATTGTCGTCATAGCTAGTGTGACACCCTTCTCACTGTCTTGGAGGCTGTCCTGGCCAACCTCAGGAGGGTTGTCAGCTGATCTAGTTCACCTGGGCCTTCCAGGCTATAAAAGCTGGCCCATGTGCTCACTCAGTCGCTCCCTTCCTGCAGCTGACATCCACCCTGCATCACCTCGTTTTGCACCTTCAACACCTCCATGCCTCCCGATTTGGAGATGTTGACACTCCAGCTACTCCAGCCTAATCGTTCTGCGAGGTAGCATTATGTTCAGTATCATCAGTTAGTTGTCATCCTAAAAGCCCTTTTTTCGTGTAAGGTTAAAAGGAAAGATACAGTTTGAAAATGCATAAACAACAAAGTATAAATCTCAGGGTTACATCAGAACAAAATAACTGTCAGATCCTAAATGTTCCCTCACTGTGTTGCATGTGATATAGGACTAACTAGTTCTACTCTGTGGAACAAAAACAATGCTACTCCTTTATCCTCCTTCATCTTCCACATGGATCATCAGACATTGACTTTGTGCCTGGGACACATAGCTTTAGCCTCAGTCTTTTAGCATGCTATAATGTATGTAGCCATCAATTGCACATTTAAGACCCTTTTAACAGGGTTCTCACTTCAAAACGTGTCAGCTGGAAACAGAGATTTCAACCGACTCATGGAGCTAATGATGCTTAGCTAACTAGCTAACGACAGTAAAATGCTAGCAGCAGGATTGGCGGTCTGCAGCTTGTTCTCTGCCACTGTGTAAAAACAAGGACCCATTACTTAAAAGAATATCAGATGGTCAATCTGCCCCCGTTATCAGTGTTAACTGCATGTGAGAGCAGAAAGCTTGACAGGCATAGCAACAGTAACCGAGGGAGGAGTGGCTTAGCAAGCGGTCAATTGACTCGGGCGTTCATGTTTACTGTGATGGATTGTCCAACTTCAGCAAGTTTTCTCTAGTTTTATCATAGTGCATAAAAGTTAATGGCAGGAAATTCCTGAAGACAGCATCCAGAGTCCTGATACGTCCCGGCATCAGCTACATTTTCTGCAAACACCACACAACAGTGAGACGCAACGTAGATGATTGACATAAATATTCCTCAAGGCAACATATCAAAGCTCAAGACAAAATCATACCACCAGATTACAGAGTCGTTGCCATCTGTTTCTGAGAAGCAGCGCTCTGATTGGTTAGCTGGATGGGAAGGTGATTATGCGTAGGTCTAGTGACCCAGTAGAGCCAACCTCACAACCTCTGTAGGTCAGGACTGTGTGTGTGTGTGTGTGTGTGTGTGTGTGTGTGTGTGTGTGTTCAGTATCAGCAGGTTGTTCTCCTGCAAGGGCTGTATTCAGATTAGATCACACCACTGGACATAATCCTTCTTTGATGAACATATGTTTTAATCCTACACCCACACACACGCAGACACACACACACACACACACACACACACACACACACACACACACACACACACGCTGCATGCTGTTTGTACCAAAACATACCACTTGGAGAAACAAAATGAACAATGAAAGGAAAAAGATAAAAATGATCAACGCTTTCTCTCTAAAAGATGGAGGAAAGTATTGAGAGAGAGAAAGAGAGAGATAGATGAAGAGCGTGAGGTGCTTCAGGGAGAGTGAGAGATGGGAGGGATTAACCATGAGAAGCTGCCAGGACAAGGACCTTTTGGCCTCACACACACACACATATACACAGAGGCCAGGAAATGGATTAGTGACTGGGGTTGTTTGAAGGCAGATCGGATGAAATGGTGATTCACCGTGTCTGTTCAGAGAGTTTTAGAGAGCTGCTCCTGTGTGTGTGTGTGTGTGTGTGTGTGTGTGTGTGTGTGTGTGTGTGTGTGTGTGTGTGTGTGTGTGTGTGTGTGTGTGTGTGTGTGTGTGTGTGTGTGTGTGTGTGTCACTGTCTCATTAGTGAGAGCAGTCAAGCCAGCTCCATGAAGGCAAGGCCGCCACAGACCTCGTTAGGACTCCTCTCCTCTAACCTCATGATACACAAACTCATGTACACACACGTGTACATGTCTGCCCCCTCACATACACACATAAATGCTGTACGTTGTAGCAGAGGGTAATATTTGACTCTCAGACCTGATAAGCCATATTTACTGGGTTTTAGGTTCTTCCCACATGTGTGTTTGTGCCTCTGTGTGTGTGTGTGTGTGTGTGTGTGCTCTTCTTTGTGAACAGAAAGGCGGATGATGAAACTAAGCTGAAAGTCTAGTGAAGACGGCACAAACGAGGCAGAAAGACGATAGCAAATGAGATAGAGCATTTCCTGTTAGTACACCGTAGCTAACAACTTTTAGCTCAGTATTAACTTCGTAATTGCCATCTATCATGTGGTTGATAATATGAGATAAAGCCATTTCAGTTTTGTTTGTCATTTTTATTGTAACTGTGGAAAGTAGTGTCTGCAGGTCAGAATGTGTAAACTTCAAAGCGATGACCCACTTTCAGATGGTTTTTCTCTGTTTGAGTGAAGTTTAAATTTTCAGCAGTACGTTTCTTTTGGTTTAGGCCTACTCAGGGCCACAAGTTTAATGTTAACTTAACTGTCATAATTGTTAATCCTTCGGCAAAACAGAGATAAAAAGTGTTTTTTCTCTGTGTCGTCCAGAGATTGAGATAATTCTGCTTTATTTTGCTACACATTTATGTACTGTAAAACACAACTGCGTATTTCTACAAAATGAAATTTTGGATCAAATTTGTCCATGATGTTACTTTTATCTCAAAAGCTAATACGTTGAGGATGCACATTTTAAATCTTTAAGTCTGATGCTGTAAATGTTTATCAACGCACTTTCTGAATGTAATTGAAAACATGGAGACACACGTTGTCTTAATAGAGGTTTGCTTTGGTTCTACGTGAAGGTTCTTTTTTGTCAGTTGTCAAATATTTGAGGGAGCTCTTGTACCAATTATATTGTGATTTGACATCTCCTTCTGACTCATAACCTGTAGGTTAAAGTGTGAGCGGTGGCCAAAACAGACAGACACACAACAGCAAATTAAATCAGCTAAATGGCAGCTTCAGCCGTCGGGAGCAGATTTAGCCAGTAAACATTGTTATCAGATGTTTGCTGTGAAAATTGTTAGAAAATTCTGACAACATCTGTAAATCATGGCCTAAAGTGGTGTCCTTATTCCTGATCAGCTGTAGGTGTACAGTATGTTATGAAACGCAGTATGGCAGCAGTGTGAACAAAACTGATTATTCAAGTATGTTGATTTTAATAAAAAGCCTGTTGTACTCTTTGTAATCAAGGTTTATGTTAGGATAGCAGGGGGTATCATAAACCAGCTAATTCTTTTTTTCTGTGAATGTGAGACATGAGGCAGACACACACACACACACACACACACACACACACATATATATATATATCCTGACTGGTAGCAGTGACTGGTCCAGATGGTGGGACAGCAGAGGGTATTAGTGGATAAAGTGAGGGAGATGGTGTGGCGGGGGGGTTGGGCCCTCAGCGGGGGCGAGAGGGTTAAATCTCTCTGATTGAAATGCACAGCTGCACCTACACACATACACGCACACACACATCCACGCACAAATACACATGCATGTCGTTACACAGCTGAGTATGCGAGGACTGCACAGAAGTTTCTGGAAGCGTAGTGAGACTTCACAGAGCCGTGTGACTCAGCAGTGGAAGTCTGCTTCCTCCTGTCTGTCTGCTCATCGTTTATCTCTGTGTCACATCCATCTCCTTCTCTCGTCTCCCTCTGCATCTCTGTTTCGCCGTCTCACCTTTATTAGCGTGTCTCTGGTCGCCTCGCGCTCACGCTCAACACACCCCGTCTTATTGACTGTCTTTGTCTCACTTTGTGTCTGCCTCTCTGCAGGAGCTCATGATGTGACAGACTCATCTCACAACAGTTTCAGACACACTCAATGGAGTGGAAAGCAGAAACGCACAGTGAAGGGTTTAAAAGACAGATGGTAAGTAAAGGAGTAACCCCACTAAAAACAAGTTACCTGCACATTTTTACTTGTGGTTTAGTCATGTTTACTCGCCACTTTGAACTGAATTATGTATGATGTACATTTATGGGATAGCAGTGGTGTCACAGTGAGAAAAATGTCCTGCAAATATTTAGTTTGCCTCATAATAATCACAGGCAGGAGGTCATAGTTATCCTACATTAATGTCCATGTCACCAGTTAGAGACATACATGCGCAACACACCAATCCAACCCAAGAGCCCTGCAATAATACCACCGTGTAAAACATGTATAATGTTGAATTAGTTCTGTGTTAACGTGCGAGCCTGCTCTTTGTGGTGTTGTCGAACACATTTTAAACCGTCTTTGTCACTGAGGTGAATGTTACCCTGGCACAGGCACACTCAATTACACAATGAAAACAGGGAGACCGACCAACCGGCAATCACCTTGAAGCCAAGAAACAGTGAAAGTCACATGAAAGTAGTTACAAAAAGTGAACAACATGTATACAATTGAAATGTAATCAAATCAACCTTTGGCCCATTTCACCATGTGTACTCGTAAATGACCTTGACCTTGCCTATAATGTATGTAGAGAAAGAGCCCTTGTTTGCACATTGGTTATATTTTAGCTGATGTAATGACATGTTCTTCATAAATCTACCTATAAAAAACAAAAACACTTTGCTTATGTAACCATCCCGTTACGTATTCTCCTCAGTTGTGTCCCCTTGTACTGTATGTGGTTAAGATGACACATCTTTGTTAGGAGTGTATTGTAATGATAACGGCATTATTTCCCGCTTATATAATGAGAATTGAAGTTTCAATAAAAGGACAATCAGGACATGCATTGCTAGTAAAATGCTACATGGTGTTACATTTTTAGATCTGGACTTTATGGATAATTGATACAAAATGGGTCATAAGGCAGGAAACCTCCATGTGATTTTTCTTTTAATCAATCAAATGACAGCCTTTAAAAGTTGTTGCATTGTCATGAAAAGTAAATCATACACATACAGCTGTCACGAAACTGACACTATAGACACTAATATCTATCGCTGCTAAACAAGACAACGGAAAGGAAGTCGGAAGACTCAGTTTGGGACACGAGTTGAGCCAGGTCAGAATTATTTTGCCTAACTGGGTCCAGGTCGTGTCCCGTTCTGTTGCAGAGGGTCTCGGGTCTGTGTGTCAATATGTCTAATTACTGAGTGGATCCAAGTGGGCTCGCTGTCAGCTCCAGTCACGTGGTGCATCATACAGTATATCATAGGGGCCCTTTTGGAAGTGGTCTAATTAAAGTTTAGTCTTGGGTCTGTTTTAGATCAGGTCATTGAAGACCTCTAAAAAGAACTGACTTGATCAAGATTTGGTGATGCACTTCTTTTGAGCACATCAATTTGTCAGTTCAGTTATTTTGTAAAAACATATACCACAATTGAAATATATTGGAGAAAAATAAACAATGTGATGACCCTTTTAGAAGACAAAACGATGCATGCAGATAACAGAGCTCAAGGTTCTGCAGTAAAAGCTATTAGGCGGGTTGTTGTTGCATGTGATTGTCTATGTATGTGTTAATATAATGTCACGCAGAAGGCTGTCAGACACTGTTATACAACATCAGATTATAATCCAGATGTTACTGTCATTACTGCTTCTATGACAAATCATTCTCTCTCACTCTCCCTGTCTGTGTGTTCAGTACTCTCTCTCTCTCTCTTCACCTCTCTTTCTCTTTGTATACCTTTATTCCTCTCTATTCTCTCTCTCCCCTGTTGTGGTCTCAGCCTCTCTGAGCCGGTTTGAAGTCTGCCAGTAGGGGTGTCTGTGGGGGAGGACGCCCTGCAACCTGCAGGTCTTTGTATTGAAAATTAGTTTTACATTTTTCAAGAGGCCAGCATGCAGTCAGCACCTGTGTGTGTGTGCGTGCGTGTGCATGCGTGCGTGTGTTCCTTTTTATTTTCAACAGATGAAAGCAGATTGAGTGCAGACACAACAGAATCCCACCACAGACAATAACAGTATCAGATCCACGTGTACATAACGACATGCCTGCACTATTCAAATTCCCGGACGCAATAAACAACCTAAATTATTTATTGGTGGGGAAGTTACACTCAGGCTGACAGGATTGCATAAGAGAGATTAATTTCATTTATTTATTTACTCATGTATTCAGGGGCAACACGGATAAACATTGTAATACATATATGGCGCCTAGTTAAAGCTAATATACAGCCCCTGGTTAGGCTTTTAAATTCTGGATAAAACATCTTCAAAAATAAATGGATGGTCCTGCATTCAAAATCCTGCTTAGGTGAAGGTAAATGTACTTAAAGTATCAAAAGTATAAAAGTACTCATTCTGCAGAAAAATGTGACTGGTATGTTACTATACATTTTATCATTACGTTGTTATTACTAATTCATCACGGCTTAAGCAGCATTTTACTGTTGTCATTGGTCGAGGTGGAGCTAGTTTTATACAACACATTGTTAAAGTCAGGGGTTTCCTACCTTTTTGGCTTTTGACCTCTTACTAAAAAGCAGTGTGTAGTTGGGGCCCCTTGTCACATTTCAGATGTCCTTGAGTTGTTAACAGTTCCACCAAATAGTGATTCCCACTCCCACTCCCACACATTTCAATAACCACCCAACGTCCAAAGAGGTCAGGTTATCCTGTATCTTACAAAATAAAGAAATTCTTTTTGCTTTATGCGATGAGAACCATTAAAAATAAGGAGCCCAGAAAACCATGCATTCCCCAGCACCCCTTACCCTAACCCCATCCTAATTCTAACCTGAACCTTAAAACCAAGTCTGAACCCTCAAACTCACACACACACACACACACACACACACACAGGTGTCTTTTACATGTCAACATCTATGACTGAGCTACAAGGCTGTGTGCAGCCTGTAGCATGACAGATTTACTTCTAAAGCTGTCTGTGATGCTGCTCCATACTGTGTGTGTGTGTGTGTGTGTGTGTGTGTGTGTGTGTGTGTGTGTGTGAGTGTGCATAAAGCGATCTGCTGGTGTTTGTGTGTGATTATGTAACTGTTTTCTCTGTTCCTGTTGTGTTTATGAATGCACAGATATTTTTTTCCTCTTCCATACCCTAATTAGAATGATTACACACAGCTCGAAAGAGGGATGAAAAACACACTCTTTCTCTTTCTTTCTAACCATGCCAGTCGCTCTTTTACCGTCTTATGTATCTCTGTGTACTTTTCTTAGCTTGGTTTCAATAATCCATCAAGAATATGCATATTTCAGTGGCATTGTGCAATACACTCGTGACACACACTCGTGTCTGCACATGTACAGTATAGAAGTGCCCGTGCTCCTGCAGGGGGAAGCCCTCTGAAGACGTGCAGGGTCTCCCCCTCCTCACTTACGTCAGCAGGCCTAATGAGACTCCAGCCCCCAGAGACGAGGGGAGAGAGCGAAAAGGTGGGGGGGGGCGGTTGCAAGGTGAGAGAGAGCGGAAAGAAACCAAGATGATGCTGAAATCTTTAACAACTATTCCTTGACTTTGTTGTTTTTTCTCATTACTTTGGAGACGTCTTTTATGTCTTTGTTGTGTTTCTGCCCTGCACGTCTCAGGAGATCACTTGTCAATCAAGCAGTGCGGGCAGGGCGGAGACATGATTTTACTTGCAGCTTGTGTCAAAGTGTTCAGCCATTTTTGCTCTCACTGCTCATACTACCCTTTAACATTATGTAATGCAATGTAAATGTTCTAATTTTAAAGAAACTGAAAACATTTATTTTTCCAAACTACATGCTAGTGTGCCATATTTGAGAAATGGCTGATTTCTTTTACTTCTCATCCTGCAAAATTAAATCTTTCATGTCTGTGTCTGATTGGATGTCTGGTTTTTCCCATTTATGCAGAATTTGAAATGAAAACCCATCACTGTGTGTCCGACGGCTTTTCTCTTTCCTCCACTGTGCTGTGTAGGATCAAGTGATGGTCGCTGATGAGAAGGAGATGAGAAAAGCAGGAAGAAAAGGCTGGATGATGAAAGCGTGGGAGTTGGAGTGGAGGGGAGGACGGGGGATGACGGGATGGGGGGATGGGGGGATGGGGAAGTGGTCGGGTAAGGCAGAGAGTAGAAGGCAGATAGCGCGGGCTGACGGAGGACTATTGATTATCTGTGGGAAGCACACACATTCCTATTGATTTAGACTGGTGGCAGTACATATTGTATAAATTAATTAAAACCAGAGTTTGAAAAGAGATGTTTTCTCCCCTAAAGGTATAACACAGTCTGTCATTTGTGACCAAATGTATTGTGTACATATAATTGTTTTGGAATCTGCCGTAAAGTTGCGAGCTCAGGAGTGCCTTTGTTGTGAAATAAAAGAGAAGCGAGCAGATAAAACGAGGTGTTTTGCCTCCCTGAGGCAGAATGTGCAGCTGAGGGGTTGATACAGAGCCATTTAGTAAGAGATGCCTTGAGCAAATTCAGACCAGGCTTTCGGACTTATACACACAGCTGAGAGTGGTGCGAAACCGGAGCCAACATTTGCAAACGCCTCACGGGACGGACATTTTGGGGCCAAGCCTGCGGTAATGAGGATATGAGCTCCAACTCTGTACATGATGGAAAGGCACAGACAGGTGGGAGAGAGAGACAGGTGTCAGAGGGGTGTGTGCCGCCGAGCTCGATCTGTCGGCATGCTGCTCGCTTTTGCTCACAGCTGAGAATGAATAGACACAAGCACACACACGCACAGAGCATTGAACTACTGTAATTACTTCAGTAAGTCTGATGATGATACTTTGGATAATGTAATGTCCCATTCCACAGGCAGATAACGGGAAAGTGATTCAGCGTGGCTCACGCAAACCCCGTCCGTATTAATCACAACCACGTGAAGAACTAAAATTGTCCACAGTTATAGGGGTATAGGGATACTATCTCTTTAGTAATGCTACATGACCCTGAAGATGCAAACTATCCTCCCTTCTAACAACTCCAAATTAAACTTTGTTCACCATTTTTTAATAAGACCTGCGAGTGTCTCCATTGTCCCCTCAGTTTCTCTACTTCAAACGACTCCTTAATTGGCTTTTGGGGACACGGCTCCGCTGCCAAGGGTCTTGAAGGGGAACATCGACCTCTTGGCAAATGATTATTTTGATCAGCTTAGCCTTGTGCGACGAGGAGGTTGGCAGCGGCCTCACATCCGCGTGCCCAGCGTTTATTCCAGTTTGTTCCAGTGTAGCTGATGCTTTAGAGTGATCTGTGAACTGCACAAGATAGCTCCGGGGCAACGCTGCTCAATAAAAGACCGAATTACTGGCAGTGTGGTTGCAACAAATCTTATTGTAACATGTTGCATTAATCAAAGAGCGCAGCTGCCAAAAGGTTGGTTGTCTAAACTTTAAACATTTTCTAAACCAGCTGAGAGTCCGTCATCCTAAAGATCTCTGTGAAAATGACTGCTGCTTTTATTATGTGGGCTTTTAATGGATTGAGGATTTCGAGCCATTTAGTGTCTCGACAAGGTGTTTAAGTCGACATGTTTTACCACACGTTCATATGAGTAACTGTGTAGCCTTATATTTCTTCTACGGAGTGACTTTCAGCTGGAGTCTGCTCCCTCTCCTCAGTTTCCAGTGGGAACAAAAGCAGCACTGGTAGTTGAAAACAGTTTTATTGGGTTTCCTGTGTTAGTATGGAGTGCCGCAGTGAGCGATCCACCAGGAGCACATGGGTGACTTTCCTGACTTTGTTTCCCTGCCCAAATCACCCACAAACTTGGTGTGTCTGAATGACATGCACATTTTGTTCTGTGACCACGTTTGACTGATGGGATGCTCATCCTATCAGCTGTCAGACCTGAATGAACCCTGAGGGATTTGTCTTCAGAGGGGAGCCTTTGAATCCCTTTCATTCTCCCCATCCTGATGTCAATTACTGTCACGTTTCTGGCAGGTCCTTCTCACGGTGTTGATGTCAGCAGGGTTGGCCCCCTCAGTGCGGCTGCTCAGGAACCAAATGTACAGCACTAAACTCCACCCCAGTATAAACCTCCGTCCAACACCCTGTCTCTTTCACGCTGTGATTTTCTGCCTCTCTCTCTCTCTCTCTCTCTCTCTCTCTCTCTCTCTCACTTTATCACACTAAAACACTCTTCATTAAATATAGTGTACGTATTTGTGATCGATCACCCGGGCAGCATGGGAGTTTAAATTGATTGTCAAATCAAATTGCCTTTAAAGACGTTGACGCGGCAGAGAAGCAGCAGTAGCCTGATTGAGTACAGGTACTGAACCATGACAAATATGCTGAACAAAGTATGAGCGATAATGTTGATTATGAGTAAATGCATAAACAAACAATTTTAAAAATGCCATCTTTTCAGCTTCCCATTACTCAAGCTTTAATTTTACATGTTAACTGTAACATGAAGGACAAAAAATGCATTTTCTTTGCAAATACTTGGTGTATTTTGCCACTGTTGAATATAACATTTAAGATTAATACAACATTCTGCATTAAAGGCAGTGCAGTTATCTTTTAAATAGATTAAAAAAAGAAAGGATGGGAATGCTACACACCCAAAACTGTATAAGGCAGTTTGCCGAGTTGAAACAAATGCATTGTAGCTTTGAGTGCGGCTTTCCTGTCTCTTTTTTAAAATATAAAAATAAAATGTGTAGCTCAACAGGGGAAGATGGCATGTTCCAAGATGGCTCCCCATTCACATTGCTCTCCCGTCAGGCACATATACAGGCCTCTGTGGAGCCAGGGGACTTCCTGCTGACCCCCCTCACACATGAATTCCAGATTGCATAAACTGACTCTGGACCGGCTCTGGAGGTATCATAAACTACGGAGCGAATATGCAAAGCATGTCCAGATTGGAGTCCACTGGCACAGCAGGCTGGCTCCTGGACGGAAAAAGAGTCTTTTGTGGCCAAACTGTGGCCACTGCTCAAAATCGCCTTGCAGCCCAGCTTACACACATCATTTTGTAGTTTTTGCCCTGTCTGTGGCACACCTCAGAGTGTATAGTCGAAAAGCCAAACCCAACAGATATCAACTATTAACATCAGGGGAAATATTCACATTAATATTTTTCATATAGGAGACCTCCCTTACTTTAGTTCTCCTTTTTATTGTATAAAGTGTTTCCATACAGAAGCACTTTATGGTACTATAGGCTACACATTAGAGGAGAAAATAACAGCAGCACCACCAATAATAATAGGCTCTGAAATCATAATAACAACAATAATAATCATGGTTCCTTGTGTTCCTTGCTGACACAGGGAAGCTATAGGCTAATATATGATTCATACCGTTTCCATTATCTGCTGCTGACTGCATGGTGATGCGTGAAACATCGCTGGGAGCGCGCGCGCCCAGCTTGGCTCTTCGTGGCTGTTCCGCGCGCATGTGTGTGTGTGTCTCCCACTGTGCGCTACGTCCCTATAGCCGGGCATCACGTCACGTGTCAGGGCTCCCGGGTCCTGGGCCAAGTTTTTCCCGTGTCAGATCATCCACGGAGCTTCAGCTCGGCTGCCCACACAGTGCGACCCTCCCGCGCGCATCTCCGCGCCACGCTGCGTAACCAACACCTCGGCGAGGATGGACGGACGGACGGACGGATGTGGATAGATGTTCCCGTTTAAACGAAGACGACCTCAAGTGATTCTTTGATTACTTCCAGTGATTTGCTCTGTGGCGGCTCTCGGATTACCGTTTTGATCTGTGAAAAAGAAAAGAAGTGAGGAGGTTTTGTGTCTGAGGAGAGAGGAGAGAAAGAAAGGGAAGGAAAGCTCCGGGTTGCTGAGTAAGGCTGGGTGCGCTAGAAACACGGAAAGTCACGGATCATGCTTATGGGAACTTCCGATTCCGTCTCGATAAGGTATTCTAAGATAACAAAGTGTTTCTGATTGCCTGTAATGTTTTGATATCTATCGAGTGCAGCAGCGAGTCCACTTTTTAACGACGAGAAAACAAAAACACAGGTGATGGGCGCTCCATGCTCACAGGCGGTGTTTTTATTTCCTTTTGACACCGTTTGAAATGTAAGTAGGCTACTTTTCAACAGCTATTCTGACCAGAGCGTGTTTAACATTTCCCCCCTCTTTGCCATACAACCCCATCAGCAGAGCCTTTAACCGTGAGATGCGCTTTTCCTCATGTAACGGCAAGCGATGGACAACAAAGCCCATTAAAAAAAAAGCCCTTAAAAGAGAAAAGTCTGTTAGCTGGATTATGATGACTAATGTTTTGCTCTCGATGTTATTCTACTTATTAGAATAATCAGGCTTAGTGTGGCATTTATTGTGTTTTTTTTTTCTTTCTTTTTGCGCATTCCCTGCCCACCATTGCGTGGTGTGGGCTAAAAACCTCCAGTAGACCAGAGACAGAGCAGTCCATCTGTTCAATCACATAGCAACAGGAAGAGCGAGGAGACAAAGTGGGAAAAAAAAATCCCCACTATTCACATAATATCACAATATGAATCAGTGGCACTCATATAGTTTATTGTAATGGATTGTGTTTCTAACTATATGGTGTCACTAAAACAGCAAATAATTGCCTGTCTGCGGTGCTCAATAGTGAGTTTACTGTATTAATGAATCTCTTATATCATGTGCACACCATATTTATGATGTTCCAACAAAGATTCTTAGTTTTGTGCGGTCATTTTATGTTCCATCACAGCGACAGCTCTTTTTTAAGTGGACAGAGACAGAAAGAGGAAGTGTTTGAACTGACAAAGAGCTTTGTTAAAACACACGCTCATGGAAAGCCTCAAGCGCTGCCAGGTTAGTAAACGAATATTGAAAATCTGTGTGTAGATTGATTGGGAGCGAGTACTTCTGCTGGTGAGAGATTGGAGGAGGAAACAGCCTGAGTGTTTATTTGGCTCATTGTGTGATTTGTCTCCAGTTGCTCTTTGCTAAGTTGATCTCTCTCTTTTCGCCCGCTTCCTTTTCTGTCTCGGTTTCTCTGCATCTCTGCAAATGTTCTCCCCTTTGCCTCCATCTCTCTGTTATCTTTCCACCCCCCACTCTCCACCTCTCCCTAACCTCTCTCCCTCTGACCTCCCCTCAGAGTGGCTCTGCCTGATGCTCTATCATGACTGATGGCGAGGGGAGAGCGCGCTTTCAGTACGCAGAGTGCCCAGAGGGGCAGGAGCAGGAGGAGGTGCAGGAGGAGGTGAGGCTTGCTATACCGACAGCCTACAGGAAGGACGCCCCGGGTCATGATGTTGACCCCGGAGGAGGCCATGACGAGGACGAAGAGGAGGAGGTGGAGAGGAAGGGGAGGAGCAGTAGTAGTGGACGGCGCGATGGAAGAGAATGGAGTCCTGAGGTTCAGGAGCATGAAGACCAGGAACCGGAGCTGGAAGTTGGGCCAACGTTGGGAGTTCGCATCAGGGCTCCGATTCGCGATCCAGACTGTGTCTCCGAGGAGGAGGAGCAGCAGCCATACCCGGCCCTGGCCCCCGTGGCCTTCTTCTGCTTAAAGCAAACAACAAGGCCTCGCAACTGGTGTCTTCGCGTCGTCTGTAACCCATATCCTTTCACGTGCTGAACGCCTAACTCTGTCCGACTCCTGGTAAGACCAAATATGTCCTCCTCACTCCCGCATGTGTGAGTACTGCCAAGCTCACACATACTGTATCATATAGGTATGTGATTCATATGCTTTTAAGTCAAACACACGTCAAATAATGATGATGTAGTCAGCTGTTGCGAATGGTCGCAGCTTTTGTAAATGAAGCTATGTGCTTGTTCCCATGAGACTAAACAAGCACCAGTAGCAGACTCCACACTGGTGAAGTCTGACAGGTCATTTGTCCAACCACTGGGGTTAAACCTCCTCAGGATGCCATTGTTTGGGCAAATGAGATGAGTAATGAAGTGCGTGGCTGTGCATAACTGGAATAACTGGTCTTGCTGCAGATGTCTTGAGCTCGTCTTCATTGGGGAAAAAAGTAGATGTTACTTTTACTGAGTTTCTCTCCTGCACCGGCTTGAGATTTGAATGGTTTATATTTTGATCTTGTGAACTGGTCTGTGATTTTCTGTATGGCTCAAAGATCGCATCAGTTACCAAATCCAGTGAGCTGGTCATTCACTTGGTCAGGCCAAACCACATTGGTGCGGTGTGGTTAAAGAGGCAGTATGGCCTCTGAAGGGGCCACTAACGGAGCTGTTCATTCAGATACACGATAAAGCAACTTAGCATCATGTGTGCAAATTTGACCGCTTCTGTGTTTTTTGGCTGAAGTCGTATAAATACTTCATCATCATCATTAACGTAAGATAAAGAGCAAAGTCGGAGAGCAGCTCTTTGGCGTTTTCAGAGTCCACAGGGAACCCCAACACAGGGAATCATGCTGTTCTCTGGTCACGTTAGGTAACATCATTATGTATGCATGTCTTATATTTTGCTTGCCATTGTTTTTGGGTTTACTTTTTATTCTTGTTTTGGTGTACTTTACCTGGGTGTAGATTTGAAGTACAGGGTAATATTCACTTGAGTTGTTTTTGGATCAGATTCAAATATAATTCAGCCATCATTAATCATTTATAACTGTATAGCTTGAATACTCTCTTTTAGGTCTCACTATCCCTCTGCTAACATTTTCTGGCAGCCATTTTGTGCTAAAAATCATTCATTTTAATTTAATGCACAGATTCCAAATAGTCCAAGCGAAATCAGTTTTTAGCTGCTCATGTCTGTTTTAGTATCTATTATTACCCCTCAGCTGAACATCCTGCCTGGATAATTTTCATCTGTGGGATGTTGTAACACACTGGAACATAGACCAAAAAAGAACATTATGTGCATCCAAATCCAAGCACTATGAAAAGAACTTGAAGATGAACCACTGCAATATTTGTTTCATTCCTGATGCGGTGAAGTGGGTGGTGCACAAACAAAATCAGGACCTGAGTCATATTAATTTTCTAAGTACATTCCCGTGTACCTGGAATCTAATCTGCAGGGTGCTGAGAGTTTAAAAACACAAGCAAAAGCATAAAATGCAAACGTTGTCTTCTAGTATTGTGGGTAGTTTATATCTGCTATAGATGCTAGCTGACTGCTGTAGACTCTGATTGGCTGCATCCACAGATGATTTTGTAACAGTGCTGCATGATGGTTTGGTTTCTTGTGTGTGTGTGTGTGTGTGTGTGTGTGTGTGTGTGTGTGTGTCTATACAGGCCTATGGTTGTGGCAGCCTGGAGGTGGAAGTGTATCTTTTAGAGGTGAATCTTGACAAGGCGTTTTAAGTTGGAGAGGAAATAGATATTGTAGACAGGTAGATAATATTCGTCTCATGAGTATGTGGCTGCAAAGCTGCATGTGAAGATATATTTACTGCTCCTTCCTCACAAAAGATTGCCAGCTCTTGGAAGTGGAGATGATGATTCATACCCCATTCAGGCCGACACGGTGACGTGGGTCAAACCCACGTCGATGCTCCGTCTGAATAGGTCAGTGCATGTCAGCCTACTCTCCCTCATGACCCTCCTCACGACAAGAGGTTGAATGCGGATCTGATGCTACCTGCTCTTTCTATTATGGATGGAAACATATTTAATGACAGGCGCATCTCCTTTATGAAAAGAGTATCTGAGTGACCACGTTCTGTCATGCCCTGTGCAATCCCCAATGATATATCTTTGACTAAAAAGACCCAACATACTGTACACGGTACCCTTTGTATATGTGCACCTTATTGTGCAGGAAAAGACACATTTAGCAGGAATAATGCCCAAAAGTTACAAGACCTTCATTACACAAGACAAGATAAGACACTGCATGCAACAGGAGACAAAGCAACTTAACACTTGAGTGACCTGACGCAGGATTGGGGAAGGTCAGAGAATACATTAGGAGTTTCTGATTGTTAGTGGTGGTTAGGAAAATGGGGGACAGGGAAGTTAAAGTTAGGGGACTAGAGAATGGTAAAAATCAGTGCAGCAAAGACCAACATTTTACATTTTATGGTTACAATATGAACTTTAGTTTGGCGATAGTTAGTTTGGAAGCCTAGTTTGGTGTTTCTGTAATGTCATTTCTTGTTGCATATCAGCCAACATATACACATAGTGACATATCGTCTGATGTATCGGTTTAGCTGTACTACAAATGCAACATAAGTGTCTTTCATAAGACCTTTCCTGTCTGTTTAATGCACTCATCTTTAACCTCCATACCCCAAAGTTTATAGCACAGATTTTCAAATATTGGAAATCCATAACTCAGGTAACCCTGATGACATAATCAGAAGAGCAGAACAGAGGGCATTATACATCTGTTTCAAAGGCTGAATAGACACCTCCAGGATGAATAAAGTGATCATGTGTCAAATAGTTTGTTTGTTTTTAGGTTTGAGAAGTGGGCTGAGGAGAAAAGTGTTGTATTGGTGTCCATAAGGAAAGGCCTAGTAGTTACAGAGTGGTGGACCTGGATGCAAACTGCCATGTCAGCCTTCATCTGCCCCATCAAGTGTCCCGAAGCAATACAAAGCATCTCTACCCCCTCCAAGGTTTCTGTTTTCAAAAGGGGATTTCCCTTTGGGGATTATTATCACAGTGTCATATCCGCACTGCTCAGTGTAGGCGCTAAAGATCCCAGCCATGGAAATGAAGGGCATGTTACGCTCTCCTACTTGGTGAAATTAAGATATCACACAATTCAGGGAGGCTGCCCCTACCGTACGAGCAGTTGCATCTAAGTTGGTTAGAAAATAATTTAAAGGGGATTGAATTGGCAGATCTGTGCTGGCATTTTGGAAATCATACAAATGCACATCTTGTTGGCTGTTTTTAAATGAATACAGCATAAAGTAGCAGGGATTCTGGCCAAGTCTGTTGCTTCCCTACAAGAACTGAAGGTGTATTTAGACACAGAATTCTTCCATTGCTGTTTTTGAACTTGGTTTCACGTTTTATCTTATTTTAGGTATTGTTGATTAAACCCTGGTTTTAACATTGCATTATTGTCTATCACATAATGATAGAAAATTGTCTTAGGTTAGGGGCTCACAAACAACATAAAACATACACAGATAAAAGGCTCACAAAAAATTGCATTAAAACACAGAGTGCGCCAAACTGGATTAAAAACAAAAGTAGTGACAGTCTGTTTGGCCTTGTTTAAAATGGATGTTGTAGTGGGAATGAAAGAGTTTAGATGAGGACAGGAGAGAGGTAAAGTCTGATCCAACCTTATCCTTATACTTATGGCTTGGCAGCCTGCTGTTTGACAGATGTTAATGTAGCATTACATTATGTCTGTGTTGTTCGCAGCACTGTTGTGGGCATAATACTGCTGTGGTTGCTGAGGTAGCCTACTACTATGAAGCAGATGCCCCTATGGTCAGCACATGTGCTTTCTCCTGCTTGTGCGCTGATCCCAATTCTGATTTCCAGCTGAGTGCTGATGGTATAATGTGTTAGTGTTTGGTGACAGTGAGGACTGTTTGCACCAAGATGGCACGGTTAATGAATAAAGCACACACTGTCACATGCTTGGCTTGTTTAAGACGGGAACCAGGTTATGTCACGAGAGCTGATCTCTGGACAGCTCTCTGCGCTTTATTCCTCAGTGTCTGCAAGTGTGTGGGTGTGTGTGCAGGACCCACTGTGTAAGCATTGCAGAGTTGGTGGTCCACAGTGGGCTATGTAAATATTATTTACAGCATAAATGCTCTGCCACTCGGCCACACAGAGACATGCACACATCGGTTAAAATGTGAGTCTGGAGAGGAGAGACAAAGAGATAAAGAAAGTGAAGTGGTTGCCTCCTTTGATTCCTCACAGTCCAGTTCTACGTGCTGCAAAAAAATCGAATCTGTATCTATGAAGCTGCTAATCGCATGTGACAATAAAAACAGGTCAACAGTTGCTCACAATTACCAGAATAGCATTTCACTGCTGCAGCAAATCATGTTTATTATGCTCATCATTATTGATCAGTTGACCTGCTCTCTTGTCTGCACATAAACATCTATAGTTGTCCAGAAAAATGCACGTCTGCTGCACAACTACAGCAGCGAGCTGTTGAAGTTATTTATTTCATTCACTGCTTTGCTCTTGACGTCGACACAAAGCATAACACAGACAAAAAATAGAGCTCATCTCAAGCAAGTTATTCATCTTCTGAAGTATAGGGCTGAAACAGTTAGTTGATGAATTGAGTGGTTGATTAACGGAAAATTCATCAGTAATAATTTTGATAATCGTGTAAATTTGAGCAAAAACTGCTAAAACATTGCTAGTTGTGAAGATTCTTCCTCAGTTTGTCTTATATGATGGTAACTTCTGTCTCTTTGGGTTTTGAACTGAAATTCAAAAAGACAAAACAAGCAATCTGAAGACATCACCGAGGGCTCTGGGAGCCTTCAATGGGCATTTCTTTTACAATTTTTCTACATTTTATAGACAAAACAAATAATTAATTAAGAGACAAAGTATTCTGCAGATTAATCAATACTGAGCAATTGTTAGTTTACTTCTGAAGTCAACTGAAATGAATAGAAGACCTGCTTGTTTGGGAGTAACGTAAAGCAACTGGTAGTCCACAGACCACAAACATGCAAAACCAGAGCTGTGTGGTCCTTAAAGGAATCTACCCAGTAGATAATGTCGTGCAATCCATTATGCCTGAAAGGACTTCTTCAGTGCGAACACCTGCTATGACACTGTCACAAGACTGAATGTTTAGGAGTCGCTGGTTAGATTGTGTGATTGAATAACAAGCTGATTCAGGCTGATTAGATCAGATTCGGGGGCCAGACGAGGTTAATCTATCACAGACAAGTGGATTCATAATGCTATCTGTCTCCATTAGTCATCCTATACTCTAAACATGTCGAGAGGGCCTCTTGCACTTCCTTCTTAAATGAATACAGATGGGGCTGCACACACACATGATACATTTCTAGAATTTCAGGTGATCTCTTTGGCCATTTGAGCTTTTAGCGGGTTGGATTATCAACCTGTTGAATGAAATTGGAAACAGATTTAAAGCTGCCTGAGACCGGCGACAAGCAATTTAAGTGAAAATCTCAAGCATGAAGATCTCATTAAAATGTAGCCTGGATAAGTGTTGACTTCAGGATGATAAGAGGCCTCACTGTTTGCTGGGGGGGGGGGGGGGGGGGGGTCTCTATCAACCTACAGCACAGCAGTGATAACATGAGCCCTAATAAGCTCTGTCTTCAGGGCAGGAAGTTTGAATCGTCCACTTCCTCTAACTCCCACAGTGATGCTATTTTGAAGGCCTCTTTCTCTTTCTCTATAGTATGTGTGTGTTTATGTCTTAAAATGACTTCATCGCTGCAGTGTGAGGGATAAAGGGAGTTGGCCTTGATGTCAGCAGGTTGTCCTTCTCCTACTGCCACTCAGACAGGCTTCCTGAGGTGTGTGTGTGTGTGTGTGTGTGTGTGTGTGTGTGTGTGTGTGTGTGTGTGTGTGTGTATATGCGCACACAGACAGGCTTCTGTGCATCTCTCCCTCTCCGCCAGTCTCAGTGCTGGTCTCGCTGTATTTATATTGAGCAGTGCGTCTGTGTGCATGTGTTTGGTGACTCATTTTATTTGGCCTGTGCTCATGATAACAGCAGATTGGGGGTCATGAGGTGTGTATCGCAGCAGAGACAGAGGGATCCTGTCTCTCTGACGTATGAAGTCCTGGCACACCCTGCACAGTCCTCACCATGTGTGCAGTTGTGTGCATCTTTGCGCATGTACAGTGTATGTGTAATGCGTCTAGCTCTGCGTTGTGTTTTATAATGGACGTCTTCCAGGGACGTCATTTTAGCAGTTGATTGTAAGGTACCAGCCATGGCACGCTTATATTATTATTGCTGTAAAATATTACAACTAAAAACAGTCATAGTTAAACCCACATACCTGCAACTGTAGAGAAAAAAAACATTCACAGGGTCACAAAATGCTAGCGTTGCAAGCTACACAGCAGCCCTGCCTCACAAAACAAACTTCTATTCTAATTAGTAGATTTCTGCATAAAAATATATATATAGCTTTATCTCCAAGTCATAAACATATCATTAAATTCTCTTTACCCTTGGACAAGTGTAAACCGAAAGTGTGTAGATGTTCTACACATCTGTAACTTCCCGCGAAAAACCAGAACGAAAAGGAAGCAAAGCTAGCTCAGACACATACAGTACCGCACAGTTCAGGTCCTACAATAATGCAAGCGCTAAACTTACTTTCCATTTATAGAGAAGAGTACAAATTTTACATTACAACACATTTACTTCCATAAAAATACATTAACATCACTTTAGGAAACATAGGAGAAGTGGAAAACACCCTAAGTGTTGTTTGTACCTTTCAAAATAAAACATTGTATTTTGATTTAATATCCTGTCAATAATTTTGTGCAATGGTAGCACATATTACTGAAAACTGTTAAGTAGCGAAAATGTTGGAAAAATCTTGTACAGCTGTTTGCGTTTGTTAAATGAAACAAAGGGTTTGACGACAACATGTTTACAATATGATTTTGTTCATCGTAAGAGCTCAAGAAAGCATTGTTTTGGTACTGAAATGCAGGTATCATTTAAAATGTCACCTGGCCTTAAGTGGGTCATTATTATAATATTATATTAGGAATTTATTATAATAAGGAAACAAATATGCATTTCAGTATAAAACTGTTTGTCGGCCCTCCAGGTGTTTATTAATGTCTGTGTGTTTTTGTGTTGGTGTGTGTGTGTTTGTGGCTGGGTAGGTGCATGTGTGCACAGGGTGTTAAGGTGTGTGTGTCGTGGGATTACTTCCAGTACAGTAGGATCTTTGTTTATCCCCAGGCTCACTGTTTACAGACTGCTTCGCAAAATGATCTGGAACTAATAGCGCTGACTTTCATGTGTGTAAACGCAGGGTGTATGTGTGCAGGAGTGCGTACGTGTATACTCAACGAAACGTGTGTGATTGTGTGCATTCACACACACCGTGTAGTGTGTTTATCTTAACACTTGGCAAGGAAGTGAAAAGTATTTTCCAAAAATGTCAAACTATTCCGTTAAGGGTAACAATGTGGGAGGGACAAAGTCTCTGGTGTCTATAACAACAGCATAAGAAGACATTGTGTCGACATCAATGTGTTTCATAGAGCTTTCTGCCAGCTAACCAGGTTGTGGTTCGTCACAGCATGCTGATGAGTCTGTGGTGTCAAAGGTCAATCTGAGTGAAGCTGTTGGCTACTGGTGTTCAGTTTCAAAGGGTTAATCTGTTAAGGAGTAGACTATTGAATTCTTGAACATCCCTCTGCTGTCTAAAAACAGTCAAACGGATCATTGTTGTTGTTTTTTTTCTGTTTGAATGTGTTGTTTAATATCTACGAAATTCACACATTTGAATCTATTTCTGTGTCTTTTTCTCTGAGTATTGAATGTCTAATTCCCTGTGCACTGCAGTCCTTGCCACTGCTAACTGCACAGTTGGCTCGGGGAGAGCTACAGACAGACATGCCACCTCTGTGACACATTGTGCTGCCAGACGCTTCTTTTCACCTGCCAGTGATGAGCCTCTCCAGGAGGACCAGTGTCCTGATACTATCAGACAATCCAAGAATAGCTGGTTAGCCATTATGCAGTATATTACTGCTTTAATCCAGCATTTTAAATATTTGACTCCGGTGTGTGATGTTAGACAAAAAATGGAAGCAGAAAAGCTGTAAAAAAAAAACTGTGAGGGCAGACGGGGAAGTGATCGAGAGAGAGTGAATAAGATTTCCTTTCTGCAGATATAGAGGAGATACATACAGTATCTCAGTTCTGTCTGCCCAGTATGTCTTTTCACTCAGAGAGCTGTCAGTCAAGTTCCCTGTAGTGGCAGTGCCGCACTGATTGGCCGTCCTTTACCGTGGGAGGGCTTTTTGGCAGCTGTTGGCATGGCTACGCATCGTGTTGATGATGGTCTAGAAGTGTATTCTGTGTTTCCACATATCAACCCACCATCCAAAACCTGCTCTGTCATTCTCATCATGGAAATCCACACTGAAAATGTGATGCAGTTTTCTCTGATGCAGCCAAAACTCCCAGTAGACTTGAGTGCAGCAGGTGGTTTGTAAAGCTGACACAAAGGGGAATAAAGAGAACAGACAAAGAATTTAGGAGAGGAGACAGAGAGACAAGGATGGATGGATGACACCAAAGAAAAAAAAGTCAAGGAAAAGAGGAAGCAAATGAAGTCTGGAATAGAAAACAGACATGGGAGGTCAAAGAGAGAGGACAGGAAGTGGAAGAGCAGGTTGTTGGAAAAAGGTGGGAGTTAAAAGTTGAGACGAGAACAAGGAGAGAAGGAAAGGATGAGAGGGATAAAGAGGAGATTCAAGAGAGATGATGGAAGAGGAGAGCTGCACAAGACGAAGAGGAAGGCCAGAAGTGAAAAGGACAGGAATTGGTCATTTAAATCTAATCTATCCTGCATGTCGTGTGCACTTTAACATGGCGCTCTTGTCTGACAAGTGGACACAGTGTTCAGCCAATCACAAGTGTGAGTGATGAGCACGTAGCGCTCTGCTCTCTCCGGCTCTGTTAAAGCAATAAGCCCCAAGAGGCCGTGGTTTACTGGGATTTTAGGACAGCTAAGGGGCGTTGTTAGCCACAACGTGGGGCCTGGTTTAGCTCCATCCGGTTCTCCACGCCTAGCCCCTCCGGTAAATCAAAATCTACAACAAAATTTGACAATTTGAAACAATTTGTGTGCTGCAGCAATGCTGATGTAATGCGGTCGCAGGTGTGTATTTATAGAGTATTTTACAATGACTTCGAACGCGGCCTGGCCAATCATAATCAAGGACCGGAACTATCTGTTTTATAATGTGCTTTTTATTAGTCTTTATCTGCTAGTTGCTGCAGTGAAGATGCAGCGGCTTTCTCGTCCTCACGTCACAACTTCTCTCTCTCAACCGAGCCCTCCTCCCCCCTCCCTTCCTCGTCCTGTCTCTCTCCAAAAAAAAAGCTGCAGCTGAATAATGTGCGCTCTTTTTTTGTTTCTCCTTCTTTCTCCTCTCATTCCTTTGTCTTTCCTTGCTGCTACAATGTGTGTGAGTCCTGACTGCAAATGCACCAAAGCACTTGTAGATATTTTATTTCTCTATTGGAGGCAGGAATCAGTTATGCATGTTTTTTTCAGCATACTGCAGTATGAAATATGCAATTGCATGCACACACACACACACACACTCATGTTAGGCAAAGGGGTCTGTTTTGATAATGAGAGCACTTGCTGAATTAAATTGTGTTTCTTTCTCTCTCATCATTCCTCTCAGTGTCTCAGCATTCAACATGGACTGACTCCCAGGCTGTATTGATTTATAGGCACCAGTGTGTTGGTGAGTGATGTGTCGGTGGTCAGGGGGTTGAGCTGGAGGGGAGTAGAGTTCAGTAACAGTGGATTTATCCAGGCTATAAAGAATAAGAGATGGAAAGACGGAGAGTCAGCAGGTATAATTGAAAAACGGAGCAACCGCAGATTCAGAGGGACCACTGTACCTCATAGCGCATCTCTAAAACAACACACTCACTCATACACCCCCTGTAGGATCCTCAAGACGCAAAGAGGCGATAATGTCTTTCTGTTTCTGGAGGATGAGCTGGGAGGGGAAGGTCAGGGGGAGGCTCCCCAGGGACCCTGCATCGTGCCGGGGTTGGCATCGGCAGTGGACACCTCACAGGAGCTCCTTCTCTTCTCCAACGGGGTGCTTAGTATTCAGTTATGTTTTTAGGTCATATTGCCTTGTTGCGTTTGCTGTTTAGTAGCTGCACTGCTGTTCCTAATGAGCTTCTTTTTTTTTTGTTGTTGTTGTGCGTCCGCGCGCATGTGTGTGTGTGTGTTTGTACTGCATGTGTGTCTGTGTGTTCCTGCTGTTCTGAGCCGTTTCCCCACAGTCAAGCCCCACATGAATAACACAGCAGCGCTCGCATTGCTGCTGATCACATTACTGTCTGAAAGATGGTTGGAATGACAGAAACACACACACAGAAAGAAAGAGAGAGAGACACGCCATTTTAATGGCCTACTTTTCATTTCAAACAACAGTTTTGAAGGCAACGAAAAATTGCTCACACCAGTCGGCATAAACACAGACACACTTTCTTTCCAGCAGACGGACACAAACAGATACAGATTTCGTCTGTGATACAAACTCCGATGATCAAACCAGCTTGTAAATGAGGGCTTATGTATGTTAGGAAGCGTGGTGGAGAGTGCGTGCATGGATGCACACGTGTGTAAGGATGCACATCTGTGTGTGTGTGTGTGTGTGTGTGTGTGTGTCTCAGTATAAAAGAGTAATGCGGAGATAGATGAATAAATAAAAGATCTGGGAAACCCATCAGCATCTTGCACTACGTTGTCATGGCAATGCGGACAGCACAGCACAGTGTATGTGTGTGTGTGTGAGAAAGAGAGATGGAAATCATGTCACTGCAATGATGTTTTAGCATATATATGTAACTTTGTTTCCGCCCAGGCCTCCTTCAATACTAAGAAAGTAAAAACAGCTATTTTTCTCTCCCTTTCCGTCTCTGCTGCACATGATGTCGTCTGAATACACTTCAAAGCAAAGAAAGGGAATATCAAATAACAGCTTTGCACCCATGAAGAAACGTGCTGAGTGGAGTGATTTGGTTGGCATTGGAGGGGTTAATATTTGCATATTTTGGGCTCTTTTTATACACTGGTCCATTTATGAAGTAATTGCAATTATATGCAAAAATTACCTTGTTTGTTTTAAGGAGGCTTAAAGACTGCCAAATGTGTGGCTCCACGCTTGTTGGGTGCGAATCTGTGTGTGTGTGTGTGTGTGTGTGTGTGTGTGTATAAGAGATGCTTTTACAGCACTAGTGTATAATGGATATAGCCCGATACTTAACTGCATTTCCGTAGGGACCTGAAAACTGCAGCCTCTTCTCTCTGGTTCGCTTCCTCTCTCGGTTCTGCAGCACGTGCCTCTGCTTTGTCCACAAAATGGGTCTGTATGCACTGGAATAAGAGAGTGTGTGTGTGTGTGTGTGTGTGAGAGAGAGAGAGAGAGAGAGAGACAGTGTGCATAGGTGTGTAGTTAAGTGTAGTGTGAAGAAAAAGAGTTACAGCAACCTAGTTTTACGGCAGAGTGGTGATTGAAGGTTGATGGTGAAGAAAAGTGCCGGGTGAATTTAAAGTGCATGTGCAGAGTTTAATGAAAGCAACTTCAAACGGCACAAATGTGTGTTGCAATTTGAGTGTGTGAGAGAGAGAGAGAGCGGGCGAGAGAGGTAGAGGGAGAAGTCTAGGACAGTGGGATTCTCTCGGCGAATAGGCTCTTACTAGAAACTCTACCTGGTTACTAGGCAACAGAATAGCACTGCTGCACATTGGAGCATTGGGGAGGGGGGTGTCGATCTACCCTGTGTGTATGTGTGTGTGAGAGTGTCCATGTTTGAGTGCTGAGTCAATAACTATATTATTTATGAGTATTTTCTAGAAACAGTGTGTGTGTGCTGTGAGACAGAACGAGGGGGGAGGGGAAATAAAGGGGAAATTAAGGCTGTGTGTGTATTTCAGGGTGTGTGTGAGTCTCTCAGATGTACCATAGAGACTGTGGGTGTGTTTTACTTTGGTGTCATACAGTGAAGGTAACATTTAAAAGGGTATTGGAACAGCTTTGGCAGCAGCTAAAGAGGCAATGAGATATTTATCGCATGACAGAGGAGCTGTTGAATCTACACAGAGCTTTCAAAGCTTCTGCCCGGGTGGTTTTGAACGGCTGAGGCTGAACTCTGCCTCACTTTGAAATAGTCGCTGTTGGAGATGGTGGTGGAGTGATGCAGCACCCAGCCGGCTACATAAAACAAAGAAAAGGAGGCAGGGAGGGAATAAAAATAAAAGACAGGCTAAGCTGACCTAGCGTTCACGCTCAGCACTGAATTGCTGCTCATATCAGATTTTTTTTGGGTGACTTCACATCCGTGCGAGGATGTAACCCACACCAAATTGAACTGACAGTGAACTCACAAAGAGACGTGCAGAGAGAGAAGAGACATCGCATCTGCTTGCTTTGTCGCTTGATTGAATTCAGGCATCTGACCAAGTGCATGTCAAGTTTGCAATTTTTGTTTCTTTAACTCTGGTCTCTGTTACTCTGTTGAATTATCCAAGTTATGTAAGTCTCGGCTTGAAGCGCGAGGTGCATGTACGTGCAATAGCTCCCCTGTCTTAATAAACGTTTTACGCTGCACATTAGTATAGAATTGAGACACTTAGCAGCTGCAGTATGAGTCACACCAGGAGTTTATGAGGGTATGATATTAAAATGTCTTAATTTATAGTATTTCCTTCAGTTACAGTTCACTACCTTCAGGGTCAAAGTTCTACACAGACACTCGAATATTAATCAGACTGTCAAAATGGGGAATCATACTGCTGTCACAGTGCAAGCCTAAAAAACATATTGTTTTCAGCAGGGAACGCAAGTATGATATGATTATTAAAAAATGTAATTGCTGCATGTTTGGAAAACTAACTACTGTTCAAAATAACTAAATGTTATTTAGATGTAATATTAATGAATGCGTATTCATGTAGATATTCAGATATTTTTGAGTTATTCTGTTACAGTTGGAAATAATCTTTATCCCAATGTTAGTAATTTTACAAGAACAGGAACATATATATGTTAACAGGCCTTCCTATTAACATAATGTTAACAAAAAAAGCAATGAACCTGCGGCAATGTGCAATTTAAGTCAGTTAACCCAGAGAGCACGAAAGTTTTGCAAGATAATTTCATGCACAATGAAAATTTATATTAAAAAAAACGTCCTACTTGATGTGTCTGAAATCACCCCCTCGTTCACTCATTAACCACTCCCTATATATTAGACACTCGTTGCATTGCATTGTGGGATTGTTAGCAGAAAGTGTGGTCTGTCATTGAAGCTCTGAGGGCAAAGAGGCGGGGCTTAGGTTAACAGTTAAGCCAAAGGCAGCGGTGTGAAAGTGGGATCTCTTGTAAACCAGGAACTACACTTCTCCGTGTCAGTATGATTAAACCAAAAACCAATGAACTGTCCTCCCCGTAAATGATCTATTGTTCTCTGGATCGAACATGGCATTGTTTGTCTCAGCTCATAGAGGTCTCACACACACGCACATACACAGTGGGTCAATGCAGACGGATTAATCTTCCTCAGACAGTTCTGATGATCATTAATTGTCTCTTGGAGGAAAGGTAGTCTTAACAAAAGCATTTCTTATTTGCTGCCGTGTGTGTGTGTGTGTGTGTGTGTGTGTGGTAGACTGCTGTTTAATGTCCATTAGCCTGTAATGAAGGAACGTTGCTCTCACTGGCCCCTTGTCTGCTTTCTAATGGACCTCGATTATCACAGTTAAAACACACATTGAAACTGCAACACACACACACACACTGCGTCTTCCTTGACACACACAGACACTGCTTCTATGTACGATGAAAGGGCGTTGTGAAGCAGCTGACCCAGGTGAAGTGCAGGAGGTCTGGTGCGTGTTAAACTGCCTGATTTTAGCTGAAGTGGCTATATAATGGTGCTGTTATATACTTGTCTGGAGAGCAAAGAGCCATACCTACCATACCATACAGAACAAAACACTGTTGCACTGAATATAGAGCCGACAATCAGCTGAGACCTTGAAAGGCTGCTTACTTTTCGATGCAATTATTATATGTGTTGAAGCTGAGAAACAACATTTATCTTACCTAACACATATATGTTAAGCAAAAACAACAAAGACACTTTGTGCACTCTCATCTATCATTCTATCATCTCTCTGCGGGAATTTACATACCGACTCGTGTTTGACTGCAGAATACGTATTAATATAATTGTTACACTTGGCGACACTTTAATTGAGCAGAAAAAAAAATGTTATACAGGAAACATGGTTTCTAAATCAAATTCGATACAGAAATCAAGTCAAAGGTAGACTTGAGAGTCAGGGAGGATTCTTGGCAGCACATCACTTAAAGCACAAGGCTCAAAATCGTTTACCAATGATCTAAAAATACCTGTGTGGATGAGAGTCTTTCACGCATCTGTACATCTGTAGGTTATGGACTCCTCCTGTAGCAGTGTATGCACCGCTACGTCTGTGATAAATGTGCAGGTCAGAGTTCGCTGGGGAACAGCGTCAGCTATAAAGACACAGTAGGAAGCCTATGGGAAATGAAGCTGTCACACAAATAACTGCCATGCTCTGTAATACCTCACCTTTTCCTCTTTGTTCACACATACAGCTCTCTTTCTGCTGCTGTAACGACCTAATTCCCTGCTGGGGATCAATAAAGTTAAGCTTACGGTATCACTTCACAACTTTAGCGAGGTTTGAAATCAATCTCATGCAAGTGGTAAATGTCAAGATTTGACTGTGAACTCTTCTTTTATGTTCGATGCTCTCTGATGTGCATGTACAGTGAGAGAAATGCCAATATGAGTGGACTCAGAGCCGGAGACATGACTAAAAAACAGGCAGACAAAATCACTCTGACATTGAACGCAGAGTGCATTTGCAAAGCACCACATGTATCTAGAAGGTGACTCACTCGCATACTGTTTACTAATTCATTCCTTTGCTCATTAATTTCTTCATTTCACTGCACATCCTACATGTGCATGTAAATAAAGTTTTTGAATCATTCATTTACCCATTAAAAGTTGGTGGCCATTAGGAAGGATGCTCCAAACACTTTGATTAAAGATTGTCTTCTCTGCTGTGGGAGCTATGAGAGTGAATGAATCCACGAGGTTCTTCTCATTTCCTAAGTAAAAGTGTAAGTGTGAATCAGAACTGGAAACACGAGACCTCCAGTGGTAAACGTCTGCAGCTTGCAGACAGCTAATCGGGGAGCAGCCATTTAGAGACTGAAATGCCAAATTTTCTGGAACAACATTGTTCAGTCAGTTTAACCTGCAATTAACCCAGTGAGGAGAACGATTTAGTGTTTCACCTCAAAATACCAAATAAAGATGCAATTAAGAAGCACCGTTCGTTCCTCTATGGTGTGATAGTGTGTATGTGTGTGCATGTGTAGTGTACGTCTGTGGGTGTTCATGCATAAAGCAGCAGGAGGACAGTTGTCATGAGCTTGTGCGGTAGTCGTGTCTCCATGTGTGTCACTGTGTGTCTGTGCATGTCAGTGTGTGTGTCTTATAGCACTCTGCTAGGAGTTCCTATGGTGTGTGTGTGTGTGTTTGTGTGTGTGTGTGCGCCATAGCGCACTGCAGGCATAGGAGTGCTAACATGAGCATGTGTGACAGACCTCCCACGCACGAGCTCTGATCTGGTTTGCTCTGGTTAGCAGCCTTGTGTCGACATGGCGATGGACGCTGGACAGGCCATCCTTTGGCTAACCAAGCGCCAGGTGCTGAGACTTAACGAGATGCTGCGCTAACAAACAGATCAGAGAGCGGCGGACCGAGCGGCAATGTGTGGGTATGTGTGAGAGAAGAGGGAGGGAGGATGTGTGCTGGTGTGTGTGTCTGATTGGAGCGTCATCTGTCAGCCCAGCTCAGGACACTGAAACTGAAGTCCATATTGGCCCGTTATCCTCCACTACGTCAGCCGTTGATGCACAGAGAAAATCGAAAAAGAAAAAAGCTCCATCTTGAATTGAAAAGTAAACAAAGTGCACACCCAACAAAATATCTCATCCTCAGTGTCCTGAAAAACACACCCGTCCCTATCAAAAAAACAAATATCAGTGTTTGTAGCCAAGGAGATGATTTATCAAAAGTCACAATTTTTCATGCTGTATTGATTGCTCAAAGAGAGTTTTGTCTTTTTGCCATCAGCTACACTCAGCACACTTGCAGCTGATGGTTTTACAGTGGTGAACTGTAGGCCAGCAACAGCCCAGTGCAGCGTTTTCACTCGTGTAATTCAACCTCCAGTTAATGCTGATGTTTTCCAACTCACCACACTACCCTGTTCTGCCTCTCTGTCACTGTCAACATCAATACATATATATGTAGTTATTCTCTTGTACGGTTCATCATTTTTACTGAACTGCTGAAAGTAATGGTTCCATTTTGGATCCAGTCTCTTATCAAACCTTATATGCTCCCAGTTTTTAATTTTAATTTCATTCTTGACCCTCGCTTTTGCCGATTATAATGACAAACACATCAGATTAGATTCTGATTTTGCTGAAGATAATTTACATTAAGTCTGTAAAGGCTAAAGAGAAACTTTTGGCAGTTGTCTGGTTGATATGCTCTCTGCATCGCTTTTCGCATCATAACACCACAGTGCAACTGCGAGTGAACTGTGTGTTTGTAGTTCAACATGATCACTAAGTGGCAACTCTTCTTAAGAGAAATGATTAAGGTAATGTTAGTTTCAGGAGAACCTCCAAATTAAACCTTTAAGCATATCATATTGATATTCTGAAATGGGGTGTAAAAGTAAGTTGGCTGCACTTGAAATCAAACATATTCATTCAAACGTTCATATCTTTGGCTGCTCATTGTCTGTGTAGGTGAATATAGAACTAAACTGAATCTTTGAGTTTTAGTTATTTACAACTGTAGTAGTTACAAGCTAAAAGCTAAACCTTATTAGATTCGATAAGGGATTCGAAAAGAATTTGGATTTGATGAAATGCTATCGAATCCCATCCTTACTGATGCAGTAGTCTGCACTAACACTGGACACCTGCTGTAAATAACATCCTAAAACTTGGAACAGCATCTAATGTAAACAGAAGCTTTGAGTGATGAGTGAGATTTCTTTCACTCTTCTTATTAATCTTTGTTAGGGGACCCCTAGTATCACAGTTCAAGCTCTTCAAACTATCATCAGATATTGATATATTAGTATTAATGCTACTAAGAGAGCGCCTCAATCTAGTCAGTAAAACTAGGTATTCAGACTGCAGTTGACTAATAGATAGCTTATAAATAGCTATATCAGATTTAACAGTTTATAACAACTAAATATGTCTGGTATCCTTTAAGCACCAACCACCTGTGTGTTTGTCTTTGAATGTGCGTGTGTGTTTTCCCCGACTGAGCAGAGCATGATGTTTGTGCGACCTTACATATTATTTCCTAATTTGGTAACTGGCGAGCTATGCTGTGTGTGTGTGTGTGTGTGTGTGTGTGTGTGTGTGTGTGAGAGAGAGAGAGCGAGATAGGGAGAAAGAAAGTGTGTTTGTGCTTACAAGCATCTAATGTTTTTCTGAATGATTACTATCAGGTGGAGTAGATCCTGTGAATGTTTGTGCGCTAACACGTTTAAGAGTGTTATTGTTTTTATTGGCAATCCTGCCTCCTGTGTTATGGCAGAGAGAGAGAGAGAGAGAGAGAGAAAGCATAAAGCCATTTTGAGAGTGGGAGAAAAATTCGGCCATAAAGATATCAGCGGGGAGGAGAGAAAAACGAGTCACACAATATGAATTTTACTTTTAAAACCGAGCCTTGTGCAACGAGCGGTGATATAACTTTAGTGTGCTGGGATTTTGTGCTAGTAGAGAATGACCTCCACCTCAAAATGTGTCTGCCTTTTGTTCAAGCGTTTGATACAAACCCATTGAGATGGATAAAACAATGTTAGCCGTGGGAGGAGGGATGTGGCATTAACAGCCCAGCGTGGATAGCTGCTAATTTTACACTCATCTTAGCCCACCTAGCTTCGTGTCTGTACTCGTTTGAAGTGCACACTTATCTGAAGAGGAAGCTGCCGCCCAGGGCCTGGACTGGAAGAAAGGCTGGATGGACTCGGGGACAGATAGTACTTTTACACAGAAATCATCTAGAAAAAGTGGTTAGTGTCTATAGAAGCATAATCACTTGTCAATGACGGATGCATTGCTTATACAGGGAACAGAAATAGCTTAGCATGCACTTGACAAGTCATACTCATACATCAACATAAACTATGTTGCTCAGGATTAGAGTTTAGATAATATTTTACACTGTTAATGTATCCACATCACCTCCCATACGAGTGAAACTAATGACTGTTTACCACCACTTAACAGCTATACATACACACATTCATGTCTCCCTCAGGTTGAACTGTAATAACTGTGACTTCTCCTCCGGCGCTAACATCAGTGCAACATTTCAGTTTGTCCAATACTTTGGTTTATGATACCTGAAAGTACTAATGACATTCAGATCGGTCTCAGCTGTACTTTGTATAAAATGCTAATTAGAAAATGTTAGCATGCTATCAAGCTAAACTTAGTCTATGAAAATGGTGAACATTGTACTTGCTTAATATCACCATGTTAGCGTTGTCATTATGAGCGTGTTGTCATGCTGATGTTAGCATTTAGCTCAAAGCGCAGAGCTGCAAACATGGTAGACTCTTTGTCATCGTCCATCCTGAAGCCAGAGAACCAGTAAATGGATCTTTGAAGGATGGATGGATGGGGAGCAGGAAGAAAAGATGTAGAAGATGAGCTAAAGTCTCTCGTCACTCATAATTTTTGTCTGGGCAAGCTTTTGAAAATGATGGACCTGTACTAAGTGCTCGGCTCTGTCAATTTAATGCTGCGCTTTCTACTCAAGCAACAGTTTCGTCTGAGTATCACTTGACAGGAGAAGCTGAGCCTCCCGCAGCGCTCTGTGTTACTCAGACCTTTCTGGAAATTAGTAAACATCGCTAAACCACAGATTATTCCCCTGGGAAGACTTTGAAACAGACCATCAGTGGCAAAGTGCGCTTGTACATGATACAGTGGAAGAAGAGAGTCATGTGCCCTCCCAAGGAAGCCTCTTGGACTTCACTCAAGTGACCGACCATGTGAAGAAAGTATTGGTCATGTGTCAAACAGACATAAAACCTTTTTGGAATTAACCCCAATGGGCATTTTATTGTGATCGAGGTGGTTAAATGAGGCATTCTTATTCTAATTGGGATGTAATTCTGTTTGTTATTGACATGTAAACACAGCTAATAAGAGTACAGCAGAAGATGATGGACAGTAGAGGGGGAGAATGAGAACTGTTGGGAAGAGGAGAAAGGGAGAGAAGAGGGAAGAACTTCAAACATTACAGGACTACAGAGTAAACAGCACACACACAGAGGGAGAAGAAAGAGAATAAAAAAAGAAGTGACTAAGAGAAAAAAAAATCGGGGATTGGAGAGGAGAAGACAAGCAGTAGACAGAGAAGGAGAGAAGCGATGGAAGTCAAGTGGATGAAAAGAAGACTAAAAAAGAGATAGGATGAGAAGAGGAAAGAGGAAGAGGGCAGGAGGAGGAGGAGGAGGAGGAGGGGTGAGAGTTGAGTTCCCTGCTGTAGAGACAGACTGCATTAGAACACACTGTGTGTGTGTGTGTGTGTGTGTGTGTGTGTGTGTGTGTGTGTGTGTCGCAGCTGTGATGCACCAACTACATTGAAACTTTTTTTGCATGAGGTGTGTGAACACCAGGGGGATTCTGTGCGTGTGTCTTCTGTGTTTTCTGTCGGCGGGGTATTGCAGTGGCTATGGTTTCTTGTTTGTTTGTTTGTGTGTGTGTGTGTGTGTGTGTGTGTGTCTGTCTGTGTTCAGTCACTGAGGTGATTTACAAAGCCTCTTGAAGTGAACAGCTTCTCCCGCTTGGTTTGATCAGCTGCTAATTGAATCTGAGAGAATAATGAGAGGGTCAGAGAGATTGTTCATTGTTTTAAGGCCATCTGTAGCCTTGCCTTGGGGGGCACACACACACACACACACACACACACACATTTTTTATGCAGTTATGTGCTCACAGATATACAGAAGCGCCCAGGCATGCAGAAACATAAAAATGCCAACAGTTAATGCAACACAGACACACAACACACACAGGCAAATGTGAGATCAGGGGACAGATAGAGAGAAAAGGGCGTGGCCAGGCTGGGAATGAAAGCAGAGGAGGACATGAGAAACTATAAAAGATGGATAACCTAGACGGCTAATCGCTCCTTGAAGCTCTTCTAGATAAAGAACAAGAGCGCAGAGGAGAATATAAAAACAGTGCAGGCCCAGGAGTGGGTCAGACAGGAGAAGACGGCATACAGTAACAGTCGAAAATAGGTCCTTGATTTTATTTTTGCACAGCGCTGCAGGACTGAAGCCATTTGTTATAATGACAAACACCATCTGTATTTTTATGTTTAAATATGTTTTGGTTAACGCAAAAAAATGTGCAACTTGTGCAGCAGCAGATGCTCAGCAGGTTAAGACGTCTGTGCCTGCGTTTGTCAGAGTTTAAAATATTTCCATGAGGGACAGTTTGATAATTCAGGACACTGGCTGTTTCTTCAAGTGGCTGGTTTACGGTCAGGATTCAGTTAAGGACTTGTTGCATTCAGCCGTGGGTCGTACATAAAGGT
The DNA here is from genome assembly GCF_043641665.1 of Enoplosus armatus. NCBI lineage: Eukaryota > Metazoa > Chordata > Actinopteri > Centrarchiformes > Enoplosidae > Enoplosus > Enoplosus armatus. Next base: position 8,058,252 of record NC_092196.1, on the reverse strand, counting down.
GGAGGAAGAGTGAGTCATGCATGTCACTCAAAACATGACATGTCATGTGGCTGCATTGCATTCTAGTCTCTTGAGGCTACTGTCAGTTCTTATCTGAGCCTTTTGCAATGGATTTCTGTATGTTGAATCATCAAGTGTCATCAAAGCTGTGAGTCAGGGAAGAAACTTTTTGCTACTTATGAAGAGTGTTAACATCTTAACCCCCAATCATCTGCAGGATCAGTCATTACAGACTCATGCCATGCTTCCAAAACTGTGTTCAAACCCACAGAACATTATTTTCAATTCTAGCTGAGAGCCCAAAGTTTCTGAAGATACCAAGTATGTCACACAGAAGTTTGGGAAAATATGTATAAAATGGTGCATGAAGCATTTAGTTACTATATTTGTATTTGATGGAGTGGTGCACCTATAAAAAAACATGTTGGGTTTAAATATTTCTCTCAGTAGCAGCATCATACAGCTTCAATGTAGAGCTGGAACAAGTTGATACAGAATCTATGATCATGTCAGACAGTATGGAGTAAGATTTATCCAACCTTCAAGCTACTTAAGTGGAAATGAAAGGAACGTTTAGGAGTCAGAAGTGGTTGCCATCATCTTTTTGTACTGTGGTGTGTGTGTGTGTGTGTGTGTGTGTGTCTCTCTCTCTCTTATGTCAAAGAGTTCAACGTCATAAGTCACAGATGACCGCATTGCAGATCATTATTTCTGTAAATGAAAGCACGTGCGTGCATGCGTGAGAGAGAGAGAGAGAGAGGGAGAGAGAGAGGGAGAGAGAGAGAGAGAGAGGGAGAGAGAGAGGGAGAGAGAGAGAGAGAGAGAGAGAGAGAGAGAGAGAGAGAGAGAGAGGGAGAGAGAGAGAGAGAGAGAGAGGGAGAGAGAGAGAGAGAGAGAGGGAGAGAGAGGGAGAGAGAGAGAGGGAGAGAGGAGGATGCTGATGAGGTTAATGGAACGACAGGCCTCTTGCAGCTCCTCTCATTAGGAGTAATGGAGGGCCTCTGTAAGTGGTAAGAGAGAGGAAGTGGGCAGGGCGCAGAGTTGGAGTTGACGACATTTGATTCAAGGGAGATGAGGACCATGTAAATAAGGAGGAGTACATGCAGAAATGGACAAAATTGACTATTTAGAAATACTGTAGGAGAGAAGGATGTAAAAAACAGAGAGTCTAGAATAAGCCAATGTTTGTAGACTCATTTAAGAGTTTCCTGGCTGGCCTTTAAGTCTGTCAGTGCAAACTGAAATACTGTCAGTATAGGTTGTAAATTTGGCTCTGAAGACCTACTGGTATATTATCTTGGCTGATAATTGGCCTTTTAATAAAAATTGAATTCTGTTCAGCCAATGCCATCCACCGCTGATGTAATGGCTGTGATATACTCTGTATGATTGCATATTTACTGCAATGCTAATCAATTTACACTGTTCATTTATGGGGAGTCCTTAATAAGAACTGAGTATAATGCACTATTTTTACTGGAGTCAAGGAATGCATTAATGTGTTTGTTGTCACCCTCTTGGTAGCTGAAATCTCTTTGTCTTTAGGAGGTGCAGTGTTCACCCTTCAGTAGTATCCCTTAGCAAGTCAGTGACTTCCTACCAGCTACCAGGAGAGCAAATAAAAAGTGTTCCTCCTTAAAATATCACAAAAAACAAACTTTTCCAACAGAAAGTTTAATAGCAATTAGGGGACACGGTTCGGTATGGCCCTTTAATAAGTTTTCATTTGTGGATTGATATGCATTGGGATACAACTACTTATATGTCAAGGAGAGCAAAGGAAAGAGAAATTAAGGTGGAGATATACAGTAGGATAAGAGAGCAACAAGGAGAAAAAGGAAAATGGGGGGGGGGGTGTAGGAAGGAAGAGTTCAGGTTTTAAGGAGGAAAGGGAAGGTATAAAAGGACAGAAGAAGAAGAGAGGAGCAGCGCAGCAGAGGGAGAGAAGTCAGGTTAATTACATTAAGAATGAGTTGAGGTTGGGTGAGGAGGATGAAGGAGAGACACTGAAGAGAGAGATGGAGGCAGAGAGAGAGAGAGAAGAAAAGTAATGGATTTTGAAGGTTGAATGAGCGCAGTGGGGAGAGAGTATCAATCTGTGCCTCATCTCTTTCTGACCATAAAATACATACCGAGGGCCAACATGTGTGCACATACATACTCACTCACACACACACACACACACACACACACACACACACACGGCCGTTAATGTAGTGTGGAAGCGTATCTGGATCATGCTGCCTTCCATTATTCAATCAAAACCAGATTAAACCTCTCCATGCGCACATCTCTCTCTGTCTGTCGCTACATACACCTTCTCCTCATGCTAACCCCGCACCCCCACCCCTCTCTCTGTCTCTTTAACCTTTTATGTTTTCATTCTTCACGGGGGAGGCTGTATATAACTGCAACACTACCGGCCAAGACAATGCCAAGTGCGTTACGTTCAAACGAATCCCCCCCGCACTAGCTGCAACACTCATTCTAACTTTTAAAGTAATGGGCACAGCGATAATCTTTGGCGCCATAAAACGCAGTGTGTCCTTTATTCACTCTGCAGCGAGAGAGAGATCAACATAGAGAGAGGAGAGAGAGAGGACAGAGCGCAAAAAAGCAATCCAGTTTATTCAGCAGTAAGTGTCTGTGACAGAGAAGATAAATGTGACATTAAAACTCTTTGTACTGCTACAGCTTTAAACAACCAGCTCTGTGCGGGTGTGTGTGTGTACCTATGAGCATGTGAGCCAGGAGGACTATGGCACATGACTCCCTTTATCGTATTCAGCAAAATGTGTCTTGTTTTTATGCCACTCCTATCAGGGGGTCTCTGTGTGTGTGTGTGTGTTTGTGTGTGTGTGTGTGTGTGTGTGTGTGTTTGTGTGGGTTCTGGTTTAGCAAAAAGATGTACACACAGTGATGTGATGGGAGCTGATTTATCTCCAAGGTAGAGACGAGTCTGACCTTTCACTTCACTGGGAGGAGAGAAGGAGGGAGAGAAATCGCGGGGAGAGAAAAGGATGGAGGACATCGGAGGGAGGAAGCTGATAGTGGGAGGAAGAAAGAGGCACTGATTTGTGATTTGTCTGTCGCTTGTAATGCACAGGACATTGCTGTTCATCACGTGTTTTTATTTAATGCAAACTGTTGTTTGCTGTAAAACACACCACACAGCTTACATTAATACACTATGTCACTTTGGTGATATATTAATGATAGAATGTAACAAAATACACATTTATTCCTATGAAAATGTCACAAATGACCCTTTTAAACTTAAGTTATTATCTTGAAGGAAATTTGGTTTGCAGACAAGTCACAGAAATACACTGCTCACAATTAACAGCAGCAATCAAAGACATGAAAGCAATGTAAAATATATGAATAACAGACAAGTAATAGTTTAAATACTTTCTGGACACTAATATTGTGAATGAAGTCACAGTAACTGAAGTGCAGTCAAGTGTTCCCACACAGTGCAGCAGTCTGGATGCCAGCAGAGCAGGATTTAGTCAGATAACCACAGTGGATCTGGCATGCGTGATCACACTTTGACAATGCGTGCCACTCAAGTTGGAGACTACAGATGGAACATACCTGTCGCCTTCAGACGGCTGTAAATGGAGTTACTCGGCTGAAACTGAAGGCCCTAATACATGCAAGCTGTTGTGGATGGCAGAGCGTGGTGAGAGACATTAATCTCCTGCAACCTGCCTCCCTGGCATCACTGCTGTACTCAGAATAATATTGGCCCGAATATGAGACGGTATTTTTTTTTTTCTCTGGAAGTTACATTATAAACAGTGGGAGCTGTGTTATATTCAAGATCTATCTCGTAAATCGGTTGTTTGAAGCCTTAATGTTGCTGGGCTAGCCAGTTTCTTTAAGCCTGTGTATGGTGTTTCTTTTTGGGTTAGTCGGCCCTAAAAGTGTTTAGGAAGCGCAATTTAACCTTCTGACCGCTCGTGTAATGTGTTCTGCCACGACTGAAATAAATTCCTAGAATCTAATTGAAAGTGTTAAAATCATAAAATTAGCTACGCGATTTACGTTTTATTGGAATTATTTCCTGTTTCACTTTTACGAGAGAAAAATAGTAAGTAAGTATCTCGTGGAAAATGTTCCTAACAGGAGTGAAGTCTTAAAGTGTTTTGTATCTTCAGAAAGTCCTTTTCACAAAAACAAGTGTTCAGGGAGGTCGCCATATAATCAGGGTCGCCTTATATTTGGGCCCATACTGGGTTTGTGTAAATTTGGAGAAGTCTACGTGGGTGCGCCTCCTCCAGTTAAAATGCGTGTTGTTGTCAGCAAATTACTGAACAACTGCACTTCGGCGAAAACTTCGCCTGCATGGAAACAGAGCCCGAGAATTTGCTGTTGGCAGATCTGACGGGCTCAGTATAGGTTAAATAACAGAGACTAATTATGTGGATGGTGAGTGTTTCCATTTGTCGGCTACGTGTGTGAGCGAGAGCGAGCATGTGTGAGGAACAAAGTGAGTGTCTGTGTGTATAAAGGCTTTAGGCTAATCCTGTTGTATTCAACTGGATCAGAGTTGGTTTTTAAGCTCTATTTGTAAAAAGTGTGATCCAGCTAATGGACTAATGTCTCTACACACACTCTGCAACTGGAAACACACACACCTAGCACGCTTCTCTAAATGTTTGTGTTTACACCTCAACACACTCTATTTATGTGTGTATTTGTACGTGTGTTTGTGTGTGTATGTATTCCCATATGACCAAAAAATCACAAAAAGGAATCATCCAGCCTGTGGTTAGACTGGGGCGGTTGTGTACCGACATGCTCCACTGTACCCACCAGCAATAATCTCCCCCAACATACACACACCCAACACACACACACACTTATGCACATATACACACGTACAGCAGGAGGCTGTCAAGTAGGGCCGTAGTGTTCTGTTCAGTTTCCTCAAGCATGTGACAGCTCCTCGACAGGAGGAGAGAGATAAGGACGGATGGGAGAAGGGAGAAGGTGGAGAGCTGGTGGATGGAGACGGAGGCTGCCTGAGAGCAGAGTGAACGAGGGAAGAGAGAAAAGGCAGAGAGGAGGTTAATGAAACAGGAGAGGAGAAGAAAGAGTTAGAGCACGGCAGCAGTGCAAAGATGCATTTTGTGTTGCGTTGGCTCTGTACTCCAGCACAATGGATTGGGCATGAAACAGTGGCGAGGAGATTAAAGCGCTGACTTTCAGCTTTAAGGGTGTTCACATCCATATTGGGGGAACAGTGTGGGATTTGTTTTCTCTTTTATACACAGTCTCGCCACTATAGGTCAATGCAGCAGAATGCAGCAGGACAGTAGTAATCCCAAACATACAGACGACAACACACACACACACACACACACACACACACATATATATAATGCAGATATCACTGTCGCCATACATGCCGGCTGATAGGTAACAACAAAGAGTGCACTTACAAGTTTATTTATCAACTGTGGCCTGGCAGAGCATCACTAGGGAAGATATACCAGCTAATTATGATGACTTAATTGAAATTAGTTGATTTGTATAATAACATTTGTCCCATGAAATTGCAGGAATATGTATAAAAGGAGGTGTGTGTACAATATGTATGTGGGGTGTGTGTGTTCTTTCTCAGCACATTCATACCTTTACTCTTGTGAAAACCAAGAGTAAAGTCTGAGTGGGGACAGTGATGCAAAGCACGACCATTTGCATCCCCTATTCTCAGGAGTTTAGAGATGAGGTCAGAATTGAGACTAAATCCGAATTGGTAGGGACCATGTTAATGCTATCCTAAGGATAAATATTTACTGGTCATCACTTGAGTAGAAAGGTGGAGGTCAGGCATGCTGTGAGAAGTTTTGGGGTCAGGGCAGAGGACTGACCGGCTGCAGTGGAGGGTCATCACAAGTATGACAAGACAAACAGAAGGTGTGTGCGCCTGTAAACATCAGGATGGAGGAAGAGTGAATCAGTGTTTGAAAAGTCACGTCTGCCCACACATTCCCTGCTGAGCACATCGCAGCGCACCGGTCAGACTCATCCAAGTCCTCCGGTCAATGCAACCTTAGTCAAGGGGAGCTTTTATGGTCAATTAGTTTCCCCTCGGGCAGAAACATCCTGCACAGGGCTGCATAAATCTCTACGTTGACACCAACGTAATAGCACTGTATGGAAGGCAAAATGGTTGGATTTTGGCCAACTTCATGGTGTCTGAAAGGATTCAGCTCTTCACACCAACGGTGGGTTTTCTTTGGCCAAAACTGGAGCAGAAAAGTTTACTTTATTGCATTTTGTAGCTGGTTTGTTTAGGTTCACTCTGCCAAGCTACAGCAAACCAGGTCTTTTAAACAGTCAGTCACATGGACTCACAAGTAGCTAGTTACTTGGAAAACTTGTCATCACAACCTGATAGAGCAAAGACGGAGCCACGGGGATTTAGTAATTTATAGATAAGCATGATGATACCAATCAAGAATACACAAAGAAATAGATTACATTGTTTTGTTATGATTCCAAACTTGAGTAATTCAATTTCTGTGTCAATTTCTGTGGCGTTGTATCTGTTTTTCACCCCCAATGTCTATTATTGTGACTGCACATACATTTTCTGCAGGCAACAAGAGGTGTGCCTTTCACTTGAATGCATTTAGACATATGGAAGTAAATGTTATTTGGGCATTGCTGCTTGATTTTCAGTGGTTGACTACTCTTTTTTAATTAATCTTTAATAATTTTCTTTTGTGTTTATTAAACAATTAAATTTAAAAAATAGCAAATTATTGCCCTGTAATCTATTGGCAGTATCTCTGGCTGTGACAGGAAATTACATCAAGCAGCAGTGCAATGGTTATGGGAGGCCTTGCTAGCTCCTGACTTACAGCTAGAGTTCATTAGTGACTGTTACTGAACCAGAGACATGAACACTTACTCTAAATGAAAGAATATGGTGTCTCTTTGTTGGTGTTTTCTTGTTTCACCGACACGAGAAGATAGTATAGTAACACTGAAATCCTGTCGTCTTTCTGTGTTGTATGATGGTCAAAATGCTGTTTCACTATCTTTTTTCCACCTCGGAAAAATACAATTTTGTCAGAAAAACATTGAACCTTTCTATTTTTAATCACGAAACGTAAAAACAAAAACATACTGAGCGTCGACAGTGAATGTCGGCTCTCTGCAGCTTCAGTACAAGATTACATTTGGTACATACGCTTTCCATTATGTTTGAACCAAATACAAAACATGTCTTTGGAAGGAAGCTGTTCTCGTCTTCTGAAAGCAGCAACATGCAGACAGAGCTCTGTGCTACGCTGTGAAAAGACTCCTGCAGTTGGTGCCTGTCCACCCACACCAGTTTGGAGTATTATGGTATGGCTCATTCACACAGATAGAGAGGCTACTGTACATACTTCATCTGTTTCTATGGAAACCGCAACTTGAGACTTAGTCTGCTAGGAAATCAATGACATTTAGTCTCTTAGTCAATCTTTCTTTGTAGATAAAACAGCATGTATGTGTGCGCGTGGCCCACATGTAACAGACACAGATATCCATCCACACACACACACACACACACACACACACACACACACACACACACACACACACACACTTTACACACTGTCAGTGTATTTTAGTGAGCACTTGACAGATTTGGTGCAGCAGTGCAGTCTGGTGTTGTCTTATCTCACAGGCAGAGCAGTCAACAATATTTTAGCAACCTGCTTCACATTTCAGACATTATTTTGTTTGTGCTGGTAAAAGAGGGAAAAAAATGCCTTAAAATTGAAAGCAATGGCAGACCATCAAGGATTATATAGTAGAACAAAACAAGCAAAACAAAAAATAAACTTGTATTTCTTTCACTTGGTCACCAGGTCATCTCCTACTGACAGCTGGACTGAGGAGAAAAGCCTTTTCTAATGGTTTTGATTTCGGGGAAAATTGCTTTGCTTTTGAAATTCATTTGCATATATTTGGTCATGCAAATAGCTTCGCCTCACTTAGCACTTTAGCAGAGCAAGAATCTGTGATTGCATAACACAGGAATGAAAAAGGTATCTGAGGAATTAAAGGCTGCTGTAAAACTTGGAGTCAGGTGTATATTGGGAGACCCACTTGGGTCTTTTTAGGTCAAAAAGTTGCATTTACAAATAAGTGAAGATTTATGAATGTGCAGCTTTAAGTATAAGTGCAGTGAAGCTTTACTGTAGCTGTAAGTAAATCATGCAATTAAATGAAACACCTCTTCTTTCCATTTCCCAATTAAAACTACACACACATTGAGAGTCAGCTGTAGGCTGCATGGTGTGTAAGCTAATGTCCATTTTGAGCCTGAAGACACTGAAGCTGTCAAGACATTAGCATGTTGGAAAACACTGCGTGCACAGTAACGAGTGCAACAAAATGACATTTGGTGAAGTACACCATGTGCGTACCTGTACGTTGCAGTTAAAGAGATTGAATGCATAGACACGTATGTGTTGTCGAGGAACAGTCTAATGTGATTTGGAAACCCAGTAAAATGGTCCACATTTCCCTGTTACCCTTGATGAGAGAGCTTGTTCATAGTATGTACCTTGCAAGAAGACGAGAGGTGGACTGTGTGTGTGTGTGTGTGTGTGTGTGTGTGTGTGTGTGTGTGTGTGTGTGTGTGTGTGTGTGTGTGTGTGTGTGTGTGTGTGTGTGTGTGTGTGTGTGTGTAGGAGCCGGAGTGAGAGGAAGGAAGAGTGTGGGCATAAGTAATGAATGTATTGTCACTTTCTATTTGCCACACTGAAGCGTCACTGCACTCCTCTCCCGCGGGAGGAAACTCTACCTCTGATGTTGAAGTGGGAAGAACGCGGGAAAGAGGGAGCATAGGGTGGGGTGGTGGAAAAAATGGTATATAGTACAAAAGAAAGAGGAGAGGAGTAGGAAAGGAAAGAAAGGAGGTGTAAAGGGTTGAGAGATGGAAACAGGAACAGATCTTCTCTGACATCTTTTGTGTTTGTGTGTCTCGTTATTATCATTGCAGTTTATAATCCTTTTATTTTTTTTGTGTGTGCAAACATTTTAGGCTTTAACAATCACCACTGCTGTTTTTGACCTTTTTTTTTTCCAACAATCAATTGCTGTTGTTGCAAGTGTGTGTGTGTGTGTGTGTGTGTGTGTGTGTGTGTGTGTGTGTGTGTGTGTGTGTGTGTGTGTGTGTGTGTGTGAGGCACCATGCAGTGTAGTGGAGAAATGCTCTGCTGCAGGAGGTGATAGCTTGTACCTTGTAGCTGTTTTCATGGAAATTATTTATGTTTGGGGTAATATTTGGTTATGGCTGCCGTGTGTGTGTGTGTGTGTGTGTCTACCAGTTGTGCCAAAATGATCAGTTGTTTTACTAGTTGTAGAAAAATCATGTTTAAACAGCTAATCCTTCAGCTGTGGGGCTATTGAACACACACACTCACACACACTGATTTGTAGTGTTATAAACACAAATGGCCGCTCTGTTTTTTCCAGCTGAACATTGTTGACATCTTGTAGAATCTCGTTCTCCTCAAATGCAGCTATTTATTTCTGCCAGTTATTGGAATTGAGTGTAAAGTCCCTCTGTTACGTAGGCTGACGTATAATAAGAACATGTTATACATGAAAATACACTCAGTGGCCACGTTATTAGGTACACCTGCACAATCTATTGCAATTCAATACAACAGCTCTACCATAAATCTCACCTTTACGAAGCTTCTAATGTTCAGTGTTTGCTGACATTGTCCGAAAATTTAATTATATGTGTATAATGGAGAGATGTTTCTATTTTTTTCCCTCCCAACATGAAGGGGGCAGAATATTAGAAACACATTTCTATATAATGCAGTCCAGTACAACACCATCACTAACTATGACCTCAATGCACATAATCAAATTAAATAGTTGTATTAGATTGAATTACACTATACAGGTGTCCCTAATAAAGTGAACAGTAAAGTGTAGGCTTGCTGTTTGGGACACTACTGACACTACTCACCTGCTCAACTATAACAAGTTTCTGCTCTGGTGACGAAAGGAAAAAGTAGATCTTTATTGATGAACTTAAACCATATCAGAACAAAAATCAGTCATAGCCCTTAATGAACGATCAACAACAGGTGGTTGACAGAACAGCTAATTCTGTAAATATCAGGACTCCAGTACGACACATTTACATACACAGCTGTATTATGTATTATGTTTCATCGGAGATACGCAGTTATTCTTGAATGCCTTGAGTTACGGACTATAAACAGCAGTGTATATGCCGTTTCCATAGGAAAGGATATGCGTGTATCTTAATTTGGAAAAAGCAATAAAAGAGGACATTTTAGGCTCTGATACTGAAATATCTTTTCCTCCTTTCTGTTCATTCTTGCGGCCCATGTAAGCTCTGTTTCCATGGTAATTTTCAGCAGGCTTATAGTCTGTTTGTTAATGCACAATATATTGGGTTGTTGTTGATGTGATGTAGATGTAAGGGTGCATTTAAACTGCTCAGAATATGAAACAACGCATGAAGTAGCTGACTGAATAACACATGAACACTTTCTGTGTATCGTATTTACTCTAGTTAATATTAACCTCTGTACTTCCTGTGACAACCCTCGCCTGACAGTATGGAGCAGTTGCTATGGTAATCTCTGGTACCTGCCCCAGGTGTGTCCCTTGTTGTCAGCTGTTGCCATGGTTACAGTAAATACAGTTTTACTACTGTTTACTGATCACTGTGGGCCTTGAGCGATGGTGAGATATGAAATAATTTCTTTTCCCTGACCCTGGAAAGTGTTGAGTCACTGTTCAGAGTGAAACATGCTCAGAGGCTGAAATGATAGGGGTCTGTGGGATACAGGAGGTTTTTAGAGCAGCAGATCAGGGACAGGCTCCACCTGTCCACCTTTTTTTCTTTACAGGTAGATTTCAAAATCTAAATAATGTGTGTAATGTGGGGCAGTACTGCTGTCGTGGGGGGCCTTTTGCTGTTTAGTGCAAAACTTTACAATATTTCCCAGAACTACAACAGCAAGCAGATTAAGCTTCTACAAAGGCAGTTAATGAGTGATTAGATATCAGATCAGATATTGTGTTTTGGTAATAGAAGGTTTATACAAATTAAGCCTACAATTCGAAGATTAAATGAGAATAAAATCTATCCCAATGTTGTAGTGCCCCTCAGATGCTGAAATTTAAATTTCAGCTCAGTTTGGGGCACAGGGTTTATATTTTGCTTTGGCTTGAATATAAAGGAGAGAATATGTGGTGTGTATATACAGCAGCAGGAACACCTAATTACATTATACAGTACCTGTTGGTGGCTTCAATAAAAATTTTACAAATAACATTTATAAAGATCCATTGACGTGAATTGCATGAATGTAAAATATAAGGTTTTATCTTTTCACCCTTTTTTATATAACAGGATGTTTCAACTCAACATGTTTTGTCTGGTGAAACATTATCTGTCACCCGTAAATATGATAAAATGCATGTTTTGGAGCAGCCACAGATTACAGTATTCTGTCCCTCCTTTACATTTACTGTTGTTGTCAGGCTGTGAGGAGAGTTTGGATGGGTCTATAATGCCCCCCCCCCCTTCTTTGGATCAAATCCCACCAAAGCCAGTCTCCTGTTCCTCCCGCTGTCTCAGCTAATAATAAAACACAGTGAAACATCCTGCCCACTCTCCTGTGGCTGTGCTGTAAAAAGGTTGAGGAACTCTGGCCGAGCGTGTAGTCGACCATGCATGGATCTGCATCTCCCTCTCTGTTAAACATGGGTGAATGTTGGAGGTTAACCAGAGAGGGTAGAGAGCACAGACAGGTTCACTCTCAATGTTAAATAAAACATGTCAGAATACTCCAAAGGTCAACTGATTTTTCTTTTCCGTTTTGAACTACTTTGTCTCCCAAGTACAGGTAGTATATGAATATATTAAGTATGTACACTTCTAGAGTGCTAATTAGCATCATAGATGTCAGTTTCTTAACTGTTATTAAATCAGAATATTCAAAATAGTCCGTCAAGTGGGAAAGTTTTAATTTTTCTTGCCATGAAAGTGACTCACACACCACTGCTCACGGGGAGCAACGCGGCTCTCATTTGCAGTGTTGCAATATTATAGCTTGTCATATTCACTTTTAATTGAAAATCTAACTCTACAACATTTTCCCCTCTGTGGCATCAGATGTTGGAATGGAATATAGACATTATTTATGGTATTTTATTGAAGTAAGAATTCATGCCGATAGTATGATGTGCTCGTGCTAGCATTTTTGTTTCCTAACATTGCATATACTCCTTTTCCTTCATTAAATAAAAGCCATAATTTCTGAATATGCAAATATTGTTTAATTTCAAGTTTTAACTGCTGGACATAAGACGTCTGTTCTCATTATGCGCTGAAGGCTTCAAGTTTTCACATCGCATGTGAAATGTAAATGCATGTAAGTTTCATATTTGACCACAGCTGGCCTCCAAGCCAGTTGTGATGTCACAAAATCAGCCCGTACGTACGCGCCATAAACTGGGATTTAAGGTGAGTGCAGAGAAACTTTCCTCCTTGAGCAGATGGACTTGAAAACTGCCCTCATGTCAAACTCTGCTCATACATTATTCTGCACAGTGAAGGTCGGGTGGAGGTGGACTTTAAATGTAGGCCCAAGATTTCATTAACCTCCTTCCTTTTATATAGATGGTGTTTTCATTTCGACTAAGTCTTTTCTCTTGATAAATCTCTGCTCTGCTCAAGAGAAAAAAGTAAAAAAGATAGTATTATCTGACAACAACTGTAAATAAATGAAGGTAATCATACTGCGCTACATCTTGCACTTCAGCCTGTAGACCCTGCTCTCACAGGACAGGTCATTGTAGATCGCAATCAGTGAGTAGTGGAGCCCAGGGGGAAACTAGAGCACACTTGTTCTTTAATTGCATTAATTGCACCTAATAAATAACAATTACAGGACAAGCTGTGTGCTCCAGTTTCCTCCTCCACTCCCTGCAGACTGTGATCAACATTTTTCTGTAATCCAACACCCCCTGGATTGGGGGGAGAAAAACCTTGGACTCTGCAGAAAAAGAAGAGTGTGTGTGTGTGTGTGTGTGTGTGTGCTGAAGGATGTGCTACAAGGAAATGTGGTTCCTATGGTAACGCGACCTGAAAATATGGAAACAAATTCAATTACTCTTTCTCTAGATTTTTTGCCCCTCGCCGTCTCTGATCTCCATTTTGTGTCTCTCCGTCTCGTCGTCGCAGTCCGTCGCTCTTCCTCCCGCTCTCTGTCTGGCGCTCGGTAACAGAGGTGATCTGGAGGAAGGAAGTTGTCGCGTCGAAGTGCTGCAGATTTCGGCTTTAAATGAGAGAAAGCAGGGGAAAAAAAACACATTCACCAATCTGTCAGACGTCAGATTTTGGCGGTCTATGTGAGTGTGTAGGTGTGTGTGTTTGTTTGTTTATGTTTGTGCATGGTTGGCTGTGCTGGGGATGAGCGCAGTGAAGAGGAGTTATTTTACAGCTCTGAGGCAATAAGCTGAAAATTTTGTAGAGCGCGCCAAACCGTGTGTTTGTGTGTGTGCGTGAGAGACGAGGCATTACAGTGTTAGCACTGAAAATGTTGGGAGCCTGAAAGCACAGTCTTGGGTTGCACGGTTATTTCTTCTTTCCTCTAGTCTCTCCTGTTTTCCAGTCAGTCTTTCTATTAATCCACCTTTTATTCTCCGTCTCTCTGTCTTTCTCCGCCTTTGGGTCCTCCAGCTCCACTGCAGGAGCGATACTCTCTGTTCCCAAATGAAAAACGAGGAGCCTGACAGAAAAGTTTTATGGAGGGAAGACAAATGTCATCTTTTAGTGGCCCCGAGTTTTTCTTCTGCTGGAATAATCCTTTCAGTGTTCTTGTGATAAAAGGGACTTCATTAAGCCTGAGGAGATGTAACTTTTTTCATGTTAAAGGAGATGTGAAGGTGGAGGGGTGCACACACACAGATGCGATCAGTGGTTGCATATAGTTTCACTGGTATGATACACAGTCGTGTTGAACAGAGTGTGGGATATTTTCAATTATGACTCAGCCGCTGTACACAGAGAAAATAGGAGAATGACTATCTGAACTAAATATACTCTTTCAGAGCGGCACTGTGCTTTTAATGGCCGGAGCAGAGTCCTGTTAAGTGTTTACTGTCGTACTCAGTGTCTTCTTTGTAATGGCTGTGAAGCAACTGCCAGAACTCGTTGGATTCTGCCACTTTTTAATCGCTTCGAGTAATATTTACTCTCTTTTAACTACATTTTGATTTCAGCCAAACATTTGCTTGGAGTTGGATTCGTGTTTTTACGCCGTCAGCTTATTGAAAATCTATAAATTTGTTTATGTTTGTGCAGTATTCAGTGGGGGATGCTTATTTCAGGGATTTAACTGTTTTTAAATGCGTAAGTCTGTTAGTTAAGTCCTGCTTTATACAGCATGAACTACTGTGGAAATGCATCAGGAGTGGAAATATCAGCCAACCCTGTTTTTAGTAATTGAAGATTGAGAGGCATTACAACCAGTGCTTGAACTGGAATGAAGAAGATGTTAGTACTCGAATTCTGATATAGCATGAGCATGCAGCATTTGGGGGGCACAAATTGCAAGCCAAAAGTTAGTGGTTTGAAGATACAAATTTATAATTCATAATACAAAATGGTTATTGTTAGCAAAAAATACCTTTTCACCCACTACATGCATGTCAGGGTCTGAGCAGTATTCTTTTATGAGGCAGACTGAAGTACCTCACACTGGTAGCTGCATTTTTGCCTCCTTTCATGACTTGTTTGAGAAGTTGTATTGTATGAAAAATAAAAGAGAAAAATGGCTGGAGTTCCTGAATTTAGTATTACTGCAGAGCTTGAGCAACACACAGGACTTAATGCTCTTTCCTTGTGTCATTTAACATAAAAGCATTGGCTAAATGCCAAACATGTAGCTAATGCTAATTTGTTTTTGCCGTATAATGTTCCACCGTGATTATCTTCAGCACTAATGCAGCATAGAAGTGAGATAAAAACCTGAAGGGGGGGCTTATATAACAGTTACCCTTGCCCGGCCATTAGAGGCTGTAGCCTGCTAGTGAATCAGGTGAGCTCATAGAGGAAGCTGCCAAGATTCACCGCTCACACATGGCTACACACTCATACGCATGGCCACACACGCACTCGTAGACACACACAGGTTCATATGGAGGGAAGATGTTCACACATACAGGTGTATATACAGATGCAACACCAGCTTCTTGAATACATACACATTTTCACACAGATTGTCAGTCACTAGTTTGGATGTTGTCTAAAGGTGTGTGTTTTGTGTGGCTTGGACACCTGCTATGTTTGTTAGATTTTGCTAATGTGTCCATACGTAGTGCATTTGTGTGTGTGAGAGGTGCCTAATTACAAGTATAGATGGTAAAATGTTTGCCTTTGTAAATGTGTTCATTTACATGTTTAAGCATATTTACTGTGTGTGTGTGTGTGTGTGTGTGTGTGTGTGTGTGTGTGTGTGTGTGTGTGTGTGTGTGTGTGTGTGTGTGTGTGTATGTGTGTGTGTGCGCGCGTGCAGCTCATGCCTTGGTTTGTGTCCAGATGTCCATATGCTGCCGGGCAGGGCAGGGCATATGGCCATCTGGTGGAAGATAGAAATACAACCAATAGGCTTTGACCTTTTGGTTTGGTTCCTGTAATGAGGCTTGTATGTATAAAGCTCGCAGTGTCACATCATTGCAGCAGGTGAAGCCGTTACAAAAGTTTTTTTATGTTTCTTTTTTTATGTTTTCTGCATTTCAACTCATCTTGGGCTCTACGCTCTATCTTGAGGAAAAATTAAAGCAATTCTTAATATTCTCCTTTCTCCTACATTTTAATGTTATGTTTTCACCTCTAAAATTGCTAAGACCGCATTTAAAAGTAGTAATCCAGGACAGATGCATGATGGGAGACTGTAATAATCCTGCAGACAGAACGTAGAAACAGTTCTGGCATTATTATCTTATGTCAGTCTCTTAAAGCCAGTTTGGCGTCCTGGTCTTGCCACCACTTGCAATCACCTGTGCAATCGTTGCCATTGATTCCTTTATGAAAACTACCATTGTGGCAGTGCACTTGTGCTACCCTTGGAAACATTTCCTAGAAAAGTACCACATATTTCACATATTCTGCTTTACACATATTTTTTCATTCACCATCTGACATTTCTCTTCTCTATCTTCATCACACAAATTATTTTATTGGTATTTAAAGAATTCGCACTTCCCCACGTAATACGTTTTCTGAAATAAATGTTAAATTCTCCAGACGGTCCATGTGGTCATACATGGCTGGTTTAGAATAGGTATCAAATACTAATATTTGTATTAATCTGAACCCTAATTCCAATTGTAACGACAGTAACGATGCAAGCTTAGTTTACGTAAGCTGTAAATGTTTTTTGATTGGGCAGCATGACGTTACGTTTTGGAAAGCTGTGCTCTCACTCTCAAGAGGTTGCTTTTGAGTTTAATGTCTAATCTTAAATAACATCTGCAGGTACAGTTTGAGCTCTATGTTTATTCCTCTCCTTTCCTCCCAGCCACTCTGCAACATATCTGCCTGTGTAACCGGGCATACAGTGAAGCAGTCAGCAGGACTGATCTATAAAACAGACTAAAGCAGTAAAGAATATACTGTGGGGTCAGCACTACGGTCCTCTGAGGAGCCATGAAGCTCCCAAACAAACTCTTGACCAGAGCACCGAAACACTGCTGCGCATTACCTGGACAATTGCAGGAGCTCGTTTTCAATACATTAAGAGCTGACCGGCTTGTTATGGGAAAGATTTAGACTCAACAATGTTGACGTGGTTGTGATAAACAAATAGTTTAACAGGATTAACGGAAGAATACATTTGGCGAGAGGCTTACAATGTTTTCATGTGTGTATGTATATGAGGGGATAGCTCATATGTAATGGATTATACTTGGATTATATGACATGTATCGTTGATGCGTGTTTGGCATGCAGAGGAGAGAAAAGGGAGAAAAGAGAAAGGAAACGAGAGGGAGGTGATTCCCCCCCCTCTCCCTTGACAATATGGAGCGTGAGACTAGTTTAGGGAGAGGAGGAGGAGGAGAGCGAGGATGGGAGGGTGGAGTGGAGGAAAGGCTGTGAAAATACAGAGGAAACAATCAAAGAAAAATGTAAACATGTTGGCCAACATGCAGACAAAAGCCACAAAACACTCCACCTTCCTGTCCTTAACTCTCCTCTCTCTTTCTCTCGGAGGACACTTCTCTGGAATCCACGGTCGGTTACTAAGCAACCAGAATCCTGTCGAAACTGTGTCAGAGAGACCGAGAGAGAATACCATGCATGATAAAAGTGACCCTCCTAATCGCTATAATCAGCCAGGATGTTTACGTCTGACAGCATCAAGATACATCAACAATATCATTTACACAGGCCTACAGGAATCAATTTACAGTGTTTGTGCAACGGAGTCCTTATGTTTCAGGGTGAGGCTGCCTTTATGCTTTAGCTTTCTTATTGTCAATATCCCAAATAAACAATGTGTTGATTCTGGTTGAGTCTCTCAATATTTTCTGACTTCTCTATCCTGTCTGTGGCTTTCAGCCCCAAACCCATTTGTTCCTGCCGAGGATGTATAAATCTTTAAAATCGGGTCGCAAATATATAGTTTAATTTTTTTACTATAAAAAAAAGGTTAAAGGGGCACGAGGAATACCACCCAGCCGGTGAAAAACAGTTGTTGTAATGTCTTCTGTGTCTCTGCCGGAGCTTCGTCTCTGAAAATAACTCTGATGATGTCATAGAGATGTCTCACTTTGGGCTTGAGACTTTAAATTTATAACAGAGAGCCTGCGTTACAAAGCGGTGTCATGAAGGTTTAAAGATGTGGGCGTTTACCAAGCAGGGAGGGTCTAAATAAAGATGCCATTGTGTTGCATTATGGGAAACTATAGTAGAGACTAAAAGTAATGTAATTTCAGCCTCTGCTGCTTTAAGTTTGATCATTGAGTCCTTTTAATCTGTAAA